>NC_080840.1:57645860-57952193 GCF_030435755.1 Ochotona princeps
CAAGTTCAGTTGAGATTCCCCCATTGCAAGCGTATACCAAACATAGAGTCCAGCATCTTATTGTCCCGTCAAGTTCAACGGCTTCTTAGGTATACCCTCTCTGGTCTGAAGACAGAGCCAGCAGAGTATCATCCCAGTCAATTGGAAGCTCCAACATACCATCAACAAAAATTTACATCATTATGGAATTAATTGACATAGTAATGAGTAACCAATATGTTAAAAGTAAATGCGATTTCCCAGCCACCTTCTGTGATCACCTCACCTATACTTCAATTTTAGTTTATACACAACATATAACATTCAAAACATAGCATGTTATACATAACATCATATCATCTTAAATTAAGGCAAACATGTGGTATTTAACCTTTTGGGATTGGCTCATTTCCCTTAGCATTATGGTTTCCAGTTTGGCCCATTTGGCCACAAAGAACTGCATTTTGTTTTTTTTAATAGCTGAGTAGTATTCCATGGAGTAGATGTACCATAGCTTTCTTATCCAATCCTCTGTTGATGGGCATTTTGGTTGCTTCCATGTTTTTGCAATTGTTGATTGTGCTGCTATGAACATAGGAGTGCATGTTGGTTTCTCATAAAACAAGTGTTCTGGATATATTCCTAGGAGTGCTATTGCTGGATCATACGGTATGTTGAGTTTGAGTTGTTTGAGTGTTTTCCATACTGATTTCCATAGAGGCTGTACCAGCCTGCAGCCCCACCAGCAGTGGAGTAGGGTTCCCTTTTCCCCGCAACCTCGCCAACAAGTGTCGTTGGTGCTTTTATTCATGTGGGCCAGTCTTACTGGCGTTAGGTGGTACCTCACTGATGTTTTAATTTGGATTTCCCTTATTGCCAGGGAATTTGAGCATTTTTTCATATGTTTATTTGCCATTTGGGTTTGTTCCTTTGTGAAGTGTTTGCCCATTTCCCGTGCCCATTTCTTGAGTGGCTTGTTTGTTTTGGTGTTTTGGTTGTTTTGTAGCTCTTTGTATATTCTGGAAATCAGCCCTCTATCACCTAAGTCGTGTGCGAAGATCTTCTCCCATTCTGTGGGTTGCCTTTTTACTTTGTTGATTGTTTCTCTAGCTGTACAGAAGCTTCTTAGTTTGATGAGGTCCCATTTGTTTATTTTGGTCTTGATTTCTACTGCATCTGGAGTCTTTTTTAGGAAGTGAGGGCCTACCCCTAAGTGTTCCAGTGTGTTTCCAACATTTTCTTCCAAAAGTTTGAAAGGACTATTTTTACAGAAAGTAGGAGGAGAGGTAGAGAGAGAGGTTTTCTATCCTCTGGTTCACTCCCCAAATTACTGCAATGGCCAGAGCTGAGCTGATCCAAAGCCAGGAACCAGAAACTTCTTCCTGGTATTTGCAGGCAGAGGATTAGCCTAGTATACCACCACACTGTCCCTATGTCTTTATTTGAAATAATTAAGAAGAAAGAAAGCAAGAGTCAGAGAGATCGCTTATCTACTGATTTGCTCCCCAAATGGCTGCAAGAGCCAAAGCTTGGTTAGTCCAAAGCAAGGAGCCAGGAATTTAATCTGGATTTTCATTTCTAGTTGGACCATCTTCTCTTGTTCTCCTAGGCATTTAGCAGGAAGCTGTATTAGAAATTGGGCAGCCGAGACTTGAACCAGTGCCCATAAGGGATGCTGGTGTTTCAGGTGGCCACTTTCCTGACAATGCCACAGCCCCTCCACGTTTTTTTTTCTCAAGAAGTTAACCCTTTTTACTGTCATTTTGCCCGTGCCGTCACCTCTGTTCGTTCATCTGCTTTTATAATATCTTTCTGCTACTTGTTGCCCATTTGCTCCTGTGTGAATGTTCTCTTACATCTGTGCCACCTGCTTCCCGTAACCAGCTCCATGACCTTTGTTTGAACACTAACCTTCTGGACTATTATGCATATTCCCTTGTGAAGGTTGGTGCTTTCTGATTAGTACTTTATGTACTAAGAAGGCACCTTGAAAAGTTATTTAATCTCAGACTGTGTCTTCAGAGCAAGTCAAACTATGCCATCCCAGAGAGGATACACCCTACATTGCAGAGACATCCAGAGAAAGTAATTTCACAGCTTTCCTTTCTAGCCTACTTCAGTGTTTTAAAGGATGATAACCTTCACAGACAGAACATGGCTCTCTTTTAAATCTTTAATTTAGGTTCCTCTTATTGCAATTTAAATTCATGCAGGGAGTCTGGGAAGGCTGAAGAATGGTCCATGGGTGTCTTATTATTCTGAAGGAGCTTAGTAATTGTCCCTTTCCTGTTTCCCTTTAGCTTTGCTGATCAGTGATCCTCAGGCACAGCGTTTTGGTTGAGTTTAGTTGCTTGGATTTGGGGGTTTTATTTGTTTTATGGAGTGCATATGGAACAAGAGAAGGCCTGGCATGTCAGTGATGTGAGTGGGAGATCAGCAGAAAATCTGCCACTGAGTCCTAACTGCTCACACTGCAGAGGCGCATAAGTCTCCGGGCACACAGAAGTCCTACAAGCATCTCACACACTTAGAAGGATAACCAGAGCTTGGAAAATAAAAACGGCACACTTTCTAAACAAGAAACATAGGATAAAAATAATGTTTAATGTTCTCCCTATTTAGATTTTCTTCTTTTTTGTTTTTCTCTCCAGTTTTCTAAATCATCAAAATGTGTCTTGGGAAATACACTTTTCAGTTAGACCACAGGACAGAGTCAACTTAGGGTAATGTGAAAGTGGCATAATTGAGGGATTGCTTACAAAGATGCAACAGAGTGAGGGGATGATAGCAGGACTTCCTTCCCACCATATGACCTGAAGAATTGAGGAAAACAGAACCCTGACATGAGGACAAAGGAGCTAGGACCATGCGTGAGGGACACAGCCAGGTCACACCCCCGATAGCCAGTCTTCTGGCAGATTGGTCCATTTGTCACTGCCAACAGGAAACCCAGTACAAGGGAGCCCACTCAAGTAGTCAATTCCAGGCATCCTACAGGGATCCAAAGTGGGAGTAGGAGGAAGGGTGGAAAATGGGCCTTGACAGCAAAAAGAATATTAATCACACAGGGGATACAAAAAAATTTGCCTTCTTATGAAAGAAAAGTGGAATTTCTCTGATCTACTTTGACAGTTTCTGCTTTCTCTAGAAAGGACATTATTTCAACAGTGCAGTTATAGAAGAAACAGCTAAGTGCTCATGCAGGTGGATCGACATTTTTTTCTCCTTTGCGGACATCATGTAAAATGATTTATTCTGATATAATAAAGAGTCAGTAGTTGAGTATGGACTGGAAGTTGCCATTGATTTTGGAGAATGCCATCTTGTGGTGCATTATCTTGGAGTTAATGCTTCATTCGTCAAGGGTTGACATAAACCTCAAATCTTCCTGCAAGCTTTTTTGCCACTGTTAATTATTCAGACATTTTAACCATTAATAGTTAGAAGAGTGAGCACTTCTTAGTCTTTGATTTCAGCATCTTAAGGAGTCTCACTCCCCTTAGCCAGAAAGCAAATATA
The DNA here is from genome assembly GCF_030435755.1 of Ochotona princeps. Taxonomy (NCBI): domain Eukaryota; kingdom Metazoa; phylum Chordata; class Mammalia; order Lagomorpha; family Ochotonidae; genus Ochotona; species Ochotona princeps. Next base: position 57,649,359 of record NC_080840.1, read on the forward strand.
GACTTTCTATTTCTTTTAAACAGAGACATGTGGTTCCTAGTTCCTGCCTTTGGTCTTCATAATAATGTCTTTTTCCTCTATTTTGTCATAATAATGAAAGCAATGTGTTCCTAAAGTCTGACATACTTTGAAGAATGGAGATCTGGCATAAGGTTATTCTTATCCCCATCCTATTTTTATCTGCAGGCCTAGTGACATTAAAGATTTTAGAAATCAAACTCTGTGCCAGGAATGCCTTTCTACCTTGTGGACATCAGGAGTCCAACATATAACTTGGATAGATATCCTGCCAGGTTATTAAGAAATCACTAATGAAAACTGACAGACACTGAAAAAGTGACACATCATTTCCCTTCTGATAACATTGTCCTCGCTCAGCACTGACATTACTTACTGTCCCTTTACATTCTTTTTATCAAGCAGCCAATGGTTTAAGCTTCAGCTATCTGGCTAATATTTCTAGAAGACAAGAAAGAGGATTATTATCTTTTTCTATGTAAAGAAAAAAATAAAAGGAAAAGGAAGTTCGTCCTAGACTGCAACAGAAATGTTTGAGTATTCATTGGCATGCAGTAGGTACAGAAGAAAACATCTCAAATTTTTTATTTTGTTTGAAATTTGGTTAACCTTCTTAAATGGAGAACTGGATTTTGTTTGGTCTATCAGCTATTCTGTCAAGTACAGCTCTGCTTGGTCATGATGAAACCTCTTGATAATTCATGGTATATTCAAAGTGTACAGGTGTTTCTTCCAAAAATGTCTCTGATAATCCAATGGTTGAAAAATATCTGTAGTGGTACTGAATGAAGCTAGAAAGTAGGAGCTATTGATTTTGTGCTCATCTGCTTTTTCAATTACCCACACCTTAAGTGTTGCTGTTTAGTCTGAACTTCCTGTCAGGGAGTCGATTAAACACCCTTCATGGCATGGACTTTATGACACAACAAGATAAGCTGCCACTTGAGACTCCTACATTGGATGCTCACTTACCATATTGGAGTGCCTGGGATGAAGTCCTCTCTCTGCTCCTGATCCAGCTTTCTGCTAATGCACAACTGGGAAACAGTAGATGAAGTCTTAGCTACTTGGATCCCCATTACCCATGTCAAATACAAGGTTGCAATAGCTGGCTCCTGGCTTCACCCTAGCCAGACCCTGTCTGTTGTAGGCATTTGGGAAGTGAATGAAAAATCCTCTCTCTTTCTGCTCCCTCTCCCTTCCTGTTTTCCTGTCTTTTGCATAAATAAAAATAAATAAGCAATGCTTGATTCCACCAAGCTACTTAAATGTTCCAGTACCCCCATGACCATATTTCTTGGTAGGTATTTTAGAGAAATAATTAGTTAATTCTAATTCACCCACAGGTAACTTACTTAAACTTCATGAAGAACTTCAGAGACACTAATACACAGGGATGTTGGCAATTTTAAGACCAGTTAAATCCTTTTGCAGCCTTAACATCAAGTCTCAGTGTGTACCAATACTCTCAATTCTAATTTCCTCTCTCAGATATTATTTCTTTCAGGTCTTATATTTCTCAATTAGAAAATCAATACATATATTGACTTCCTAGTTACGCAAAGACACCAGCTCGAGCGATAGTGGACTAATGGTTGAAACGTGGTCTTAGTTGTTGTGCAAGCTCTACATAGAGACACAGGACTCTGTGTGTGTGTGTGTGTGTGTGTGTGTGTGTGTGCGCGCTGTGCTGACGAAGAGCAGACACTAAGGTAAAAGTGAGTGGCAGTAACTAAGGGATAAGTGAGGGAAAAGGGCCAGTAATGGTAGCAGTTACTCTCACATTGAGCTCAGTTTCCAGTGATATGGCCCCAGTATATCAGGACCATTGGCATAATGAAACCACAGGGACCACTGAGTTGTCACCTCCCTGGTTAAGTATGAAAATTACTGTTCTTACCCAATACATTATCAAATATTCACACATATCCCTAGTCACCTACAGAGAGTTTAAAAAGTATAGGCTTCCTTGAACAAGAGCCAGTGCTTCAGAAAACATCTGATTGCTTTTAAGCAAGCAGATAGAGAGGTCAGGATTTTATTCTTTAGTCACTTAGTCATCAGTAGTATGGGCTTTGTGCTTGGGTATGAGTTACATTATGCCTGTCGCAAATGGTGCCAACATTTCAGTGGCTTACAGTGGCATTGATTTGTTTCTTGCTGGTGTTGATGCTGGCTTAACTCAGGGCTCTGCCCAGCATCATTCTTATTATGCTATCCAGATTGATAGAACAGCTGCTTTCCAGGAAGTTCCTGGTACCCATGGTAGAGGGAAGGAGAGCTATATAAAAGAATCTTGCATTGTCAGTTGATTACTCTGGCTCATAAATGGTAATTTCTTCCAAATGGAACTAATTGGCTACAACATTCTGAATGGCCCAGTACAGCCATGGGCAGGCCAGGAAGTGCAACAGTGGCATGTGCCCAGAAGTCAAGGAGCCAGGAATGTTTTGAGCAGCATTAAAGACTCCCTCTCTATATATGTATGTGCAATGAGCCCACAAGACTCGAACTCATACTGAAGATAAGAATATGCAAACCTTCATCTTCAATAATGTTTGCTGAGACATGCAAGAAAGGACACACAAGAGCATGGAGGAGGGGAAACCTTACTCATTTCAGGAGTCATGGGAGGCCTTTCGAAGGCAAGAATGTGGCAACTGTGATGTAGCCTTAAAGACTGATAGACTCTGGCCAGTCAAGGATGACATACCAGGTTCTGAACAGAGACAGCAGCTTGTGCAAAGGTCAAACATTGAACCCACTGGGGAATAGGGTCAGAACTTCTTGACTTGCCTTTTTTCCCGCATTGACTATTTAATATGCTACTTACCGTGTTCTAAATGTATACCCAAACATCATTTTCATTATTTAATAATAATTGCTATCCATAAAAGGAAAAGGAATTTTTTCATTTTTCCATGTGTGGACTCATAGCAGTTTCAAAGTAGAAATGGAAGGGCAGAGGAATCAGAAAGGGAGACAAAGGAGAACTTCTATAAAGGCATTCAAAGTGCCACATCAAGTTAAGTGCCTGTACATGGTGGCAGTGGAGTGGATGTTGATATTTTACTCACTGACAAAGTACTTCATCTACAGGGCTATTAGAATCTTAGCTTCCATGGTTTAGCTTCTATGGTTTACAATAACTTTAGGACTGCAGGGGACAACAGTGAACTGTGCATGTGCTGAGCTCGCGAAAACTCACTGAGCTCAGTGGATTGCACTGGTCCTGCAGGAAAATAATACCGAATGTGGCATCGTACGGGTCAAAATAGGGCCGTGTGGCACCCGGACCTAACGTCCAACAGGTTCTGACAAGATCAGCACCACCAACAGCCCAACCATATAGGGCACCTGGTGTCTCCCTAATCCTGGGACCTGCTCCAACCAGAAGAGGGAGAAAGGTTGCAGAGACAACGGTGCAGCCTCAGTACGGTACCACAGGAGGTGGAGAGTGGTGAGCCAGGAGCTGGGGCTGTGGAGCCCATGGTGGAAATCTAACATAAGAACCCAGACCTGGAACTCACTTGAGGGAGTGGCACAGTGGCTGCAATGAAAAGTTGTGTACCAATGGCAATAAGTAAAATCACATTGTAGACCTGTGGGTGACACAGCTTAGAAACCTGCCCCAAGCAGAAGATTCTGCTAACCATAAGTACAATGATCAAGAGCAAAAGAAGAGACAAAGGCACAATGAATATTACCTAAAACTCCCCTGCAAAAGAGTAAAACCCTATGCCAACCTCAGAGTTAACTGAGGAAGACATTGAGAAATTGGGGGACACAGAATCCATAAGAATCATTTTAAAGATTCTGATCAACAATGAGAAACACATACAAGAGTTCAAAGAATTTAAGGAAGCAGTAAAGCAAATCAAGGTTGATGTATCAGAAATTAAGAACACAGTAGAGCAAATTAAAAGTACAGTGGAGAGGCTCCAAAATAGAATGAAGCAAGCAGAAGAAAGAATCTCAGAATTGGAGGATATTTCCTGTCATCAGGGGGAAGCAAACAAAAAGCTGGAAGCAGAGTTGAATCAGGCAAAAAAAAAAGTATTCAAGAATTGAAAGACACTATCAAGAGACCAAATATAAGAGTTATGGGAGTCCCAGAAGGTGCAGAAAGAGAAGCTGAGTTTGCAAATGTATTTAATGAAATAATAAAGGAAAATTTCCCTAATCTGGAGAAAGAATTGGGAAACAAGATCCAGGAGGGGCACAGAACTCCCAACAGGCTTGACCAAAAGCGATCTTCACCAAGACACATGATCATCAAGCTCTCTTCAATTGAACATAAGGAAAAGATCCTCAAACACGCACGTGAAAAAAATCAATTGACATATAGAGGAATGCCAACTAAACTCACAGGAGATCTCTCACAGGAAACTCTACAGACCAGAAGAGAATGGATTGACATATTCCAGATTCTAAAAGAAAAAAATTGTCGGCCTAGGATAACATATCCAGCAAAGCTTTCTTTCATCTTTGAAAATGAAATAAAATTCTTCCACAGTAAAGAAAAGTTAAAAGAATGTGCCTCTTCCAAACCTGCCCTACAAAGGATACTTCAAGATGTTCTCTTGACAGAGAAGAGGAATAGCACCTACCAAAACCAAAGGCTAACGGGAAGAACATCCCAGTAAAAAGACAACAGAAGAATAAACCAATGAACAACCCATTCCTAAAATGACAGGACCAAATTACCACCCATACATATTAAACTCTGAATGTAAATGGCTTAAGCTCAATCCAACGTCATAGATTAGTAGACTGGATTTGAAAACAAAACCCATCAGTTTATTGTCTGGAGGAGACACACTTCAACAAAGATCAGCGGAAAGTATATTGCATGGGTTATGTTGTTTTCTGTTGGTTTCATCTCTTCAAAAACACTTTCTTCTGATTAAATCATTCAATGACTCATAGATCATGCAGTGGCATCATTTTCTTCAAGAAGGTTCTTGATTTTCATTCCTTTAGCTACACGTTAATCATTTAGTAGCATGTTATTTAACTTCTTGGTGTTGTTAATTTCTTTTTTCTCCAGGATGTTGATTTTGTTTTGTGGCTGTTTATTTAAGGGGATGTATAGTAGCTGTGTAATGAAGACTGTCATATCTAGTAACGTGTTATTTAACTTCATGGCATTGTAAATTTCTATTTTTCTTTCTATTGTTGATTTTGTATCATGACTTTTCATTTAAGGAGATGTACAGTAGCTGTGAATGGGAGACTAACATCCAGATGTGAGGATCCAGTGTAGTATGCATTTCTGCTTCCAGGCAAAGATGGACTTACAATGAAACTGTTTATTATACCTTGACAATAGGATTCTGGACTCTCTGTCATTGTCCATGCCCGCAATGATGGACATATGACTGAGTATGAAGAACTATATGTTAGTAATGATATAGAGGAACTAGGTGGGGAGGGAGGGAATTGGGGAGGGGATAAGGTAATATGGAACTGTATCGTAAAATAATAATAATAATAATAATAATAATAATAATAAAATGTTAAAAAAAAAGATTGAATTGTAGAATGAGGATTGCAGTAGGAATGTGTTACTGATTGATATGCACCATCTATTGAGAACTTCCTAACCATGGTGCTAGGATGGATAACATCCTGCTTTAAGGTGAAGCAAATGGCAGAATTATCCTTAGAAACACCCACTTGACCATGATGTAAAAAGTCTGAGCCAGAGTTTGACTGGTTCTGTATAAATAAAGCAGACAGCTTTATTGCATTGTCTGCGATGATCATGGAAAAAAAATAAAAAGAAATAAAATTTTAAGATAAGAAATGCTCTTACTTACTGAATACTTATGGCACACATCAATGATAGTCAAAGCTTTGGTATACTGTACAGTTTATGTGCTTCAGTAGTTTACGTTTAATAACTGGTCAAGAAGTGCCCACAAAATCTGTAGATAGGCACTGGGGGAGTTTTTGCCCTCCTCCCCCCTTGTAAATAAGAGATCTGGTGCCCAGAGATGGCCCAAGTCCTTGTGCCAGTGCAGTCACGAAGAAGATACAGTGGAAGCTCTTGGCTTCCATCCAGCTCAGTCCTGGCCATTGTGGCGATTTGGGGAGTGAACCAACAGATGCAAGACCTCTCTCCCTATTTTTCCTTCTCTCTCTGTAAAATCTATCTTTGAAATAAAAATAAATAAATTAATCTTTGAACTGCAACATATTTGAAATGGGTAGCACTTAAAATTAAAAAAAGCCAAAATCCTAAAGTCTTAAATTATTATTCATTCAGAGAATAGCCATGTTGTCCCAAATGAAGTGAGTATCTTGATTTCAGTGTCAACTATCAAAACCATCCCTTTACAAACTGCAGGGTGTGTGCCCTCTTCACCAGAGGTGGTTTTCATCATTCACTCCCTGAAACCTGAGGCCTGCAGTACCCTGCTGCACTCCATCTGCTGGGAAACTCAATGGGCTCTGCTCCCGGTTATTGGCAAACTCAGTTCCTCAAGTGTCAGTCTCTGCTCTGCCCGGGAGTTAGGGCTCTTTGCACACACTCAGCCTCAACACTTAACAGAATTTCTTCTCACATCCTTATAATTCAGGGGCCCAAAATAACTCTTGCGATTGTCATGTTTTCCAATCCAAAATCAATTATACAAGTGGTCTTTCTGAGAACTAAGAAGTTATCAGTAGAATTTTACAGTTGCACCATAGGACATTTAGTTTTAGAACATTCTGAACCAGATTTCTCTCACTGGCAATGATCAGAAGAGGTTTAAAAGTCTTGACTGTGACTTGTTAAATACAGACTTCTCTAAGTGCGTGTCTTCTATTGTGATCAATTTCTGTCTCAGTTCACTTTAGCAGATTAGGAGAAACCCTCACTCTTTGTGTGATCACCTTCTAGGTCTCATGCTTAAGAACGGATGCTCCTTTCTTCTTTCCTTTATTTGTGTCCTAATGACCTTTTCCTTGTGCTTCTGACTCCTCACTTCTGTGGCCCATTAGCCTCTTCCTCTTTTACTTGCTCTAGCTTCCTGTAATAGTGTTAATGGACTAAATTTCATATCCTTACTTGAGTGTATCACATGTCATAGGTGCTTTGTGTTTTTATTGTGGACTGCAGTTCTATAAATTAAATATGAGTAAGTGGTTATGACCAGGAAGATCAATCTTTGAACAAATTAATATTTCAATGACAATTGTGTAGCTATTTCTTTCTATAATGTCTGTCTTGGCATAGAAATGAAAAACAGCACATTTATCATTTTGGAAAAACTTAAGTCAAAGTGAAAACAATGAAGGATAGCCAAATATGCCGTAAGATTGTGAAGCCTCATGTGGGGAAGAGAGTGAATACCATAGTTTATAGAGTCTAGATATTTTGACAAAATAGAAATATTTGATTTGATGTCTTTTGAGCCATTTCATTTCCATGGTTTACAACATAAAATGTAAATCATCATTCCTAATTAGGATTACTAGTTAAAATATAGGACATTGAATTAAACTTGCGTTTCAGATAAATAATGATTTTTACCTTATCTATGTCCCAAAAATTGTGTGGAATACTGACACAAAATCATTGTTTCTCCGAAATACAGATTTAACTATGCATTTACATCTTTATTTGCTAAATATGGTACACCCTACCAATAAAGGTAATTATGAAGAGTAAAAGAAATTTGCAGAGATAAGATAAATGAAAAGATCTAGCATGTTACTTAGCATATGATGGGTAGATCACTTTCCCTTCTGTTTATTAGGAAGCCAAAAAATTTTTGTGAGAAAAGTTCCCTATTATTCATATGGTTAAGGTTTGAAGACTTAAGCAACAAAGACATATTACTTTTTTTCTTTCTTTTTTCAGCTGTAGAGATGTCGCACTCATTTTCATAAAACTATTTAATATTTAATTCTCTTAACATCCGTAGGATATCCACTACCCCCACCCCATTAAAAAGCCATATTTTTAAAAAGAAGAATATTTTTGTTTTCATCCACATCCCCAGCAGCCTATTACTCCAAGATTAATATGTAATCAAAAATGTCTAATGTTTGGAAATCTTCTCATTATCCCAGTGAACTAGTATTTGTGGCTGATGCACGCATTGTATTTCTTTTTCTGTCTAATGAATGATATTTCTGTTTGTGTGTGTGTGTGTGTGTGTGTGTGTGTGTGCATTGAGCCAACAGGCTGATCACTGACAGTTTAAGAGAAGAGCAAATGTTAGAGTGATGGGGCCAACTGAAAGTCAAACTTAGTCCAGTACATTTTCAAAGTGGAACTGTCACTGAGAGAACTGGGCGTTCTATTCTGTTTATGGATGCAGCATTAGAAGCATTCTAGAAAGTAGATACGAATATAAAGTTCATTAATGCATCCTGTTGAGATGATGGTGACATGTAGAGAGCAAGAGTGGACCAAAGTGCGAAGTGTGATTCAGCTCTTGCTGTTTATTTCATTCCCTTTCTAGTCTTCATCCTCCCGCCCAGATTAGGAAGACCCTAGGAGCCAATATATACAAGTGGCTGGGACTTAGTAATTATTTGTCAACTGAATTAATTTCAGATGAACAGAGGATATGATTTAACGATCTAAATTAATTTGGGAATATGCTTCTACAAGCCACAAACCTATGAATTTCTACCAAGGAATAAGGGTTTTTACATTACCAAACATAAATATGTTTGTCAAAACTTTATTAGATAAAGTTAGATTAGAAATAACTTAAGTATCTGTTCTGGACTTAACTGTGCCCGGCTTCCCAAGTCCCCATGTTCAAGCACCAACTTGCGATGTGATGCTGTTTGTGATGGGGACATGAGGGTGGGGCTGCAATGCTGCCAGTATATGAGAGATATTGGAAAACTTGTTCCTTCTGTGCCCACCTTGTGGACCAACAAAAAGGCACATGTCTACAAAGCAGAAAAAGGCCTTACTAGACACCATCCAAGCTGGCATCTTGACCTCAGGTCTCACACAACCAGAGTGTGGTACTTTCTGTCACTCAGACCACTTGGTTCTTGGTATTTTGTTACAGCAGCCAGACCCAAGATCAATATCCAGGAATGGAATATTGATTAATCATGGTAAATGATGGTAACTGCATATGTAGATTATTATAGAATTACATTTGCTATTTAGGTGGCCTGCAGTATGGAAAGTTTTCATTATTTTTTAAGTGAAAAGGCAGACTTTGTAATAGTATTCAGTAATGTACAATTTTTATAAAAGCAGATGTACACACACACACACACACACACACACACCACTTACAAATGTCTAAAGATTACAAGACTCTGCATCAGCATAGAAATAATTGTTTCTGGGTGATACGGGAAAATGTAGATATACTGAAAGAGGTGGTTTCTTAGATCCATGTCTGTTATGATGGCTAAGAGTGCCTAGCTACCACCAATTACATTTTGGTGCAGTAAAAGAGTTCATAGCTCTGATAGCTACTTGAATTTCAGCTAATGGAAATACTATTTCCGTCTCTGCTTTTATTTCATCACTGTTCACTTGTCAGTTGCCTCAATAATTTCCTCATTGGTTAAAAACACTACTGAGTTAAAAAAGAAGCAGGAAATCGTCAACAAGCAGAAGCAGGATTTTTAATGAGCTAAAGAGACCTTTAGAAACTGAAACGAAATGAAATGTTTTAAACAGAATGAGTTGAATCAAAGCTATGCCTATACTTCACCCCAGATGTCTTAAATTGCTAGGACATCAACCCATTTACTTAAATTCTGCACAATTTGAAAATGTCTACCTCAAACATTTTAGAAATAACGCTGCAAATTCAGAAATGAGTATTGCTAATTGGCCTGAGTAAATCATTCCACTATGTATACATGCATCAGAATATCACAGTAACTCAAGTTTTTATAGTTATTATCTGTTAATTAAAAATAAAGAAAAATAAAGCAATAAAAAGAAATAGAAGCATATACTTTATTTCCATTTTGCAAAGCTCTTTATTTTTTTAAGATTTATTTATTTTTATTACAAAATCAGATATACAGAGAGGAGGAGAGACAGAGAGGAAGATCTTCCGTCCGATGATTCACTCCACCAGTGAGCGCAATGGCTGGTGCTATGCCGATCCGGATCCAGGAGCCAGGAACTTCCTCCAGGTCACCCACGCGAGTGCAGGATCCTCAACTGCTTTCCCAGGCCACAAGCAAGAAGCTGGATGGGAAGTGGAGCTGCCAGGATTAGAACTGGCCCCCATATGGGATCTGGCTCATTCAAGGCGGGGACTTTAGCCTGTAGGCCACACCGCTGGACCCAGCTCTTTATTTAAAAAAAATATAGATTGTCACTTGAAAGGCAGATTTACAAAGAAAAGGAGAGACAGAAAGAGCTCTGTTTTATTCTCCAAATGGTCACATTGACCAGATCTGAGCCATTTGAAACCAAGAGATAGGAGCCCCTTTTAAGTCTCCTATATGTGTGTGGAGTCCGAAGGACCCAACCTCTTCTCCACTGCTTTCCTAGGACGCAAACAGGGAGCTAGATGGGAAGTGGAACAGCCAGGACATGAACTGGTGCCTGTATGGCATGCTGGCACTTGGAGTTAGCCTGCTGAGCTATGGCACCAGCCTGGCAATAAGCTCTTCAACCAAGACTTTTGTGCACCTTCTCTTTCTTCTTTTGTCATAGCACATTTATATAACTTCATTGAATTATGATAGAATGGAAGGATTTTCATAGCTTACCTTTGAAAGTCAGATAAAGCTGCCCATCTTCTCATTTGTTAGATGACCTCCAATGTTATGTATAGATGAGGTATTTATTTCTAGGTATTTTGTTGGAAATATTGGCAAGACTGCACCTATTTAGCAAGATTGTTTTTGAAACCTTCAATAAAGTGTTTCTCTTTGCCCTCCGTTATTGTCACAAACTATATGGAGTGACCATAACCCAGTAAAAATGTGTGAATTATATGGAGTTGATGTGAAATGACTTATTGCATTCAAATTCATAATAGAACACATGCAACAGATCATAAACCATGACTCAAATTTTGCAACAAAACGTTGGAGATATTGGAGCCATCATTCATAAATAAACATTGCATTATGTCCAGAAACTGGTAATAGATTATTTAACTAGCAATTTTAAAGCACAATTTTATAGAGCACATAAATAAGTCTTTTTCATATTAATACCCTTGTTTTCATTTTGGTCTTTATTCAAATATCAAGATTTGATATTCAAAATTGAAGGGAAAAAATTAAACTGATTTAGGAAGCATGAAAAGCAGTTAGAAATGGCAGCAAATGGGTTGCAGTGTCTTTCTTGAGGCAGTTGTAATTGTTATCTGCACCATGCCATGCTTGAGAAACCATGCAGCAGAATGGAGACCAGCCTTGTCTCCCAAATCTATGACTCCTCAAGACATCCCTGCTGCACTTGGTTCTCAGTTTGACTCTATTCTGACATTTACGTTCACTTTTTAAAATGGGAGAGAGGAAATGGACATTAAATCTGTGTATTATTAACTAAATATTCGGGTCAGAAATCTGTTGGATTTGTAATTCTGTTACCAGTTATTCTTCACAGAGAAGCTATTGCAGATACAGTGGCACTGTCTCTTGTTCCTGTTCATCCTGCTTTCTGATCTTGCTTTTTGGTCTAATTCCATGCTTTACTCACAGTGCACTGTATTTTAAGAATCAGGTGAATGAGCAGTCATTTGGGACTAGTTAGAAAAAGACAAATCTTGATTTGGAAAACCCACAATGAGCATCACCATGCTTATATACAGCTGATGCACCATACTGTTCTAGAAAATAAAATGAACTAACAACTTTCCAGGTAGCCAGAGTCTGACAGGACCAGCAGATGTAGACGAGCATCTACAAATAACGTCTAATGTGGTACATGCTATAATGGATATGTAGAAACCTCTGTGAGAAAATTAATTATATATTCAATATTTATCCATGAATTTTTAACTGTAACGCAAAGGAGGAAACGAGAGTAAATAGTAGAATGAAGTTATGAAAAAGCAGAAAAAGCAGAAACCTTTAAGCGGAGGATATCATGAGGAGTTTGCAAGGATGAGAAGGCAATATGCACTTACAAGAAGAGCAAACTCTATGCACATCTGATGTTACACTTCAAGGTGTTCGAAAAAAATTCAAGGTAAATTGTTTGTTTATTTGCAGGATAAACACATGAAAATTATGTGCTGAAAAGCTAAGAATACAATGTCAGAGATTCAGATTATACAGGATGCGCTTGAAAACTATAATTTCCTACACAGGTAGCAAAAGCTAAGAGTTGAGCCTATGTCTTGGCAATCAAATTGAGCAAAGAAAAAGGTTGCGATTTGGGCTCACTGTTTAGTTACTGTTCAGCTTTGAGTGTAAGTTTATCCTTTACACCATGAGTAGTAGCCCCCTCATGGTTACAGTGAGAATAGGGTAAAACACAGCATATTTAAGAACTCTGGAAAGCACAGTTGGCCTGCAGGCTGTTAATGTTGGTTGGGTTTATATGCTGTTTTGCCTGGAATGATCGATCACCTATACTATTTGATCGGCCAGTTTTCTAAGTTTAGTTTGCAACTTTAAATTTCAGCTCCGTCATTCTAGATAGTGGAATATGAAGTTTGTAAATAGACAGTTAAATGTGGTCTATTTATGGTCTATTTATGGTCTATGTGGACATTTCCCTCACCAGTCATGGATACTCTGTTTACTTGAAGAAAAATAAAGTGAGGGAGAAATGCCATCTTCTAAAACTTAACTGAGTTTGGATGTTCCAGGACACACCACTCTGTTTATCAGATTTTTCAGAAAGAAAGGTCCATTTTCATAAACTGCAAAGAGACTTAACATAGCTGATAATGTTCAATGAACCAATCTTGTAAGAATATTTAGGGCTTAATGAAAAAGAGTAAATGATGAATTTTGCAATTTCAGTCTTTCTTTATTACACAAGAAAAAAAAAATGCTATTGTTTTGTCCTACTGATGCTACTGCTGTTGTTGATGTTGCTCGATCTGCAGTTTCTTTAAGACGCCTGTAGACATGGTGAGAGAAGCTGTGATTCTGTCTCCTCCTCAGAGGGACTCTCCACTCTACATAGTAGCTTTTGAAATCACCTAGAAAGTGGACAGGAAGTTGAGAATGCTTAGGGGGTGAGGAGGACCCGGAGCTCCTGGGTTTTCCATTGACACATCTTTCCTTGAAATTGTCTTCATCTGTGAGTTATCAACCCTCTTCCAAACGTATTTCAATAAACTTAAAACTGGATGTCCAAAATTGCCTTTGATGAAATCTAGATTAATTTGCGTTAATTTCAATTTACATGTCAATTGAATACTAAAGCCATATAAAGAAAGAACAGAGTATATAATGCTTATCTTAATGATTGATTAAATTTTACCCATTGCAAATGGCCTTTTTAAAATTCAACAGTTTTACTGAGCATATTATATGGCAATAATTTTTGAACTAATTCTTTTTTTCTGTTTCTTTTCCAATCGCTGTCATCTGTCCCATTTGAGTGAATAGCAAAATTTAAAGGAAAAAAGCAATTCACTCTATTTGAGATATTTTTACTTTCAATTCTGAATCTCAAAGATAAACTGGCAAAGTTAAAAAATCTACATGAAGTACAATTTGTCTTAAAAGATATAATGTACCATATGATTGTTTTTGACATCAGAAGCGTAAGATGCAACCAAGTCCAAGGTTGATCTTTTGAAAACCAACTTACTTCTAGTCTGTTGTATTTTTATTTTGCAGTTTTTCAAAAATTTGTCTCCAAAACATATTACTTTGAGCTACAAATAACTGGGAAGTTTCATACCAAAGGACAATATTCTCTTTGACAAAATAGGGTGATGTCAAGGTGTCACTTTCCTAGAGAGAAAGTCTACTCCCTACTCCTGCTCCCAGCTCTGCTTCCTCCTACTGAGGACTAGAAAATGACTGTCAGAAGTGCAATGTGGGTCCTCCATGATCTGGTGTGAAGACCAGAATCTCACACTTTTGCTGTTGTTGATGTTTTTAAGATTTTTCTTTATTGTTATTGGAAAGGCAGTTTTACAGAGAGGAGAGATAGAAAGATATTTGTTCCACTGGTTCACTCCCCAAATGGCCACAACAGCCAGAGCTGAGTCAACCTGAAGCCAGGAGCCAGGAACTTCTTCCGGGTCTCCCCCGTGGGTGCAGGGTCCCAAGACCTTGGGTTGTCCATCCCCTACTGCTTTCTCAGCCACAAGCAGGAAGATGGATGGGGAGTGGAGCAGCTGGGACACAAACCCGTGCCTGTATGGGATCTCGGTGCATTCAGGGTGAGGATTTAGCAGGTAGGCTATCGTGCCAAGCCCATATCTCACACTTTTAATAATAGGATTATAAAGATGGATTGGATCAAATGTGGCTGAGGAGGAAGGAAGGAGAGAGTTGAGAGGAAAATGTCTTGCATTATATGTCTATTATTCTTCATGTTTAGACAATGAAATGTTTTGGCTACTCAAATATTTCACTTGCAAAAAAGCCATCATCCATATCAGTGATGAGTTGTTCACTTAGGAATTAGCATACAATAGAATACACTGGAGATAAAAACCATATTGGGCCTAATTTAATTTCTTATTAATTCAAAAGGCATTTCTGAATACAACAGTGCTGCTTTTGAACATCAATCATGACAGTATGTTCAACATTGAAGTATCTGCCAAAAGAATTTTCCCATTAACCAAGTGTTACTATACTTGTAAAAATATTTCACAAACAAGAAGATAAGCTTCATATAAAAGGGACCCATCTGGGAGCTGTTTTGAGTAAGGCTACTTATTCAAAGATACATATTGTAATGCCATATGACACTCAACTTACGAGAGGCAGTGCTCCATTTCAGTGTGAGCACATCATTTAACCTTTCTCAGCTTCCGTTGTCTCCCAGGTAACATGGTATTATAAGGTCAACTCTGTTCAAGACAACCATGAGAAATGAACTAGGAAGAAGGAGGAAATATGTACAGATCAATACATGTCACAAAACCAACAGGAAATTTTCCCTTTTTTAAACAGAGCATTGATTTTAGAAACTAATAATTTGATGTCATCCAGTAAGCTAGACATTTGTCCCAATGATCTTTACTGCCTGGGACCACTTTGCCTTCCTCGGAACCAGCTGCCTGAAGGCTGTCTCTACAGGTGTCACCTGTGGCATCTAGAAATGCCTATGAGCTAAGCTAATTCATCTTCAGAGTATAAGTAGTTTCCCCATAGTTAGATTTCAGTTATCTGCTGATTCTTGCCCCTTCATGCCGAGAGGACATCTCAGTTAGAAGCTATTGCACCTAAGGGATTCCGTCTAGTATGAGATATTCTGTCCATTTCCCACTCAAGATGTTTTTTTGTGTGTGTGTGTGTGTTGGCCTTGGTAGTTGAGTTCCCAAGAAACTTCCTTAATCCCTGTATAGTTGCCCATCGTAAGTAGGGTGCTGTTTCTAATAGGAGGGTGTTAAAACCCAGGTGAAACCTGAGGACACTACACTCTCTTAGCCTCTCCTGGGAAACTCTGAGTTTATCAAAGAGTCTGAGCAGAGGCTGTTTTGTCACAGGCTCTGGTTATATGGCCAGTCTTCAGTCTGTCTTGACTTCAGTTCTGGGAGGCAACGCACAGGATTCTGGGAAAGAGATGATTTATCTTAACATTGGCACATTCAGACAATGTGAGAAGGTATAACTGATAGAATTGAGATGCCTACCACATGGCTAGATATTTTCTTCAAGGATTTTTAGCTGTGAGGACTAGTTAGCTAAGATTGTACAGGTTATGCACCCCTAATCTGAAAATCCAAGACCAAAACGCTCTAGCATTCTTTCTAAAGTTTTTAGCATCTATAAGATGCCAGAAGGGGAAGAGTACACACCTAATCTCATGTTTTCTGCTAGTTCCAAGTACATACACTATGTTAAGTGCATAAAATTATTAAAATATTATTTACAGATGGGCATTGTGGCATAATACACTAAGCTACTGCTTACGATACTCATATTCCTTACCAGACTACCTGAGTTTGACTCTCAACTTTACAATCCAGCTTCCTGTTAGTGAGCTGCTAGAGAGGCAGCATATTAAGTTCAAATACATGTGTCTTGTCAACCATGTGGGAGTTGGTTCCTGGGTTCCCCAGATTTAATGAGAATTTGTGGAGTGAAGCAGGAGTTCAATGAGTTCCCTTTTCCTCTTACCTCTCCTTCCTTCTGTCTCTTTCAAATAAATGAAAGTAAATAAACTTTAGGAAAAATCTGTATAAAATTACTTTTATGCTGTGTATGTAAGGTATGTATTAAACATAAAAGGATTTCAAGTTTAGATAGAGTTCTTATTTCCAAGTTCTTATGTTGTGTGTATACATATCCAAAATCCGAACTCTGAAACTCTCCTAGTCCCAAGCCTTTAGACCTAAGAGTGTTCACCTATATTTAGAACTTCTTAGCAAGCCCATGTTCACCGTGACTATGATGTGTAACCATTACTGCTGATTCTACGGACTGGAGAAAAAATAGGTTGTGTAAGTGTGACTTCCATCTATTATTTAGGTTTGCAATTATGCTTGAGATTAACATTAACTATAAATCATAATATCAAAAATAGTATATTTTTGTTTAATAGTATGTTGTTCCTCTCCCTGACAGAGCCAACTTCCCAGCCCAGGTCCTAGGATGGCGCTTTGTGCGTTATCCTATCATGGTGTACATCATCCTGTAGCCATGTGTCTGTTGACTTTACCTGTCTCCTCAACTAAATTCTATGCACTAAGAGAAGAGTAATTGTATCTTTGTAAATCTAACACCTAATACTCCACCTAATGTTTTGGAGGAGCTTAAGAAATTATACAGAAGATAAATACATTAATAAATTAATATGTATGAGAGAAAGTAGGGAAAGAAAAATAGTAAGGACAGAAGGAGGAAGGAAGAAAGGATATTGCCGATGTGAAGTTATTGCTGCTTAGTATGAGCAGATGTTATACTAGTGGTTTTCATTTCATTACCTTTAGCCAAATATTCTCATAATGTGTTCAGATTTTAAGTAAGTGACATTTTAGCAAAGTATAGCTCTTTGTTGCTTTGTTTTTATTTCATTTGGTCTTATTAATACGAGTCATCTAGAATCAACGATTTTGATGTTGATTTTGGGGTGGGAATTAAGGATGTGGTTAACTGGCCCACAAGACAATCTCAACCAGCATGCGTGATGAGTCCCCCAGTCTTGGTCATTCAAGAGGGAGCAGTACTTGATGGCTGGAAGCTCAGATTCTGCATTTAGATATTGTTTTAGAATCTGTTCCACCACTAATCAAATGAGTGTCCTTGAACAAGTTATTTATCTGAGCCAGTGTTTCCTGTCTGTAACAAAGGGATCATAAAACCAGTGATGCAGAGCTGTTGAGGGCTCAGTGGGGTAAGGTATGTGAACATTTGGTGTAGAGTGTGGCACATTGTAGGTTTATTCATTGTGTCAGTAGGACAAATCTTCTTCAATGATAAGATAATGAAGGGAGGATTTCTGAGCTGACCATCTTGTGCTGCGGTTTCTAATATAGCCCCACATTTGGTGCAGATGACTCTAGGCACCTGCTATGAAAACTGGATTCACCTTAGAAATTGTTAAGGGAGCTGGAGGTGGCAGAGGGAGGCACCATGGTTGGAGGGGGAAGCCTGACACTGAAGTGAACTAAATATGCGCAAAAAGCTATTTTTGTCTGCCCAATACAGTGGGCGTGTGATTAGGAGTTTACTTTCCATGCAGCTCTTTTTAGAGATGCTGGTTTTTCTTAAAGGCAACTCTGCGCGAGCCTTTCACAGGCTGCTGAGTTGATTTGGAAGATTACTTGTGGAGTATTTGTCCTCTGCAATCTGTAATAGGCAGCATCAGATTAGTGATACTCCTTTAAGATGTGAAAACAGTCTTTATTATGAGCTGTTAGGCAGAGCCAGGCTAATAGCATTTTGTTCATGAAGAAGGCAAACCCCAGCATTACATCAAAAGTGTCTCACATTGTCAGTCCAGGCTCAACCTGTACAGATAGCTTTGGTGGAAATAAAAGCCAACATTGGTACATCCCAAACCCATGTTCCCTTTATTCCTATAATGAAACCTTGACTTCAAGCATTTCAAAACATGTCCCCATTACTATCACTCAGACTGGCTCATTTAGAGTCCCTTTACTTTTCTCAAAGAGCCTGAATATGAAGTGATAAACTGTCAGAGAAGGAGGACGTCTATAATATTTTAAAATATATTCGAAAGAATTGCCTGAACATTTCTTTCCTGCATTGGATACTGAAAAAGTTGTTTTGAAGAGCCTAGCTGTTACTCTAATGACCCTACACTTGAACCACGGGATACATAATGAGCTGCCGTGTGTATGTGTGTGTCTGTGTGTGAACGTGTGTGTGTGTGGTAGCCTTGGGTGAGTACTGACTGAGAGAAGGAGAAAGCTGAGTGAGAATCATAGCCGTGTTCCCTAAAGGGCTTCAAAGCTAAGAAGTCAGAAGGAGCATTACCTGCTTCCACAGAAAATCAGTGTCAGTCAGCTAAGATGTATTCACTCTGGTGACCTGGCTGTATCATGCCTGAAACAGCTCACCATAACAGTCTGCAATAAAGATTTTAGAGAAATGCCTACTTTTCTCTCTGTTCTTCCCCCAGGTAGTCCATACAGACTTGTACTAATGAGTTAGGTAACTTGTACTACAGGAAGGACTTGTTCATTGCCATGAACAAAACAGTAGTTTCCACTCAAAAGGACACTGAAGGGTATACAGTACTTTATAATGGACAGGGGGGGCCCTTTGTCTCTCTGTCGCAATCTTCCTGGTAAGCATGACCATGATTCATAGTCAAATTAGAGTCACTTTATAACCACCCCAACTATTTAAATCATAGACTCCCTAATCTATGATCTTCACAATTTTAAATAGCATCCAAGAGAGCAGTTTCATTTTTCTAACACAGTAATCTGAATTTGTACAAGTAACAATTGGTCACCAGGAAGTGACTTTTTCATATTTTTTTCTTATACTCTGCTATAGATAAGTATTGAGGCTTTTAAAAGTACTTTGGGAGCAGTTGGACTCACATCATTTCCCAGCAAGGCTTGCTGTTTTTCTCATGAAAGTCATTGTGTGTCTTACCAAAAAAATAGTAGTGATTTCCCACCAGAAATCATTGTCATTGTTGGTACTCAGCCTGAGTGATGGTCTCCCACACAGAAACAAATGCTAATGTAACAAGATGTTGTCTGTATCAGTAATTCTCAAACTTTCTTGTGTCTTAGAGTCATCAGGGTGCTTGGTGAAAATTCAGGCACTCAAGCCAAAGCCCACGCCAAAGCAGGCTGGGTTTCTGTATTCAGTTTGGTCTCCCCGAGTACTGATATACAGCTGGCTAGTAAATTTGATTTATTTTGTTAAGGAGAACAACCCTTAACCCTCTTCATGAAACACTAATGGCCTTGTTTTTCTATGCATATGCAGAGGGTAAACATGATATGCATAACAATCATTTACTAAATGTGAATTCCTTAGTCTCCTAATTTGTTCAGCTGCCAACAAGACAGTGGTGAATGATGTCATTAAGAGATGTAAAAATTGGACAAGGTGGCCACAGTTCAACTTTCATTGAAATTAGTTTCCCAGAAAATCAGATTATAGATAGGCAGTTTATCAGTGTCCCTGCTCAGAGAATATTCTGTGAAAACAATTCCCAGGTAGCAATACATAACCACAGTTTATAATCTGTGGTTCTGAACTACCAATAACAGTAAAATTCAACGATTTCCCAAGTTTTGTATGAAAACTAAAGTGAAAGCAAAACTTGACCTAAACTGATGACTACAAATATAATAATTTCACAACTTAGTATGATTATTGAAGTATGTTATTGCTGATATATTGATTATTTTAATTTGCTACTGGCAGTGTGCAATGTTCAGTATAAAAATCCTGTTGCCTTTCCATCTTTTATTATTATTATCATTTTATGATAGTTTTGTAGGCCCTAGGATTTCCCCTACACCCTCCAAATCTCCCACACACATTAAGTTCCCACATATCATTAAAACAATTTTATTCCTCAAGAGCAGTCATAAGTCCATCATTACAGGCATGGACAACGGCACAGTCCACCATTCCATCCTCAAGACACATCCAGCAGTTTTAATGAGAGTCCGTCCTTGATCTAGAAGTAGAGATGCGCACTGCAAAGTATCCTCACATCAGGATATGTAAGTCTCCACTACACTGTCATTATAAATGCATCCAAATGAAAAGCCACAATACAAAATCAACAACAGGAAGAAACAGAAAAATTTACAAAGCCATGAAGTTAAATATGCTACTGGATATGATAATTTTCATTACACAGTTACTATGCATCACCTTAAATGAACAGCTGCAAAACAAAATCAAAAACAGGAAGATAAGAAGAAATTTGCAATGCCATGAAATTAAATAATTATTGAATGACTAATGTGTCTCTGAAGAAATGAAAAAGAAAATCAAGAACCTTTTGAAGAAAATAATGCTACTGTATGATCTATGAGTCACTGAAGAATTTAGTGAGAAAAGTGTTTTGAAGAAATGAATCTAAAAGCAAAAACATCAAAATCCATGAGATATAGTTTGTGCTGATCTTTGTTGATGAGATGTATTTCATGTAGGCAACAAAAAGATGGGTTTTATGTTTTTAATCCATTTTACTAATCTATGAAGTTTGATTGATGAATTTAAGCCATTTACATTCAGGGTTAATATTAATAGTATTAATAGGTCTAAAATGGTCTTGTCACTTAGCAATGAGTTAGTCATTGATTCATTCCTCTGTTGTCATTTTACTGAGATGTTCTCCACATTTGCCTTTGGTTTGGCGGGCGCTGTTTGTTTTCTCTGTCAAGAGAACATCTTTAAGTATCATTTGTTGGGCAGGTTTACAAGAGGCATATTCTTTTGACTTTTCTTTATTGTGCAAGAATTTTATTTCATTTTCAAAGACAAAGGAAAGCTTTGTTGGATACTTTATTCTGGGCTAGCAAATTTTTTCTTTTAGAATCTGGAATATGTCACTCCATTCTCTTCTTGCCTGTAGAGTTTCCTATGAGAGGTCTCCTGTGAGTTTAATTGGCATTCTTTTATTTGTCAGTTGATTTTTTTTTCACATGCGCATTTAAGGATTTGTTCCTTATGTTCGATCGAAGAGAACTTGATTATCATGTGTCTTCATGAAGACTGTTTTTGGTCAACCCTGTTGGGAATTCTGTACCCCTCCATGGATGTTGTTTCCCAATTCTTTCTCCAGATTAGGGAAATTTTCTCTTATTATTTCATTGAATATATTTTTAAACCCAGTTTCCCTTTCTACGCCTTCTGGAACTCCCATAACGCTTATATTTGGTATTTTAATAGTGTCTTTCAATTCTTGAATACTTTTTTTGGCTTGATCCAGCTCTGCTTCCAACTTTTTTATTGTTTCCTCATTGTGATAAGAAATATCTTCCAATTCTCAGATTCTTTCTTCCGTCTCATCCATTCTGTTATGGAGACTTACCACTGAATTTTTAATTTGCTTGATTGTGTTCTTCATTTCCAATAATTCGAGTTGATATTGTTTCAGTGTTGCTATTTCCTGTGTGACATAGTCCTTAATTTCCTGCATGTTCTTCTCATTGTTGATAATAAGCTTTATAACAAGTGTTTTGAATTCTGTATACCCCATTTTCTTGATGTATTCCTCAGTTAACTCTGAGGTTAGCAAAGGTTTTTACTCCTTTGCAGAGGAGTCTTTAATAATATTCATTGTGCCTTTGTCTCTCTTTTTTGCTTTTGGTTATTGTACTAATGGTTATCAGATTCTTCTCCTTGGGGCAGGTTTCTAAGCTGTCATGCATAGGTCTGCAATTCAATTTTACTTATTGTGGTTGGTACACGATTCTTTGATTGCAGTCACTTGTACCACTCCCTCCATGGAGTTTAAAGTCTTGACTCTTATGTTAGACTTCCACCCTGGTTTCTGTAGCCTAGCTCCTGGCTCATTACTCTCCACCTCCTGTGATTCTGTGCTGGGGCTGCACCATTGTCTGCATAATCTTTCTCTCACTTCCAGTTCTAGCAGTTCCCAGGATTAGGGAGACACCAGATGTCCTAAATAGCCAGGTAGTTGGTGGTACTGATCTTGCCAGAACGTGCTCGTAGTTAGGTCTGATGGCCACACGGACCTATTTTGAGCTGCAGGATGCCAAAGTCGGTATTATTTTCGATGTTGGATCTTTCAGTGCACTGAACTGGAAGTGAGTTTGCTCCTAGCTCTGCACATGTGTGGCTTAATCTTGACCCTCCACCCTGATGTGCAACTTGTGGAGTTCTTGATCTGTTGGCCATTAGGTCTGGAGGCTACCCAGTGGAACCTATACGATGCCACATCGTTGCAATACACTGAGCCCAAAATGAGTTTGTACCAAACTTAGTGCATGCATAGTCCTTTCCCATACCCTTTGTTTCCCTACACAAGATGGTGCCCAATTTGGCTCTACTGGGGGTCTGATCTATGAAACCCACCCTGTTTCTGCACCGCCCGTTTGGCATCTGCTGCTCTGTCTCTGCTTCTGGTCAAATAAAACAGACCAGCAGGATGGGAAGTTCTCTATCTGGGTTCACCTCCTTAGCTCCCGGTGAACTCTCTTTCCCACCTGGTTGCCAATAGAGCTGTGGCCAGTGGCCACTGGTGGAGTTCAGATCATCACTGGCTGAATGCCACTGGAATATCTGGTCACTGCAACACCACACCACTGTCTCCTCTGCTTTCCTTGTCCATCAGTCTCCAGTTGCCCCTCTGCTGTTGGTCTGTCCTCTCTACTTTCCTGGAATGTGTCCTTTCTGCTTCACTCTGTCTAATGTTTCTCCATCTGTTCAAACGTGTCCTTACCTTATTCTGCCATCTTGATTGCCTTTCCATCATTTCAAAATTTTTTCTGGGGCCTCGTCAGTGGCATAGCAAGTTATTCCTCCACTTGCAGTGCCAGCATTCCATTTGCACACCAGTTCAAGTACCAGCTGCTCCATTTCCTGATCCAGCTCCTGCTTAATGGACTAGGAAAGCAGAAGAGAATGCTTCAAATCCTTGGGCCACTGCACTCACATGGGAAATCTTTAAGAATCTCCTGATTCTTGGCTTCAGATCAGTTTAGCTCTGGCTGTTGTGGCCATCTGGGGAGGCAATCAGCAGATGGAGAATTCTCTCTCTGTGGTGCTGACTTTTAAGATAAATACATCTTTAAAAAATTCTTAGGTGTATTATTTGTTTGAAAGCTGGAATTACAGAGAGGGAAGGAGAGAATCTTCCACCTACTGATTCAGACACTTAATAGAAGAATGACTCATGCTGATCCAGACTGAAGCCAGAAGCCAGGAGCTTCTGTGGACTCTCCCACATGGGTGTAGTAGCCTAACTGTTTAAGTTATCTTCCACTGTTTCCCAGTTATGTTTACTGAGAGGTATACTGGAAGTGATGTAGCCAGGACTCAAAATAGCACCCATATGGAATACTAGCGTTGTTGACAATGTTTTTACCTCCTCCTCCACCATGCTGATCCTCCATCATTTTATCTTTTTAATTCTCAATTTCGAAATATATCCAGTCCCTAGATGATTGGTTTTTAAATTGTGATTCGAAAATATATTATTTTGTGCCCATTGATGATGGAGAATTAAAGACTTGTCTGCTATCTTGACTCAGTCCCCAAGTTTGTTATTGTAAAATTTTAAACAAAAACAGTGTCCAAGCTCATTATTGCAATCTAAAATTATTACTTCCTCTTAAGAAGTGAGACAGATGTTTTTTAAAAAGATGTATTTATTTTTGTTTAAAAGACAGATTTACAGAGAGAAGGAGAAAAACAGAGATATCTTCCATTTGCATGTTTACTCCCCAGAAGACCACACTAGTTGAAGGCGTGTGGGTAAGAATCCAGGAGCCAGGATCTTCTTCTGGGTCTCCCACATGGGTACAGAGAGCCAACAGCTAGAGCCATCCTCTACTGCTTTCCCAATCTGTGTACATGGAGCTCGATCAGAAGTCGAGGGAGTGGAGGGTGTTTGAACCTGTGCCCATATGTGATCCCAGCACTGCAAGCAAAGGATTAACTTATTAAGCCACTGCCCAAACCCCAAGAAACCTCACAATATTAATGTTCATTTATTACTGAATCATGGATTCAACTTACATTTCTTTGAAAAGAAGTCTTCTCTGAAACCAACAACAAAAAATTAGTTTGGTTTTTAGAGCAATTTCATACCATACTCATTTTGTAGCCAACTATAGTCCCTGTCTTCAGTCTCTAGAGGACAAAATATAGACACAACATTTATAAATTAACTTAGAGTTTGTAAATGAAATTTGAGCTAGAGGTAAATCGAGGTAAATAGCACAACCAAAACCAAATCAGGTTAGCACATAAAATATGGTTAGTTTCAAGTTGGTTAGAAACTTCTTCAGAAAAACATCTGCAGAGGAGTCAAGCTCGTGAGCAGATCAGGACTGTTCTTGTTGCACTGATGCTTGCTTAAACTCACACACACACACACACACACACACACACAATTAAATGCATAATCCAAAATATCCTCAAACCTGAAACTTTTGAGCATGGACAAATAGAAAATTCTACACCATAAAATTTTGTTTCCTGAACAAAGTTATTGATAATACTATAAAAATTATCTCCAATATAAGTGCATAAGACGTGCATGAAATGTAAATAAATCCCATGTTTAAATTTGGGTCCATCTCCACGGTATCTCATTATCTGTGCAGAAATCTAAAATCTAAATCCAAAATCTAAAATACTTCTATTTTGGATAATGAATACTCTTCTTGTATTATTTTCCACATTCTTATATTTATATGTTTCATGTTAGCCTAAATAACTCACTGTTGTGCTTCACTGTGTAAAACTTATATTGAAATTGGTATTACTATTTTTCTTTTGGTGTTTTTTTTCATTTGTGTGATTAGCATACCAGAAACCAAGGCTACTGAAAATATAATCAGTAGAAAATATTATTTCCTAGGATATTTAAGCATAGCATATGCTTATGAAAGAGCCTAGTGAAATTCTTAACTAATTCCTGACATACATTTGGGCTATCATTGAGTTTGCAAATAATTTATTTCTGAACTGCATAACAGTGTGCTTCCTTTCCAAATAAACAGGATTAGTTTTGACTGATAATATTAAATTTTGCCAACTATGTTAAGTAATGAAGTTTCCTTACGGGCAAAATCAGTAGCCTGTTCTGGTTAAAATCTTGATATTGGTTCAAAAATGCTATAGGACAAGGTCATACCTTCACAGCTTGTAAACATACCTATTTTGCCAGTGTTCATTAGTGCAAGTTAGTGGGAGACAATTATTCTTTTTAATTTATTTATTATTTTTAATTCATTAATTACATTGTATTATGTGACACAGTTTCGTAGGTACTTGGATTCTCCCCACCCCTCCCCAAACCCTCCCACCATGGTGGATTCCTCCACCTTGTTGCATAATCACAGGAGACAATTATTCTTAATAACAGTATTTAAAAGAATGCTTTCTAGTGCATAACCAGATTCAATTGGCTGAATTATGATCACCAACTTTGTGACCTTTGTAATTAGTCCTAGATTGGGTACTGTGCAAAGGATGGGAATACTGTTAGTTAAAACTAAATAATAATCAAATATGTCAGTGAAAGTGGGAGGCCACTGTTGAAGACAGGTTCCTGCTTTAGTTTCAAAAACATAATAATTTAGGTTCCCTTGCCTGGAAATAACGAAAAGCATTACTGCTTGGTTTCTTGAGAGCTAATGAGTCTTAGCATTTGTTTTTCAAATACTCTACTTTTGATGGCCATTTTCTTAAAGCTTCTATAAACACATCCTGAGCTCTGAAACTGAGGACATAACCACTCAGGCAGATAATTGTCAAATCGTATCTTGACTACTCATTCTATCAAAATGATTTATAAGATAGTGTTTGATGCATAAAGGACAGTTTCCTAGGTTATCTTCTAAAGATAACAATAGCCAACACCAAGTTTGTTTCCGTTCAATGTTTCCTGTTTTCATTGGAGAACCAGATTCTAGTCGTGTAACATTAGTGTGGTGGAGTCACATTAAGCCCTGTATGCCCTCTATAAATCCCTAGGACAAAGGTATATCACTTGAACTCCTCTGTTTCCTGTTACTGTACACAGTCAGTATATGGTGAGCAAGACTAATTGTTGTTTTGAGTTGGCCTTTCTGGCAAAATGCAAACGGAGTCAAGTTTGAACATCCCTGGCCAAACTGAAAGTTGAGCTGAAAGAATCTTGTCTCATGTAACATCTGTCCTAAGGGAATATTGCTTTAATAGCAGCGTCTAAAAACAGGCAATGCAGTTTTCATTCTGACTTCCTTTACAAAGTAAAATTCTAGCCTTAAAGTACTCTTTATGGATAATTATTCCTGCTGATGATAGGTTCAAGTTATCAAGTAGTGACTCATGACTTCAGAACCTGTTAAGGTATTTAGTAAAGGTGTTTGTCTCAGTTACATCCTGTATGGTTTAATAGTTAATTACTCTGCCTTATTGTACTCCTACTTAATTTCTTCTCTTGCAGTTGAATCTTTCAGCCCTGTGGAAGACAATTTGCCTTTATCTGCCTTGTAGCCCTGGAATGGGGGTTCATCATCAACATGCATGATTACCTACTGGGTGCCTGGGTTTCACTTTAAGCACTGGATCCATGTGCATAAATGAGGTATAGAAGCCTGTCTGTACTTCAAAAACTAGAGTTAGCAGGAAAGTTAGGCATATAGGTGACTATAGTGCAGTGTATAAGATTGCTTTCCTAAGACTAAAAACAGAAATACAAGGGGACCAGAGAAGACTTATGAGAGGCTGCTACCTCCAGATGAAAGTGTAAGACTTATGCAGAAGACTACAGGAAGTGCATTTCAAGCAAAAGTGGCCCGGGGAGGGGTGGGATGCAGAAAAGATAATACATCTGGAAAACTGCATTTGATTTGCCAGATTTGGGGCTTTGAGTTCACTGAAGAATGTGCCAGACAATGCAGCTGGTAAAATAGGCAGGGGTCAAATAAAAATGCTTCTTTTAAATATGGTAATAAATTTGGATTTTGTCCCCCAAATAGGAGATCTTTACAGGAAAAATAAAGGACTAACAATCATCAGTTCTAGTATTACTCTATCTTAAGTATAGTTAACTATTAAATATATTAAACATACATTTTAAAATATGGATATAATTCTGTACATTAAATTCTTTATCCTGATTCTTTCATGGAATTTTATTTATCCAGCTAGAGAAGAGAAGGACTACATCAGATGATGCCACATGCAATACCATATATAAAACAGATAGCAACCCAATAGATAGGTTCCCAGATAGCTGTACCCTGTCTAGTGACATTATGAGCATGTTTTTAATAGACACTCATCTTCTAGGAGGCTCAGGCTCTGCATGATAAAAAAAAAAAAGATAGGAGAAGCCTTCAAAAAGTTCATGGAAAAATGCACATAATTTTTAAATGATACTTTCCATGAACTTTATGAAGCACCTTCATATTTCATTGCAAATTTTAATTTCTTAGCTTCTAGTTAAAGATTTAAGAACTGCTATTCTTTGAGGCTGGCTAACAGTCAGTGCTGGTCAAATTCACATGAAGTTGAAATAAATGTTCATATTATTTAGAATTATTTCATATGGATGGGTACTATTTTTATTGCTAATTACCCAGACAAGATAATATTGCCATATTTTCTGGACTGTGAAAATAGGCAGGGACCTATGTGTTATGGTTCCTGGAATGCCCTAGCTTGAGGTTCACTTCCCTTACCATCATCTAATGCCTCCAGCTTTGTGGTAAGTATAGATCACTGTTTCATCCTGCGAAGTGCATAGAATAACACCAGAGCAAGCCTGAGTAGTCATTCTTATCTAATGTGAATGTGTTTTTCAAGTCCTTCCCAAAGAGCAAGTTCTCAAGGGAAAGTACTGAAAAATCCATGAGTAAATGGTTGCCACCAGGAAGGGTCAGAGTACAGAAAGCTCCAGATGGAGAAATCCAGACTTGACCTTTAGAATGTACTTGGTAAGTCCTGCTTTCTCTTTTTAATGCCTCAGTTTAATGAAGTTCCAAAGAAAATCCTTCACCCTTTTAGTCCTAAATACTTACCTTAATATGTTGGTCTGTTCTTGCAACTAAAACCAAGTATGTTTTGAATCTTCACAGGTGGCACTACAGCAAGAAGAAATTTTTTTCAAAGGTTTATTTATTTTTTTCAGTGGAAAAGCAAATTTACACAGAGAGACACAGAAAGATATTTCTTCCACTGGTTTACTCCCCAAATGACTGGAATTGAGCCAATCTGAAGCCAGGATCCAGAAGCATTTTCCAGTTTTGCCAGTGGGTGCAGAGTCCCAAGGCTTTGGGCCATCTTTTACTGTTTCTCCAGACCACAAACAGGGAGTTGAATGGGAAGTGGAGCATCCTGGACCCGAACCAGCACCCAAAAGAGGATGCTCATGCTCGGAGTTTGAGGATTAGCCAGTTGAGCCAACTTGCCAGCCCCAGTAAGAAGTAAATTGATACTATGTTTTCCAGTGGGCTAGTGTATCCTGCATATTTTAACTTTACTCTGCATATTTTAACTCATGTCTTAGAAACCTAACTATTTTTACTTGAAATAAATTTTTCTTTTCTCAGTGTTCACTTTTCGGATCCATTTTCTAACTCAGAACTGAAATAATTTTGATTACTATAATAGAAAGAGTTTTCTCAATAAATTAGAAGATTCTTTTAACATTTGCTGTTTGCTAGTAAATCAAGTCTCTGCAGTATTATCTTACCGTAGAATCTAGAAAAAAAAGCAAATGTGCTGCGGTCATTGAAAAACAGCAAATTAGGGCCCGGCGGCGTGGCCTAGCAGCTAAAGTCCTCACTTTGAACGCGCCGGGATCCCATATTGGTGCCGGTTCTAATCCCGGCAGCTCCACTTCCCATCCAGCTCCCTGCTTGTGGCCTGGGAAAGCAGTCGAGGACGGTCCAAAGCCTTGGGACCCTGCACCCGAGTGGGAGACCTGGAAGAAGTTCCTGGTTCCCGGCATTGGATCGGCACAGCACCGACCGTTGTGGTCACTTGGGGAGTGAATCATCGGACGGGAATCTTCCTCTCTGTCTCTCCTCCTCTGTGTATATCTGACTTTGTAATAAAAATAAATAAATCTTAAAAAAAAAAAGAAAAACAGCAAAGTAATATTGAAAATAAACCATTCAGATGATAGGATTTGGTGTGGCTATTTATAACTTCATGTTTTAATTTCTTGTATTTTCTATATCTCTCTAAGTTCTGATATTTCATACAAGCTAATTATTTTGACATTGGTATGAGCAGAAGATGACAAGTCAGCCCCTGCCTTTCCAACCTTCTATTCTGCTTCATCTTCTCCAGTTCTTGTTAGAAAAAAATGTTTTCTCTCTTCTGATGCACGGAAGGACTATTTTTCCAGGGTTCTGGCTTCCTGAAGCATTCTCCATGTTAATTTGCATTATACTCCTTAGTCCTGTAGGGGAATCCAGCACCAATTCATATGGACCCTGTAATTAATTTGCAATTTTACAAACTTTCAGACTTTCAAACTTGCCTCCATATTATTCAAAGAAGTTAGTTCATTATAAATGTTTGTCATTGGGGTTTGGTTAGATTCTGCACCAGTTTAATCCATTTGTACCTTGAGCTGGAAATGTGGTATGGGCTATGCCTTACTCTGTTGTGAGCACCTTTTGGACAGATGATAAATTTTAGTCATAAGTGCCGTTCATACACATAAATATCTGTGGGATGAATGAATAAGTACATGGGTTCCCAGTGAAGCCTGCAGTCTGTCATTTACTAGTGCTAAAACCATTCCTCAACTTGCTCATATGTAAAATGAGAGCCATGGATTGCAACTAACCATTCTGAAATGCTCTTCTATCTGCAGCACATTCTGATTCTGAGAAATACTAGGATAGTTCCTTCTGAAATATTGGATGTTGAAGTGGCCTGAGCATCACATAAATTATAAATGTGGCAATATTCTGGGCAGTTATGTCTGAAAGAGACATCACACAGCTATGCTTTTGTGTGTCATCATTAATTATGGACCTATATATTTTCTAATCTATGTTGAACATGTTGCAAAACTTGCATCCATTAATCTAGAGAATAATACTCAGATGAAATGCCAGTTTCTGTTTAAAGGCATACCCTCTATTTCTAAGGTTGCATTGGATGACACTTACAAGGCGTTGCAGCTATTTAATTGGGATGCTGAACAAATTCCAGCACAAGAATAATCCTTGGCACTCTGCCTGTGGAACTTTTTTTATTCTAAATCGCATAAATTTTAACTGAATTTTAAATTCCTTGCTTTCTATATATTTTTTTCTCTTTGATAGGTAGCCAGCCATTGGTATTTATTCTGTTTTTTAATACAATAGCTCAGTTATGATTTATTTTAAAATTTATATCAAATCCCTGTTTTGCTTCTTATTTATGCAGAGTCAACTATCCTTTGAGACAAATCATTCATACTTAATAAAACCCTGATAAACTGTGCCCTACCTATATGACAAAATAATTGTACCGTAAGTCTTTTTCTTCTAGTTAGTATTGCTTTATATTTCATAATAAAATTATGGTGAGTTTGTGGACCTGAAATCTTTATTTTCCTATGTTCCAATGTCTTGGTCAAATTTTATATTTTTCTTCCTTTTAAGTTCTACTTTATGCTTCCTAGGGACAATGTTAACTTTAAAAAATAGTGGTAAAAAATGAAACAGGCCTATTATATTTTGCTGAGATTGTAGGTGACAATTTATGAACATATTGTATAAGGACACTGAAGTCCAGGAGGTCTCCATAGTTCCATAAAGATCCATAAAATCATAGATCCATTAAGGTGGGAAAAAGAAAAAAGACCAAGGGACTGGCGCATTGGCTCAAGAGGCTAATGCTCCATTTGTGAGCACCAGCATCCCTTATGGGCTCTGGTTCATGTCCTGGCTGTTCCGCTTCTGATATAGCTCTTTGCTTATGGTCTTGGAAAGTGGCGGAGGATGACCTAAGACCATTCTACCAAGACTTTGGGACCTGGCACACTGGCTGCTGGTTCCTGGCTTCGGATCAGCTCAACTCTGGCCATTGTGGTCATTTGTGGAGTGAGCCAGCAGATGGAAGATCTTTCTCTCTGTGTCTCTCCTTCTCTCTGTAATTTCCCTTACATGTAAAAATAAAAAAATCTTTTTTAAAAAGGAGAGAGAAAACCAATATAAGACTTTGAATAACACCCAGAAGAAACCAGAAGCCACAGAAATGCCTGAAACTACCTCTTACGTGTATCAGACTCAGGTTCCTTAGTTGCTTAAGGAAAAACATGAGGCTTACACATTTCTGATACATTTCCCTCCCCCCCCCCAGGGGGCAGCTCTTGGTGACTGCTTTGCCATCATTCATTCATTAAGTAATAATATTCCCTTATTGTTCAAGTGAGCCAAGGACACTGTGTAAACAATAGACATGAAGTCCCTGTCCTCACAGGGCTTGTGTGAGGGCTGTGTGTGGGTGAGGTAACAATAGGAAATATGTTTGTAACAAAACTAACAAGTAGTATTCTATCTGTGGCAATAAGTGCTTTAAAGAAAATGAGCCAATAAATAGGCTAGGAAGTAGCTGTAAGGTGGGGGATGAGGGAGTGAAGTGCTTGGCCAAGGGTAGCTGGGGATACTTGTGGAGGAAAGTGTATTGGAATGGGCTGTCCATGCTGAAAACATTCCGAAGAGAGAAGGCAAATGGCAGGGATATGAAGCAACAAGAAAATCAAAAGTAGTGGGTGTGGCTAACACCTGTGGCAGGAGATAACCAAAGTTCAATCAAATTCCAGGCTGCCAGTGGGCCTGGAAATGGTGTAAGTTTTATTTTCTGTGCAATGGTTTATTGGTCAGCCTGCTTGGTGCTATCCCCATTATTCCAATCGCAGCTACTGTCCACATCACCCAGCCACTTGGTCCTATTTGACAGGGTCTGGAGAACCTTGGAAGCATACATAAAGAATCCAACACTCTGCTATCATAGCTTTCTCTTTCCCCTTCTGATTGAAATGCATGTTGTCATCCCTCCTCTTTCCTACTCCAGATATTTCTGGTACCATCTGCCCACTCCACTTTGGAAAGAAACTAAGCAGATCTTCAGGGAAAGAGGAGTGAAGTGAGCAAGCATGAAAGCTGTGCTAATAAAATACATCTACAATGAGAAGTTCTCTATCCTAACTGTTAATTAGGAATGAGAGAGGATGGTTATGAATAATTTATACCACATGTGTTTTCCATTGCCCTGCAGCTTAAGGGCACATTCTCTGAAAGACTACCATTGATCCCAGGGCCAGCCTCGTTTCTGAGCAATTGGTACAATTTCAGACATTCCCACAACCCTTCCAGGTTTGATAGTTGGCCAAAAGGAACTCACCAGAAGCACTGTTTATGATTCATTTTTGTAAAAGGCACTCAGGATGAAACCCATAGGATTCTAGGCAGGAAGCATGATTCCTCTCCAAACCCTGGACATGCACCTCACTTCAGTGTCCAGAGTTTTCGCTGGAGTTTCACTAGGGCATGAATCCTGAATCATGGGCCAAGAGATTGCATTCAATCTCTAGTCCTTCCTTTTCTCATCCCCTTCTCAGCTGTTATTCAGGTGGTCCACTGTGAATGACAGATATGCCTGTCGTGCTGAAAATCCCAAGAGACTGTCCTCTAAGAACTTGGGGAAAAACACTAATCCATTTTTATCACATACCCTCAAATCGATTGTACATGTCCTCCAATCAGATTTATAATCAATCACTTTTTCAGTTTACTGCTCCTCAGAACAATTAGGTATTTGAATGAGGAAGGATCAGTACTTGTTGGAATTTCCTAACAGACCAGAACTGTGAGATTCAGACCATTGTTAAAAAGGGTTTTTGCATATGTGTGCTGTATCCACCCCAGGCAGCACTCTGCTTCCCAGACAGCATTTTTGTGGCAAATGTCAACTCTCTCCTCTGCCAAGTGCAAAGTAGATATTTGCCTGTGCTTGGCAAATGTTACATTGGACACGTGATGTCAATATTGTGGGAAATGGTGAGAGAGAGGCAGCCCTAGCTTTTGTCCAATTGAGAGTGAGCATAAATAGAATCTCAATGTCCTTAACATTTAGAATCAGACTCTACTGTCAACTTTTCAAAATTCTTTTCCCTAGTAACAACACACACACACACACACACACACACAATCAAGCCTGGGTGACTCAATTGAAAGATGATGCAGAGAACTACTTGTCTTAGTGCATAATGTTGGGAGTTCTGTGACCTTATGTACTGGTTTTCCAGCTGACCTTGAGCAGTATACACAAACTACCTTCACTACTTCCTGACACGTCACAGGAGTAGGTCAAATGATTACATTATACTTTGAAGGTCCTGTGCTATATCCTTCTGTGATTTTTTGGGCCTTCATTGATCTGAAGAACTCTGTGGAAGATGAAGGCCACATGACAACCAACTTCAGATAGAAAGCCATTAGATTGAGTTAAAAATATGTTTCCCAGCATCGTGTGGACTAATCATCCAGATAGCTAAATTTTCTTCAAACTGTCTTGAGTCATAATTCCAGGGAAAATCTGATGTCATACTAGTGGAATTACTAGGTGTTTTCAAAAGGCATCCAGATTTTATTGGAGATATTAGACATGCAGACATGGAAATGATTGTCATGAAAGAAGTGTGTTCTACTCCTAGAACTCCAGTAAGAGGAAACAGGTCACACCATGCAGGGCCATTTGTGGGAGCACCAAAGTCAGGCCGGGGGCCAGTGGAGAGGCAGGAAATAAGTGCAAGAGGCTTGATTGTGGTTTCTTTGTTTTTTAAAAAGAAAATATTTGCTTAATTTTATTGAAAGGCAGATTAGACTTATGGACAGACAGAAAGATCTTTCATCCACTAGTTTACTCCCCAAATGGCCACAATGATCAGAGCTGAGCCAATCCAAAGCCTGGAGCCAAGAGTTTCTTCCAGGTTTCCAGTCCAGATGCAGTGTTCCAAGTCTTTGGGCCATTCTTACTGCTTTCCTAGGCCATAAACAGGGAGCTGGATGGGAAGTGGATCAGAGGGAACATAATGGGAGCCTGGGGATTGTGAGGATTTAGCCAATGAGCCATCGCCTTAGGCTTGATCGTGGTTTCTATGAAGGGAACTGACAAGGCCAGGTGAAGTCTGAGTAATTTCAACAGGTTCTGGGACGTCAGGGCTGATGCTGGTTGTATAGTCCCAAGTGATTCAGATAGAGAAATAACTCCAGGATTCTAAGAGCTCTGTAAATGTGACCAGGGATTTGGGCTCAGGATTGGTAGGTTTATGTGTGCAGGACAAGCTCAGGAGCAAATTATGGGCTATCCTGGGACCCACTTCACCTGAGATAGATGATCTTGGCTGATCAAGGGGCTGCATGTGTCAAAACATTAAATATAGAAACCAGAAGATGTGCTGTCAGGTGGTGTTTTGAAGGGACCTCTTAGTTAAAAGTTGTTATGATATTTAACATCAATGTTATTTTTAAAAATGTTTAGCATAGCATTAATGTAACTTACCCAGTTATATAAATCTCTAGGATTAACCTGAATGTTTAAATTTCTTAAGTGGTAAAAATATATTATGTAGATCAAGAGTCCTTCGACTTTGCAACACAACAGAATCACATGGAAGACAGGACCTTGGAAAACTTCCTGTGTCCTGGCTGCACCTTGGACCAGTTAAATCAGAATATTTGTGGCCAGGTATCAGGATTTTATGTAAAAGCCTTAGCTGATTGTTGTGGGGAGTCACACTGGAAAATAGGCATTTATAATAGTGGTTCTTAAACTGTGTGTGCTCTCTTAGCCTCAACCAGGTACTTGTGAGATATAAATTTGTTGCTACCAATCAGAAATTCTGGGACTGTCCCCAGCCATGCAACCAGTTGTTTTAACTTGTTCTCCAGGGAACATTGCAAATTTTGATTTGTTTTGAAAATGACAGCTTTCCAACTCTGTCTCTGCTGGGTTTGAGATAAAATATAGATCTCCCAATTAAACTTGGATTACAATGAAAAAAAAAGATATATTTTTGGTATTGTCCTGTCGATTTATGTGCAAATCTGGCAGCCTCAGTCCTCTGAAACCTTGACAAAATACAGATTCTTATTCAGTGTTTTTTTTTTTAAGATTCATTTATTTTTTATTGGAAAGGCAGATTTATGGAGAGAAGGAGAGACAGAGAAAGATCTTCCATCCACTGCTTCACTCCCCAGTGAACCACATTGGTTGGAGCTCAGTGGATTTGAAGCCAGGAGCCAGGAGCTCCTTCTAGGTCTCCCACGTGGGTCAGGGTCCCAAGGCTTTGGGCTGTCCTCTACTGCTTTCTTAGGCCACAAGCAGGGAGCTAGAAGGGGTGTGGAATATCCGGGATACGAACCAGCACCCATATGGAATCCTGGCATGTGGAGGACCAGGACTTTACCCATTAGGCTATGGTGCTGGGCCCTAATTCAGTAGTTTTGAAATGGGTCCTGGGATTCTGTATTAAATTCAAGACTGCTGCTAATATTCCTGTTTTTGAATCACTTTGAGTAACAAAATTTTGTTGGACACATTGTGACTGCACTCAGTGTTCTCTAATAGAGTAGCCAAAAGTGATACTGAATGAAAAAATGAAATTTGTTCACCTTTAATTACATACCATAGATGGACTGATGCTCTAAATGACACTACTTAATTGGGAATGTATCTACCTTCTCAGTTATCATTTAGTCTCATTTATTTTCTGGATTAAAGGTTATTTAGTTTTTGTTTAAATAAAACCCTTTCTTGTTTGCAAATTCAAAATCTTAGACCCCGAGTAATTATTTCAAACTGCTAAGTATTTCAAAATGGAAGTTTATTTAGGGCAAAAATTTTAAAAACCCATGCAGATAAAAGACTTTAAAAATGTTCATAAAAAGTGAATATAATTTTAAACCGTATATGTGAATCTAAAAAATATTTACCTTAAAATAAATGTATCCTTTAATTCCCTTTTCTGGGTATTTTCTGAAATCTGGTTTTATGTTGGAAAAAAGTTAGGACTATTTCTAAAAGCAAAGAAAATTAACAAAATAAATGTCAACCTACCATAGTGTTCTCAGGTTCTGCAGAAAGCTCCAGCCCTAGATGATACACTTTTTATTCTAGAAAGCAATTGAAATTCTGCATTGAGATATTCTTTTCTGCTCAATCCAATAAAGCAATGGCACCTTTTCTTCTGTCTAGGTACAGTTTAGTGCTTCCATCTTCAAAGCTGCTGTTCATACATCAGCAGCTTTGTTCTATGGTCATTTGTGAAATTACAAGCATAATTGCACAATGGCACCCATAGAAAGCACCATTTTTTGAAAAGCCTAAGAATGAGAATTTTGTAAAAAAAAAAGTATATAAACAATACAGATTAAAAGTACACATTGAAATTAATCTTAATTCGAATGAATTTCTTATTTTTTAACATCCCAGAAGATTATTGCCCTTCACTTTTTAAAGATTGATTTATTTCCCTGCGATACAAACTTGCATGCAGAGAGATCATCACTTGCCCTTTGTTTCACTCTCCTTCCTCCCTGTATCCCCCTCTTATTATTTGTCCCTCGGTTACTGCAATGTCATAGTCATTCATTTCACCACTATAGGCTTAAATTTCTGATATACAAATGTATCATGGCAATGTAGGAAAATGAAGAAAATAAAGTAATAAAGTATAATAAAGTAATATAAAAGTATAATTAGAAATAATAGTGGGAATCCTACTATCATTCTGCAGCAAATACACATACTGTGTACACCCATTATTTCCCGGTATGCTAAAAATAACTCAGTCAAGGAATGCACAAAGGACACAAACAGATATTTTTCAAATGATGAAATTCAGAGAGCTAATAGACACATGAAAAAATGCCTATTCTCTATCAATTAAGAAAATGTAAATAAAAACCACAATGAGGTTCCACCTAATTCCAGAAAGAAGAGCCTATATACAGAAATCAATAAATAGCAGTTGCTGGTTAGAAGGTTGGGAAAGGGTACCCGAACCCACTGCTAGTGTGAGTGTAAGCCTTTGCAACAAATGTGGAAATCAGTATGAGAATTCTTCAGACAATTAGAAATAGGTCTGCTGTATGACCCAGCCATTCCACTCCTGAGTATATATTCAAACAAAATGAAATCTGTACACAAGAGAGGTACATTTATTCCATGGAATACTACCCAGCCATTTTAAAAAAGAAAAAGAAATGGACCCAGCTAGGAAGCATTAAACTTACAGAATTAGTCCCAAAAAGACAAGTATCATATGTTCTAAGATTATTTTCTCATTAGTTCAAGTGTCATCTACTTGTAAAGTTTAAGTATCTTTTCTTTTTTATGAAGAAAGTTACTAAGGTGAATGTGGACTTTGCAGGATTTTGTTACTCACTATTATTTTGTGAAATAAACTTCAGCAGGGGTTCCCAGTCTACCTGTGTTGGCTGATCACATACCAAATACTCGGAGGAGTGGAGTGTCATTGAAAAGCTAGCAATAATTTTGCCTTGGCAAGTTTGTATTTCAAAGATCTGTGGTCATTTAGTTCCCTGAAGGGAAGAATCCTGGAGGAGAGGGATCAGGTTGGAACAAATAAATACATCTTTTCCCAGCCCTGGTTACAGAATATCATACATACTTTTGTTTATTTTAGTAATTACAAGATTTAGCACCTGGCAGGATAGCGTAGTGGCTAAAGTCCTTGCCTTGTACACACTGGGCTCCCATATGGGTGCCAGTTCATGTCCTGGCAGCTCCACGTCCCATCTAGCTCCCTGCTTGTGTCCTGCGAGAGCAGTAGAGGATGACGCAAAGCCTTGGGACCCTGCACCCATGTTGGACACCCAGAATAAGCTCCTGACTCTTGGCTTCAGATCAGCACAGCTTTGGCTGTTGTGGCCTCTTAGGGAGTGGATCAGCAGACGAAAGATCTTGCTCTCTGTCTCTCCTCTTCGCTGTGTATCTGCCTTTCCAACAAAAATAAATAAATCTTTAAAAAGAGAAGAAATTACAAGATTTATATATATATACCTATATAACAGGGTCTCCCCAAGAAGCTGAGGAACTAGACTGGACTATAAGATGTTGGACTCTATGTTTAGTTTATGCTTGCAAAGAGGGAATCGCAACTGTACTTGATCAGTGGATATGCAACAAGGTGGAATATTCCACATGGGGGGAGGGCGGGGGAAGGGGTGGGGTGCTTCCCAGTTCCAACGAAACTGTATCACATAATACAATGTAATCAATGAATAAAATATATGTATATATACATATATAAATACTGAGTTTTCTTGCTATTGTTTATTTTTTATCTCTCCTCATTTTGATTTTGTGATTTTGTTTTTGATTGAAAGGCATTCTACACAGTTCTCATATCGTGAACTATTGTGGAATGATCCAGTAAACAAATTAATATATGCATTGTCTCCTTTTTTTTTCACTAATTCTTTGTTGTGAGAACACTTGAAATATTCTATTGATGATTTTCAAAATACAATCTATTTTATTACAATTCATTGTTATTAACTGTTGTCACTTTTTTGTATAATACATGACTGGTACTTATTCCTTCTCCCTAGCCAAACTTTTGTATCCTTTGACCAACTCCTCTCCAACCTCCGTCCCCATAGTGGTCTGTTCTGATATGTGTGTTACATACAGAACTCCTAAACCTAAAGTCAGTTTTTACTTTCCTTTAATCTACATCCCTACATACTGAACTGCTCAGCAGAACAGGTTCTGAGCTTTATGAAAGCAGTATCATGCTGTATATACATAGCTTTCTGTGACTTACTTTTCCCTCTGATAATTATTATCCTTTATATGTTAGGCTTAAATTTCTAAGGAATAATCAATGTTTGTGTCACCAAACTGATTTGAAATACTTGTTTCTGTGAGCTGATTATTTCTTTGTGAAGATTTCAGGAGGCACTTCGGCTCTCAGGTTGTTTCAGCATGTGAAACTGATCTTTTTGTGTTTTCTTGCATTTTATTTAAAATTTCATACATTTTATCTAAAGAAATTAAGATACTGGTAAATTTATAAAGATTCTCATAGCTAAAAAGTGCATAGAGATGGGCCCCGGAGCAGTAGCCTGGTGGCTAAAATCCTCGCCTTGCAAGTGCCGGGATCACATATGGGTGCCGGTTTATGTGGCTGCAGAAAGCAGTCGAGGACGACCCAAAGCCTTGGAACACTACACCCACGTGGGAGACCTAGAGGAGGCACCTGGCTCCTGTCTTTGGATTGGTACAGCCTTGGCGATTGTGGTCACTTGGGGAATCAATCATCGGATGGAAGATCTTCCTCTCTGTTTCTCCTCCTCTCTGTATATCTGACTTTCCAATAAAAGTAAAATAAATACATATTTTTAAAAAGCACATAGTGATGAAGTTTGAAATAAGAGCTAGTGACTTCCAAAGCTGAAAGAGTAGCCTGTTCCATAGACTGCTGCTTCTTTCTACAGTCATCCTTTGGCTACTCAGTGCCTCCACTCCAGAAAAGTAATTACAGTGATACTCAGGCCTGGCAATGGACAATGCATAGTGGAGTTGTCACTGAACTACTTGGTTCTCTTAAGTGGGTGCACACACACACACACACACACACACACACAATAAACCTTCATTAGAAATTTTGAATTAATATTTAAAAGCTAATTTAGTAATGGTTAAATTTTAAAAACCACCTTAGACGTTTTAATACTTAAATAAATACTGTTGTGGTTTTATACGTACCTTATATGCCTTACATTCTTTTGGGTTTCATGTGAGACCTTATGTACACTCACATGCATATATACACTCTTAGAAATACAAACTGCCTGTCCTCAAAAATGGAAGCCAAGAAATAAGAGAAAAAATATTTTTCATTCAGCAGAATTTAGCGCCTATTATGTTTCAGAGACCTGTGGCTTAGTTAATAGAATCATATAGATGAAGATGTATATAAGAAATAATGAAGAAGTAGAGTCAAAAGAAATGGGTAACCAAGTGAATATGGGTGTGACAGAAGCTGTGTGATCTGGAGTAACTCCACACCTTCAGACTTGGATGACTGGACAGTACCTACACTTTGACAGGAATGAGAATACACGGCAAATGAGCAGACTTAAAGGAAGTGTGAAGGGGTGTGTACAACAAAAACCATCTTGAAAAACCTTCGTAGAAACTGCAATATTTATTTTAGTCAACTTGACTGGATCAGAGGTACCCATATACCTGGTTAAACATTGTCTCTGGATGAGTCTGTGTGGGTTTTTCTGGATCTTATTATCATTTGAATTAGTGGATGTAGTAGATTCTGTTCCCAGTTAACATGGGATTTATCTAATTTTCTAATTCTGTCCCCGGTAAGAGTAAGAATCCTGAGTAGAACAAAAAGCAGAGGATGAAGGAAAGTATTCTTCCTTTCTGCCTCACTTCTTGAGCAGGGGTCTCTTATCTTGTCTTGCCCTAGGCCTGGGCTAGGCTCTCTTCATTCTGGGAGCCTTTGGAATCATACTGAAACTGTACCACTAAAGCGTGCATGTGCACACACACACACACACGTAAAATAAAATAAAAAGAAACTATACCACTGCACCACTGGCTTTTCTTGTTTTCTAGATAGCAGATGGCAAATCATGAGATTTCTTTACTTCTCTAATCACGCAAATGCATATTTTATATATATAAACATCTATCACATACATATGTATGTATACACACATTCCTATTATTTAATGGAGAGCTCTAATGCAAAACTAAAGACTTATTATCAAAGTGAGTGATCATTAGCCTAATAGTGACATTGCTCAAGTACTTGGAAGTCAGTGTACACTGAACTCTCTGGACACCTGAGCTCTCCCGTCTTCCCTCTGGATTGCTTCTGAAACTTTATAGAATCTGTGCTGACATTCAGAGGACTTATTTACATTTCACTCAACTCTGAGATCTTAGTCTATGAATCAAAATGTTCAACACTGAAGGAGAGGTTCTGTCCTAAATATGTCAAGCTGACAATCTGAGGAAGGATACATCCCTCTTTTCCTTAAGATTTCTGCCATTTTCTTCTTTTGGGAGTATCTAGATGCCAAACCTCAACTTTTGAATAGAGTAAGTCTTTTGGTTAGTAAGTGTCTTAATAAAAGTTCTTTCTTCTCCAAAAATTAATTTTTGTTATTTACTTAAATGCTTGTTTGGTTCTGCTTGCTAGACACAAGGTTATGATGACCACATGTAATGTTATATGCATAATCATTACAAAATTATCTTTTTGAAAACTTTAATTTAAACAGAATAGAGCACATGTTTGTTTAGCAGCTTCTACATCCTGGAGGTACAGTAGTGAGTCTGGCCAACACAACGCCTGCCTTTATGAAGAATGTAGTATTCTTAAGAAGAGTGATGTAGTAAGTGCTTATACCAGGATGAGAGTTATACCTTGGGAAGTGCAGAATAGTAGGACTTGCAAGAAGACAGAACAAGCAACTGATAAGCCTGTCAGTTGCAGAGATCATTTATTTGACCCTCATACCAACTGTGAGTAGAAGCTTATATCATTTTAAGGTTATATCATTTAAAGTTGTATCATCACAAACCCAATGAACTTAAATTCCATCATAATGAGTATGTGAACTAAAATCAAGTCTTTGATTCTTATTCCAGGATCTTTCCTGTAAACCAATACTGTGGAGTATTTTTTTAAGTTCATGAAAAAATGAACTTAAAAGTGAAATTGACTTAAATGCAAAAAAGTTTAAATCCATGGGCTTTTCATAACTTGCATTTTTTATGATTTCTTGAGAACCCTTTATATATACTGTTTTCAAAATTACTCTGTACCAAAATAAGTTTATCTTTTGAATTCCATTTTCCATGAACATTTCGAGGTTTCCTTGTTGAAAGAATTTCAATCAATTTGGTCTTACATATGGATTGAGTTTACATTAAGCTAGTCTTAGATATGATAAAAGGGGAGAATTTGTCATCCACCTACCAAAAACTCTGCCTTAAAAACCTATACTTTGATTTGTGGTCTCTAGCACATATTGAACAAGGCACTATGAGTGCTTTTCTGCTTATTTGTGTAAGAACTGGTAGGGGAGGAGCCTGCAGTTCTCATGCAGCCTGTCTGGTGCTTAAGAATGGAATCTCTCTAGAAAGCGTCAGGAGGAATTGGCATTTGGTAGGAACTTGGCCAGAAATTCCCCCATAGAACTAACTAACCCCGCCCTAGAACTGGAACTAGTTGATGTAAGTATAAGGCATGGACTGCTACTGAAGGATTCTGAAAAAGTTCCCTTTTCCTTTACATCAACCCTGGCCATAAATAAAATTGCCACCATTACAGGATATGGTAACCAAGACTCAGAAGTATCGATAATGTCACCACCAGGGTGGCAGTTGACCTTGGAGTGTGGCCCATATCACTCCAGCCTCTAAGACCTGTAGCTTCCTGTGGCCTGTTAACTCCCAGGCTTGATGCTGGCTTCCAGTTGCTGCTAGTGCAAACCTGGCTTCTGATGTTAATAGATGCAACTCTGGGCATCTTCTGCCGGCTAAACAGGCTAAACAGTGACCATCACCTTTAAAAACAAGGTATACTGCTCAAGAAGCTTTATGGTTATTGTATACTGTCAAGTATTGTGTGGTAACAGCTAATTATGGCTTTAATTTATATTTCCCTAACGAACAAAGGCATAGGGCATCTTCTTTTTAGCCATTTATCGGTCCAACTTGATGCAATATCTGCCCAAATCTCTTGCCATTTGTTTTGCCTTTAAATGCATAGCTTTAAAAATAGACATTGTTTTTCTAAAGCTTTAGATTTATAGGAAATTTGGAAATATAGTATAAATGAAAGGGAATGAGTCATGTGATGCCTTCTGCATACAAGGGTCTTCAAAAGGTTGATTAAAATAAGTGGTATGAAAAAAACTGTGTATGGCATTCTTTTAAAAAATCCATTTGAATACTTCAGTTACGGGGCAGTAGGGCAGCGGGATAGCGATCTTCCATCCTCTATTTCCCTTAACAAATAACCTTTAGATTGGGACTATGCCAGACTGATGCCACCAGCCGGAACATCCATCCAGCCTCCCACCTGGGTGAGAGGGATCAAAGCTGCTTTCCCAGGTACATTAGCAGGGCGATTGAATGGAAGTGGAGGAGCTAGTACTTAAC
Source organism: Ochotona princeps (assembly GCF_030435755.1). Lineage (NCBI taxonomy): Eukaryota > Metazoa > Chordata > Mammalia > Lagomorpha > Ochotonidae > Ochotona > Ochotona princeps. Next base: position 57,692,775 of record NC_080840.1, read on the forward strand.
TGGCACTCATATGCAATGCTGGCATCTCAGGTGGCAACCTAACTCACTGTGCCACAATGCTAGCCTATCATGGTTTCCAAAAAATTTTTGCATCAAGATAAATCTAACAGGGCTAGTGTGGTAGCCAGCATCCCACATTTGGGGACCTGACTTTGAATGCTGACACAGCTCCCAATTCCAGCTTTCTGATGATATACACCATGGGAGGCAACAGGTATTGTCTCAAAGGGAGACACAGACTGAGTTCCACGACCCTGGTTTCAACCTAGTTCAGCCCCAGCTATTGCAGGTATTTGTTGGACCAGCAGGTGGAAGATCTCTTTCCGTCTATCTTTTTCTCTCTCTTCCTTTCACACAAATAAATAATTTCATATTTAGTAAAAAATGTCTTTTAATTACATTTTTTAGGAACTTAACAAGATTCTTTCATATTTCCCACTCATTAAATCATGTCCAGGATCTTTGATGAGGCAGTAGCTCTATGTACAGCCATGAGTGAACCTCTGCACTCAAGAGACAGCTGTCAGGGAAGTGAAAAGGACAACATAGATGGTTGGAAGGATAAATAATCCCAGGGGTGGAAAGGCATTGGGGAGTGGTTCAAATTCATGAACAATAGATCCTAGCTCAGGAACCTTCTAAGTGTACCTGGGTCTCTGATAATGGATAGTACTACCTGTGTGTTCTCTCCCTCATAACTGCTATAGGCCAATACTGCAAACTGTGTGATGTGAAACAACAGAAGCTTAGTGCCTTGGTACTGGTGACTATATCTGAAGTCAGGATGTTGACAGGGCCATGCCTCCCCTGCATTCTCTAGAGGAATCATTTTTTGACTGTTCTGGGCTTCCAGTTTGTCACAATCTTTGCCATCCTTAACAGCCATGTCATTCCAATTCTGCACCTTCACATGTCATTCTTCCTGTGTTTTTTCACATAGTTTTCCCTCTGAGCATGTCTCTATTTCCAAATTGTCCATTTTCTAAAGATACAAGTCCTATTGGATTAGGGCTGACCATCTTGATGTCACCTCAGGTCCATTAGGTCTCATTCCAAACAAGATCATTTTCTGAAATGCTTGAAACTAGGACTTCAACATACATTATTTTAGGGATTACAGTTTAATCCATCACGCTTGGTTTGTATTACATCACGATCTTAGTTGTGATCTTGTGCCCAATATTATTAGAAGGTGTTGCTTGTCTTTTAAAGCAAATATTCTCTTTCTGGAGCCAAGAGAGATGTTCCATTCTTGAGAGCTCAGTAAAAAAGAAAACTGTTCTTTCATCATGACCATTCTGCACACACTGTCTGCACTTGTGCAGTATGGAGTAAAAGCAGGAAAGTGGGCTGTGGGAATTGGCAACACCTTTATCATGCAGAGGAAAGGAGACAACTGAGGAAACTCTGTCCAGGTGTCTTTTCCAGCTAAGGAAAACTGATTCACATGACCCTCGGCAGCTGTACGAGTGATGCTATGAACTGCCCACCACTTCCAGGAAATTCCGGATATTTTCATAGTATGCCTAGCCACTCTTTGTCTTACCTGTGTGATATCTTATACACATATTTTATACAACACATAAAAACTAATGGACCATGGAGCCAATCATGACCTGGATCACACATTTGGATCACCAGGGGTATGTAAAATTTCAATGTATAGGTCTATTTCTGTTAGATTATAACCTATTTGGGGAAGTTGAGACCTAAGCATTAGTATTTCATTAAAGCTGCCTAATTGAATTTAATGTTTGCCAAGATTAAAAACCTGATGATATAATGGAATGAGTAGGTAAAGGAAAGGATGGAGCTAAATTATTTGTATGTAGCATCTGGCCTTACCTAGACCTAAGCTGGCAGTTCCCACTGCTGGACCCAGTAAGAGAAGGTAAGAGAAGCAATAGTGATGAAACTTTGGGGAAACATGGAGCAGCAGAAAAGGCAGAGTCTATCTGAAGCCATTTGAGATGCTGTAAAATCAGTATAAGAGAGGCAGATGAAAAAATCATGATTTTGATGTCGCATGCATCAAGAACTATCCAAGCGGCAGTATCAGATACTCAGAAGGGGAGTGTACCAGAGATATTGTTTAGAAATCATTGACATGAAATGATGCTTCAAGACTTGGAAATCAATGAAGTTATCTGGGGAGAGCAGGTAGAGTGGGAAGGACAGAGTCTTGTGGAGCACGTATATGCCTAAACTGAGAGCACAGGAACAGGGGTCAGCAAAAGAAGTCAGAAAATGAAGAAGAGAAGCCTGAGGTATCTCTCCAAAGGCAAATGAACAGCTTCATGTAGGAGACTGATTAATTGGTAGATGCCGCTCATGGATTCAGCATGTTGCTTTTTGAATTTGGGATTATGGAGGTTAAGGGTGACTCAGGCCTGAATATTTTAGTTGAGTGGCAGGGCAGAAACTTGACTGCATTGGCATCTCAGAAGGAAATAAGGAAATGGACACAATAAATATAAATTATTGTTCTGAACAACTGACTGTCAAAAAAGGATATCCTTAGTGGCAAATGCAGGAGAACATAGAATTTAATGAAGCACTTTTTTTCTTGTACATAATAACTATAGGGAAGAAATTAGTATCAGTGAAGAAATTGACAAGAGATTCATGTTGGATATGTGGAGGAAGTACAACCTGGAGATATTGGATTTTTGAGCACAAGGGACATTCTTGTGGGTATGTGATCCTAGAGTGTAAAGAAAATTGCAGTAGAAAACATTTTTATAGAACCTTTCTTTGTAGAAGGCCACAGTTGTTGTAGTAGGGGTTGATGCTAAAGTTTGGGCACTGAGAGCAGAGGAAAAGGAGACATTCAGAACAGAGCCAGGGAATGAGTGCAAATGAAATCCCAAGGAGTTCTAAAAGGAATGGCCTTCCTGTGCAGAGGTTATAACTGGAGCCAAGATTACACACACCAAGTGCTCTGTGGAGCATGCATGATATGACAGAGAAGCCAAGGTTTTGTAGGCTGTAATGTGGGACAGCCAGATCAGGTGAGGCAGAAAGAAAAGAAAAGAATGGACAGAAAGTTGAATTGCAGAGCCACTCTCCCTGTGCTGAGAAAATCAGGACCTCTAATGTCTCTTGAGAGCAAAGGGGATCAGGAGTTTAGTAAGGGGCTGGAGGCTAATAAAGTTCTAGAATGAACGCTGTGGTGAGTAGAAAAGGAAGCTGATCTAGGATGAACAAAAGAGTAATGGGCTGAAGCTGAAGACAAGGAATTGTTTTGGCATGTGTACTCATCATTGACTTGCTATCTCTGTCTGCTTGGCAGCCCAGGTACAATAACAAATAGCACTGTGAGATTCATCCTGCTGGCAGGTTGGCTGAAAATCAGGGCCTGGGCATTCAAGGAGGCTACCCCTCCCCTCAGTAGGTATATATGTGTATAGATCTTTGTACACACAACAGTCAAGTAGATGCAAAAGAAATGTTTGTAAACTTAGTTATAAAAGTAGCCATACATTTATATAGCTAATGAATGGCTTAAATTATGCAATTAACTAGGCCTGTTTTTAGATGGCACTTTTCCAATTCCTATGAGTAAAAGCTCTTGAATCCTTCATTCAGGAAGATCATTTTGCTCTGTGTTCGTGACACAAACCTCTCCATTTTCATACCCTTTTCAAAATAAAAGTGGTTTGCTCTCATCATATGGTCGGTCACACAGTTAGAGAAGCAGCTGAACTTCTAGAGTCATTTTGGCTATGACTTCATAATATTGCAATAGGGATCAAATTGGCACTTACTGAAAACTCAGGAGCCACAGTTCTATATACTTTCACAGAAAGAATATTGGTTATTTCCCATGGGTATTCCATTCATGGAGGAAAGGCAGAGTTGCACAAACAACCTGGTTTGACATTTACTTAAAATATGCCAAGTGCTATTTATTTGGATTACCTTATTATGTGCCCCAGTTCTGTTGGATAATTAAAGGGCAGCTGGATAAAGAGGCTAAACTCTTGCCTGTATGTTTCAAGGAGAACTCTTAGGGCCTTCTCTGGAACTTAGTTTGAAGTAGTGAATGTGTTGTGCAGGGTCTGCAGGGTGGGAATGGAGTAAGGGCAGAGGGAAAGGTTAGATTCTCTCTTCGCTTGAAAAGACATTGTTTATTCAAGTCGCTAAGAAAGGTTTGGAGAAACAAAAGAAGTTATGTGAAAGTCTTTGAATTTAAAAGAAAAAATGGATCATATACTTCCATGTTATGATGTTATGTTGCATTTTAAAACTATGAAAATTCACCGTGAGGAAAGAGGAATACCATCTCTCTGTATTTATTACAAATTGAGACGAAGTATCCTAGTGAGAGTTTATAGGGGAAAAACCAAATGTTCTAGGAAGAATCCTCAAAAGACTATATCTCTTGTAGGCATTCAATAAATATTGACAGATGGTCTTCAGAATTAAAATTTATTTCTCTACTCCAGGTCTACTTCCTTCTTATTTACTGCCTAGTTAGTAAAATTATAACACCACAGTGGGCATGGCATTCAATAGAACTTACACGTGTGTTTCTTTGGTAGGAATGAGTTAACTAAATTACAACATGGCTGATCATTAAGTGATGAGAATCATAAATTTCATTCTTTGAAAGTAATAACTACTAGAGCTTTTGAGATGGATGTCTGTGCCAGTCTGAGTGGTGCCATCATGGGAAGGTGGCATACCAGGTGAATCATTCCCAGTATGATTCACTAGAAATTTTTCTAGAGTACGTTGTTCACAATCTTGGAGAGATGGTGACTGATGATTGAAGTGACATCAGAGGCCAGGAAAAGCCTTTAAATTCAGATAAGGTGAACAGAGCTCCTGGTAGAAACGAAGAATTTCCTGGAATTTAGGCAGCCTCTTCCTCACACAAAAGGATGGATGATCCACCTAGTCAGCTCACATGCTCTTTTCTTTCTGGGTTTCAAAATATCTTCCTTACAAACATGGAGTCAAACTGGCATGAGGAAGAATCCAGATTTCATGGAAAGTGTGACTATTAGGAGTTGGAACACCCTAGCAGAATCCAAAACTCAAGACTTATACCTCCAAACTTCCACACTACTAACTTGAAAGACTACAGTGAGAATCAAATGAGGTAAAAACAAGAATCTAGCACGTAATCATTTAATAAATTCTCTCTCCCATTCCAATATCATAGATAGGCCTGCACCAAGATGCCTCATTTTTAAAAAACAGCAAGTAAGGCATTCCTTTGCCCTGTCCAAAGTCTCATAGCATGCTTTTCAAACTTGGTGCCTAGAACAACAATAGCAGCAGCATCTGAGAGCTCATACCTATCTGAGACTATTGAATCAGAAACTTGTAAAATGGGGTCTGGCATTCTCTGCATCACTAATTCCTCCTGTTGATTCTGATGAAAATTATTGCATTGGGATAAATTGGGTTGGTAATTCACAGTGTATAATATGTATAGAATTCACATGCTGCAGAAAAAACTGATAGAATTGAGTACAGGTTCATATTTTAAGATGCATTTTGTGTTTGCAAGTCAGAGTAACATGGAGAGGAGGAGAGACAGAGAGGTTTCCCATTGCTGGTTCACTCCCCAATGACCATGACAGCCAGATCCAAGCCAATCTGAAGCCAGGAGCTGACACAGATCTCCTACCTGGATGCAGGAACCCAAGGACTTGTGCTGTCTTTGGCTGCTTTTCCAGGCTTTGAACTGGGAGCTGGGTTGGAAGTGGAGCAGCCATGACTCAACTCAACACCATTATGGGATGCTGGCACCACAGGAGGCGGCTTAGCTGATACTCCATGGCACCAGCACGAAGACTCATATTTACATATCAAAATTGTCCTGGAACATCATCTTAACATAAGAGTTTACATTGAGTTACACCGAGTTGACCTCAAGCACAGACCACCTCATACTGGTCTTGGACTCAGGGCCAATAGTAACTTCCAAAATTCTGTTTCTTGAGACCATGTGTTTCATTACATTTCTTACGTGAGCTTGAGAAGCAAACAGAACCTATTATCTCCATGTTGCATGAAGCCAGTTCTTAATGAGTCCCAATACCTCTTCCCTTCTTCCCATTTCTGGTAAGTGAAAAGCAGAAACTTGTCTAGTCACTTGGTTTGCTTTAAACTATTGCAAAATTCCAAAGTCTCAAAAATAGTTAGCGATACTGACAACAGCCTGCAGAATAAGCTTTCAGTTATCTTTAAAATTTAGACTGCAGATTGTCAATCTTTAATTTCTTATCTATAAGGCTCAGGACTAAGGTGCGCCTAAAGAAGATGCTGTCCACTCTTTTACCCAGTCTTGCAGGCCTTGCATTGGTGTTGCCTCACTGTGAACATTGAAAGTGTTCCTCAGTAGGTATCTGTCAGAATTTTTAAAATTATACACCTGTTCCCTCTACCTTCCACTCCTTCAACGGAAGAGAAAAATAAAGTATAACCTTGAGCTTAAAACACAAACGTTCACAAATGATCCCCTTCCAACAATGCCCAAGGAGAGCTAGAAAACAAAACAAGCTCTTTTTCTCTTGTACACACTGTGACCACAAAAGGATAAGCATTGTTCTGTCAAGGTCCAAAGCTTGCTAAAACAATTGCTGGAACCTTCAGGGAAGAGAAATTGTGTTTATAATGAGACAGAAATGGATTAATCAAAACTAGAGGTTTCAGCTGTCAGTAATAGAATACAATGTGTCAAATGAAATATGAGGTGGCTTTAGCAATATCATCTTGCTTGGTTTATTCAATCCTTTTTGCAGCAACTTAATTTAAGTAATGATTTTTTTCTGCAGCAAATGAATGCATACCAACAAAATCCATTAGCTATGAAACTAGTTACATTGATTTTAGGATAAAACCCTGTTGCAAAAGAAGGAAATATTCTAGTGTCTTTACTACTGACAGGACACATGTCAGGAAAGCTCTACCTGCAAAATTATATCCCCCATGTAAAGCACAAGTAGCTTTCTATCTTAACAACCACCTAAATACTAGCCTCAAAGATTACCAGAAGTTGGATACAAATTAAAAATCTGAAAAACAAAAATGAAGCTAAACATTCTGGGTTTAGAATTATTTATATTCCTGTAGGATCTTAATGGAATACAAAGCACTACCCATTAATGGATCATAGGAGTCATACCATACCCTTCCCAAAACTAATGTGTAGCCATGTCACCAAAGTCATGTAAAAAACTTATTTCAAGTTATGGCCTGCTTAGCAGCAAGCATGACTCTCAGGCAGTATCACTGATCAAGGAAGGGGCCTTATGGGTTTGAGGCTATGATGTTCAAATTTTCTAGTCATGAACAATGTGATGGATGCGCCTAGTCCAGTGTAAGTACTTCAGCTATTTAAATGTTACATTCTGACATTTGGGACAAATTATTATAATATTTCTAAGAGATGAAAAGAAAATAACTTTAATGAAATTCCTCTTAGAATCCTATTCTTCTTGATAATTGTTTCAGGACACTAAATTTTTTTTTTCATCTCTGGCAACAAATTGACAAATGTACCTTTCAAACTTCCAGTACTTTAATTGGGCTTGGGCAGGTCATAATCGAGCTGTATGTAGGGGTCACAGTAGTGAGCGAAATGGTGAGCCATGTGTTTAGGTGAGACTCAATGGGAGAGCCACTATTTTATTGTGATTATTTAATAGTCAGACTTCTATTTCTCAAATACAGGTCATCATGAACAAGGGAACTTGGGTCTGCAGAGGTAACACTGGTGGCTTCTTATAAAAATGGATCCATTAAATGCTAATCCAGATATGTGGCTGGGTCATTGAAATTCTCTCCTACATGGCACAACAAAGGTGTACAGCAAGTTTACATTAGATGGTTACATATCATGAAGAATGTGTAATAAGTTTAAACAAGTACTGTTATAACTGCCTATATGTAATAATGTTGGAAAACAGAACCTTTCCAAAGAAAGTGATCCCTAAAGAAGCAACAACTTTATTATTATTATTATTATTTATTGGAAAGTCAGGTATACAGAGAGAAGGAAGAGAGAGATCTTCCATCTGCTGAGTCACTCCCCAAGTGGCCGCAATGGCTGGAGCTGAGACAATCTCAAACCAGGAGCAAGGAGTCCCCTCTGGGCCTCTGACATGGATGCAGGGTCCCAAGGTCTTGGATTGTCCTCGACTGCTTTCCCAGGCTACAGGTAGGGAGCTGAATGCTGGATGGGAAGCAAAGTCGTTGGGATTAGAACCAGTGCCCATATGGAATCCCAATGCATGCAAAGTGAGGACTTAAGCTGCTAGGCTACTACACTAGGCCCCACAACAGAGTTTTGATAGGAGGACAGGGAAGTGCCACTTCAGGCCAGACAGTGTATATAAAGGTATCAACACAAGAAAGACCTTGTCTCATTTAGGATTCCCAAATAGTTCTGCATGGCAGGAGTGTCACATGGAAGAATCAAAGAGATCAGGACCCTGCAGGATGATTTTTGCAGTTGAAATGGAATAGAAGACTGAGCTAGATCCCAAATTTTCCATGAGAGAATTCTGGTATCCTGAGGTTTGACATAAGGCAATGATGGAGTGAAGTGAATTAGAAGCAATGAAGGTCTTTCCTGATGATGGAGAGTCTGCATCTGCTCTGCAGGTTGGTGTAATATGGTGATGGAAACAGCTGGGTGGGAAGGACACATGAATATCCCTGCTGAATGAATGGGAATGTGCATCTGCCTTGGCAGTTGAGAGAATAATGATGTAGTCAGATGGATGGGACAGAGAGAATAAGCTTCACTGTCTGATGATGTAGAGCCTGACTTGATGTGGGAGGCTCTGACACCCTCACCCAAAATTCATCTAATAAGAGTAAGAAGAGCTTCGGTGGCAAATGTTTATTTTCTCTTAAAAAAAGGAGGCAGAATCCGCATTCCAGGAAGAGAATGAGGATGCAAGACAGGGTAAAAAATGGTCACGATGGAGGACCATGGAATTAGGAAGAGCTGGAAGAAGGAGAAAAGCTGTTCAAGGCTTACTGTCCAACCAAAGCAGTGTGCTGCTCAGGAATACCCAAGATGGGAAAGAAGCAGGTCCAGCCACTTGCCCCCAATTCTAAGCAGAGATTCTGCCCTGGGCCCTGGATTGCCTGTTGAAATGTTAATTAGGCAGGGTACCTCTAGCCTGGAGATGAAGCCTCTTGTTTGGACCATTTTAGTAATGCTGTATGCCAGTTGCCTTTGTCCTCTCCTAGTTGTGAAAAAATAGTATTAATTACCACAGAATAATTCTACCCAATTCTTGATTTCTTCGTTCTGCATGTATTTTAGGAAAATATGTTCTGAAATTTTGCTTTCAGTGCTTGCCAATTCAATAGAATGGCACACCAGAGTTAGTGTCTACTTAGGGGGCAGTATATTTGCAGAATTCACTACAGTCAGCTACCAGATAGAGCAGGCGGAGATTCCTCCTCAGCACAGGGTCTGACCCATGACAATATCCTGAGGGGGAAGACATTTTGCCCTTTCGTGCAGTTCAGCAGGCAATTTTAAATTAGAAAGGTAATAGTCCCCAGTTGCAGAATGTCCCAGGGACCTATCAAAAAGGAAGCAATGGGTATGACTGTTTAATTGAGGGAAATTGTACATCCGGTCATCAGCAATCCCTTTTTACATCCCAATTTCCTAAACCACACAGCAGGAAATGATGTCCTAAAACTTTACTCCTTATTGTCCCTGAGACCTGAACTCAGCCCTTCCATATCAGGATAGTTTGTGAGTAGTTTCATCTCTTTGAAGAGACAATTGATGAGATAAGTGCCTGAACTTGTGAGGCAATTCAATGGAATTACCTGATTTCCATTTATGTGTTGTATTGGATACTGTGTATTAGTTCCACTGCCACAGTCCTTTCTGGAAAACTTCATTACACTGAAAGAATGATATCCTTTCTGCCTTATGCCATGAGCATTTCAACTGCAAATTTCTCCAATAAGGAGAGTGAGTATAATCAGAAGAAATTTTTGTCCCTGGGAGGCTTCTATTAAGTTTTAAACTCTTTATCTCTCAGAAATTCCATTGTTTCCAACTGTGCATCCGTTTAGCAATCTAAAGGTTCAGATAAGTTTAATGGGAAACTCACTTTCAATGGGAAACAATGATCACATCTAAGACCACCTGAGATCTCTACATGTAGAACTTAGATAAGCACAGGCAAAGCTGATTGTAGCAGAAAAAAACATAGAGTTCACTGTGAATGCATGTGCAATTGATGTCACACTCTATTCTAGTGGTTTCCAAACCTGAGTGTGCAACAGACTTGCTTTGGAGGGCTTCTTAACACACACCTCTGGGCTCCTCCCTCAGTCTCTCTAATTCTAAGTCTGGGCTCAAAAATTTAAATTCAACAAGTTCCTAGGTGCTGTTGACTGCTGCTGATCTGGAGCCAACATTGTGAGAATTTTTTCTTTTATCCCAACATTTATCATTCTAAAGCTTCATTTTACATTGCTAGACTGACTGAGCCGGATGTTGTCCTGTTCTGTTCTTCATGCACCTTTTGGAAGCGTAGTCTGAAGACCCTGTCAATTGGACTCAGCTAGATGCTAATAAGCAGTGAGAGGTGCCTGCTCCAGACCCCTGAAGCAGAGGTCCTGTGTGATGAATAAGCTTCCTGGGCATTTCAAGGAACTAACCATAACATCGTTTCTTAAGCTTTGGCTCCATATTAGAATCACATAAAGAGCCTATTTTTAATGTTAGCAGATATAAAACTTGTGCTTGTGGGGACTGTGTGGCATTTTGGTGACTGTATACTCTGTGTCATGTTCAGTCAATGCAAATATATTTATACCTTCAAACATCTCACATTTCTTTATGTTGAAAAATACAAAATCCTATCTCCTATGTGACTTTTCAACAGGGAAATATATAGTATTTTAGCGTTATATGCAGGCACCCTACTATGCAGTAGAACCTTTCAAACTTACTGGAGAGCTTCAGAGAATGAGATCACTGGGTTTCTACTGCAGAGACTGTGATTTAATTAATTTGAGCATAAACCTGGTCATTGAATTGTTTAAAAGCTCACCAAGCAGCAGGTGGCACAGTGGTCATGCCTGCATACTCTATGCCTTGAAATGAATCCCAGCACCACTCCGGATTCTAGCTTCCTGCTAATGTTCATCCTGAAAAGTGATACATGACAGCTCAAGTATTTGGACCCCTGCTTGGATTGGAAATCCAAATTGTGACTTATGCTCCTGTCTCTGGTCTAGCCCAACCTTGACTGTAGAGGGCATTTGGAGAGTTAACCAGTACATTGAACCAGTACATCTCACTTTCAAATAAATTCATAAAACAATAATAAGCTATAAACTTTCCAGAGACAATGAAGTATAATCAAAGGTAAGAACTATTTGCTAGAATGATAGCTTATGAATTGTTTCTTCCAAATATACACTTCCTAAATTTATATTCTTCAAGAGTATATGACCTACCAGATGTTTATAAGTAAATTTTTTCTCATATAACATGGCTAGGAAATACTGGGTGAAACAGAGTTGCTAGACTATCTGACACAAGGATGTCCTGTGGCATTCCCAAAGAATTTCAACAAGGAACACTGTTTTAAAGAGTGCTTTCTTAAAATCAGAGAGCCCCCTAAAATTGTGTATTACATTTGCATGTGAATGTATTCATGTGCACATTTATGTTTTCTAGAAAGAAAATCCTTAATGTTCTTCAGATTTTTCCAATTTCTTCTGTACATGATCCATAAGTGGTTAAGAAATATCTACAGTGTCTTGTCCATTTAGCCACATATTCTTAGGTGCTAAGACCTACCAAGAGCAGATCAGATCAAAGAAAATGTCTTGTTCTTTCAGGACCTGAGACCTTGTATTGCGACTAGGCTAACCTTAACTGTTACTTCTTAGTCTCGCCCTGTATGATTTTTAACATTTTATTGACTAACTAGATCACCCATTTGAAGTGTCTGTGGTAGTCCTGTAAGTGTATTCACAGAACTGTGCCCCTCACTGTAATCAGTGTTTACAATATCATCTTTAAATGAAGTATCACACCTAATAAGGTGTCATCTCTATCTCTCCCCAATCTTAGGCAACTCCTAACCCGCTTTCTGTCTGTTTCACAAAAATGGAGTCATACAGACGCATTTTGTAACTAGTTTTTACAGTTAGTGTTTTCAAGCTTCACCTATATTATGTCAGTACTTCAATCCTTTTTATTGCTGAATGAAATATGATATTGCTATCCATTCATCATTGATGGGTATCTGGGTTATTTCCACTTCAGGGTTAATATTATTAATACTACTATGAGTATTTATGTACAACTTTTTCTATGGACATGTGATTTTAATTCTCTAGATTAGAATTGTTGAATGATATATGATAGCTTTATACTTAACATTTTGAGTAACTGCCAACTAGTTTTCCAAAGTAGTCACACCATTTTGCTTTCTCATTGTCATTAAATGAGGGTTTCAATTTCTCTACATTCTTGCTAACACATGTTATTATTTTCCATTGTGATCATCTAATGGGTGTGAAGTGACAGCTTATTACAGTTTCTATTTACATTTCCTTAATTCTTAAAGAGATTGAGGATTGTGTCATGTGTTAATGGCATTTGTAAATCTTCTTTGGAGAAATATGTGTTTTGATCCTTTTTCCATTTTAACTGGGTTATTTAGCTTTCTATTATTGTATTTTTAATATATTTTGGATTCAAATCTGTTCCATTCAACTCTGGGTGCTATCTTTTCATTGATTCTTTTTATGTAGCTATTTTTACTATTTATTTGAAGCACATTTTGGAAACTTATCGGCATGTAGTATGCTGCCAATTATACCAGGAAATTATACAGTAAAAAAATAAGTAAATAAAAGATAAGCATCTTGAGCCCAGCCCAGTAGCCTAATGGCTGAAGTCCTTGCCTTGCATATGCCACTGGGATCCTATATGGATGCCTGTTCATATCCCACTACTCCACTTCCTGTCTAGCTCCTTGCACCTACGTGGGAGACCCAAAAGAAGCTATGGGGTCCAGGCTTTGGAGCAGCTCATCTCTGGCCATTGTGGACACTTGGAGAGTGAACAAGTGGAACAGAATATCTCTTTCTTTGTCTTTCCCTTCTCCATAAATCTGCCTTTCAAATAAAGATAAATAAATATTTGAAGATAAGCATCTATACTTAGAGAAAAGAAAAACAGACTGGAATGAAAACCTAATATCATATCACATTGCATATAAACCTTTATACTCTTCTATTCTCTGCCATATGCTGTCTCTATGACTTTGTGCACAAACAGGCACTGTGCCTCTGCCCAAACTACTCAGTTCGTAAGTCAGTTCTCATCGCTGAACAATTCATAGTTGCATATGGAATTCCAGAATTAACTTCATAACCAACATCACCTAGAGATGGCAATGTCAGCCTTCCTGAAAACAAGGATTTCCCATGCCCGCTGCTCCTTCGCCTTGCAGCCTCACAGCTTTCCTGTGGAAACATGTATCCCGCTTCACTGAGCCATTTCTCCTATAAGGTGTTTCATTTGTTCTTTCATCTCATGTCAGCGAATCATCCTCCCTTCTTTGTGGTTCTTCCTGTCTCCACTGTTGGCTTTTTTGTTTGTTTATGTTTCTGCATTTCTTGATTTTAAAGTTTTTCCATGTACCTTAATGCCTCCTGCAGCAGTCTCATGAGATACCTGTGGGAACGAGCTGTGTGATACTCATACAAGGCATCATCTTTTTTGCTTTTCAACTTGTCTCTTCATTTTGTTCCATTTTTTTCCATTTCATTCAAGAATCTCCATCACTAGGGATATTTGTACTCAAATGAGACATGCTGACTGAGCAAGGAGAGGAGGGTTTCTGTCTCCTTTTGATACACTGGATTCTTCTGCAACCATCTCCACTATCTACTATTTAAGTGGTTCTACAACAGCTGGATCAGAAATTGTCAGCAAGAAAACACCTTTGCTGCATCATTTAACCACATTTCCTGCTGCTAGTTAAGCAAACAATTTCAACAGTGCCTTTCCCTATAGATTTGTCTTAATCGTCCACATTTACAACTATTGCCTTTTCAAAAGAATCAAACTTGACTAAAGCTTCTGGAAGAGAGAGCCACAGAACACAAGGCAAGGCGAGCCTGAAAACTCCCTTCTTCCCACATTGGATCATTAACTTCAGCACTGACAATTTGAGCTCTGGCTCTAGATTCAAGATTAACAAATTCAGATAATTTTGCCTTTGTCCACAAAATACTTCCTTATGGCTGAATGTACTTATCAGATTATCTTTTTAATCCACACTATTTAAATAACAGTCAGCCTTTAGCACTGTATTCAAGTTTTCTGTCCTGGCTTGTTCAAGAGAGACAAGTTGATAAACCCATTTCTTGGTCTAAACAGCCCTAATTCCAAAACCTGGATAACTGCTACAGTTTCCACCATCACCACTCATCACTTTCATTTGCACTTCTTGATATGCTGGTTTTTCTACTACTTTTTTGGGTGCTCTATTATTTGTAGCATAAATGCTTTTTATTTTTATATGAACCAGATTGTATGTTTTGTTGTGTTTTTAACTTTCTGTATCATACCAAAGAAGCCATTCACTAATTCAAGATTGTGAAGCTTTACGCTTCCTTTTTTAAAAAAAAAAATTGTAATTTAAGTCTTACATTTAGTCTTTGATCTATTTTAGTTAGTTTTGTATTTGGTATAAAGAAGGGACTTTTTGCATTTAGATATCCAGTTGTCCCAGAACCATTTCTGTAAGAGGCTGTTTCTCCTGTTGAATTGTCTTGGCATGCTCTTTGGCACCTATACCTTTGAACATCAAATGTATATTTTTAAAAAGTAATGTTTTCATAAATGAAAATACCCACTGAGGGGACTAGCATTGTAATATAGGAGAGTAAACCATAATCAATAATGTAGCCATCCCATAACAGAGTGTTTTGTTTAAGCCCCAGCTTCCCTACTTCCAATTCAACTCGCTACTAATGTACTTTGAAGACCGAAGAAGATGCCCAAGTTGTTGCATTCCTGCCACCCATGCAGGACACCTAAGTGGAGCTCTGAGCTCCTTTGGTATGGACAAGCCCCAACCATTACCATCATTTGGAAAGGAACAGGCAGATAGAAGAATTATCTCCTCTTGTCTTTCAAATAAGTAAATAAATCTTTTTAAATGAAGTTAAAAACTCACTGAGAACCAGATAAGGTGACTATATAAGCTGCTAATATCCTAGATTAATTAAAGAGCCTAATTTCAGGAGTTAGTGCCATGGTATAACAAACTAATCTTGTGCTTATGATGCCAGGATCACATATGAGTGCCAATTCTAGTCCTGGCTACTCCACTTCTGATTCAGCTCCATGCTGATAGCCTGGGAAGGCAGAGGAGTATGACCCAAGGCCTTGGATCTCTGCAATCACATGGGAGACCCAGAAGAAGCTCCAGATTTCGGATCAGCTCAACTCAGCTCTGGCTTTGGTGGACACTTGGAGAGTGAAAAAGCTAATGAAAGATTCTCTCTCTTTCTCTCTGTCTCTCTGTAACTCTGATTTTTAATTTTAGAAATCATTTTTTTATAAAAGAAAAGACCCTAATATGGTATCCATTGAATATTGATAAATTATCTTTGGTGTGCTAGATTCATGGACAAGAAGGTGAATTGACTATAATTTTTATCCAATAACAGTGCGTTGCGGAAGACAAACACTAACGAACAGATACTGCACTGTGATTAAATGTTCTAATAGAGAAAGACAGAAAGCAAAATAGAAGCAAGGTATTACCAATGTTTAACTCTGAAGTGAAATTTGAGCTCATCCTTGCAGGTGGAAAAGGTACTCTCAGAAGAAAAAAATAAGGGCAGTGGAGAGAACTGAAGACATCTGCCAGAAATTTCACGGACTGATGGCTTGGAGAGTGTGTGGAGGTCAGATAGTAAGAGATGATGGGGAAGGCGGTAAGACTTGGAATAGCTCTTCACGAATTCCTGGGGAAATTTAAAATACATATATTCATGAATAGATAAGTTTTATTCAAATGTCTGCATAATTATGACATTATGTCAGCAAAAAGAGGTTTTTTTTTTTTCCAAAGGGTGAAAATTATTAAATCACAAAATTTGAGGTTTCTCATTAGTCCATTTCTGAATATAGTCACTACAAACATCTTGTTTGTAGGCTTCACACACTACTCATTTTTGATACACAAAGATGTCACAGATCATCCATCCCAAGGAGAAAAAACAATTACACTTCTGTGGAAAATGGGTCACATCCTATAAGCAGGACAGTGAAGTGGGATGGGTTATGAAATTTCTGTGGAAATCTGATTTTATGAAGAAGTAGTCAATGGCCATAGAGCTTCCTTTTCTTTCCAAATCATGCCTTCCTCCTTAAATAAGGAAGTTTTTCCCTTTTAGTGATTCCAGTCACAACTCAAGCTTCTCTCCCTGTAATGGTTCTAAAAAACTGGTACCACTGCAATGAAAGCCTGTGATAACAACTCCCACCAGAAACCAACCAACTCTCACCAGCTTGGTAAGTCAGTCCCTGTATCAGCTCACTTTGGATAAAGGAGTATCTCTGAAAACTGTGGGAGCACCATAGCTCCCAAAAAGGCTATTGCTTACTCCGATGGCCACAGCAATTGTGAGCTACAACAGGAAACAATGCAAGGTTTTTCCTTCTGCTGATGGACTGAGGACACAGGCACCCACTGTCACTCCTTCCCTTCCCTCTGTGCTATCTAAAAAGACAGTTACAGTATTTGATGAATCCATGTGATTAAGACAATGGACTTCTAGGTGCTTAGCTGAAAAAGTGTCTAAAAAGAATAATCTGTAATGCTCGATCTGAGCCCAAAGAGCAAAGTCTGAGCTAACAAACTAACAAATAAACGGAGCATGAAAATGTTTGTAAACATTTCAGGAAAAAAGTGAACTCTTCAAAATAAACATTAAGGAGAAAATAGCACTAAAGTGCAGACGATCCTGACTCACAGTGGTTCAACCTGGGATTGTTTTGACTTTCATGATGTTGTGAAGGTGATGTTCACTCAGTAGGAACTCTGCTTAGAATCTTGTTTTGGATCTATTCCTGGACCAGGGGTAAACAGTAGGATTCTTTTTTAAAAAAATATTTATTTTTATTTTTGTATTACAAAGTCAGATATGCAGAGGAGGAGAGACAGAGAGGAAGATCTTCCGTCCGATGATTCACTCCCCAACTGAGCCGCAATGGCTGGTGCTGTGCTGATCCGATGCTGGGAACCAGGAACCTCCTCCAGGTCTCCCACGCGGGTGCAGGGTCCCAAATCTTTGGGCCATCCTCAACTGCTTTCCCAGGCCACAAGCGGGGAGCTGGATGGGAAGCAGGGCCCCCGGGATTAGAATCGGCGCCCATATGGGATCCCGGGGCATTCGAGGCGAGGACTTTAGCTGCTAGGCCACGCTGCCACCGGGCCCAACAGTAGGATTCTTTTTTTTTTTTTTTTTTAATGATCTTACTTAGTTTATTAGGGAACAAAGTGTCAAGGGCTACAGGGTGAAAGTGGGTAATACCATTGTTTCCACAGCAATATCATTTTACCCTGTATCTGGGGTCAGGGAAAAAAACAAAGGGAAAAGCCCCACCCAACCACCCACCCATCCCAGATCCCAAACGGGAGGCGCACTCTGAGGGTCCTGCTCATACAGTTTTGATTGTTCATCAGTAACAGTAGGATTCTTAATGCTTTCTCATGCTGGTGGATAGTGGCTGCAAGCATAGCTCCCAGTCCTCCCCATGATCACAGAAAGGAAACCACTGGCATTCCGTAGAGAACTGTTACTACACTATCTTGTCTGGAAAGTTGGGCATAGTTAGTGCATTTTCTTTCCGTGTAATGGTATTTTCAATTTTTAATGGGCTTATCATAATGTGACCCCATCATAAATCAAGGAACAGTTATAGTAAAACACAGCCATATTATTTACATGCCAACCTGACATATGTCACCAGTTCTATGACTTTGGACAGTTACTTTCAAAAGCATCAGTTTGATGATTAGTAAAATAAGAATAATAATGATACCAACTTCCTATCACTGTTATTACTACCAGGAAAAAGAAATTTGGTATTTTCCCTTTCGAAATCAATATAGATCCAGGACACTGGAATACTCATATGTGTTCATTGTATGTAAAAGTTTCAGAAGGGCATAGCTCTGTATGTTTATCTTCAGCAATATCAGTAACATCTGAGACCATTGTGCTAATTTTCTCTTGTTCCAAATGATGTATTTGAAACATTCCATTATGCCAGGAACTCAGCTGTATTTGTTGGCAAATATTTGTGTCTTGTTGAAGGGTAGAGCTTCCAACTATTGGCTGAGATACATGACCAGGACTACTTTTAGCTGAAGTCTGGTTTCTCCAGAAATGTTCACCTTAGGTTGCAATTCTAGTACAAGAGACGGACGTAATCTGCATAATTCAGGAAGGGATACATTAACCAAAAGCTTAAGATGCAAAAAAAAAAAAAGGAAAATGATATGTAATTTACTTTTCTGAGAGTCCACATTAGTGGTAATCTAAGCTCCTTTTCATAGAACTGCTCTTTTGAAAAGCATCCAGTCTTTCTGTAGCACTTTCCAAAGTATTTAGTTTACCTGCCTATAGAGAAAATTCCTTCATTTTTGGGCTTTGAGCTGTAGAGTTCTATGTTCACCATATCAACATGAAATTGCACATTTTGTTAAATCAATTCTTTTTTTAGATGAACTCATTTTTCTTTGGATTCTCCTGATAAAAACTAACGTTTGAAATATATTAACTATGTAAAAGTGAGCCTGCTCCATGTACTATTGAAGGATGAGCTTGAGTTAGAGAATTTTAGGTTCTGTAATAGCTAGTGAGTGGGCAGGACAGATAGTAAACAAATAAAGCAGGTACACAGATCAGGTGAAACTCTGAAAGGCGACAAATGTTAGCAGAGGGCATCAGCAGATTGGTGTGAGAGAGATCTGCCCATGACTGAAAGCCAACTGATGCCAAGAGCTGGGCAGAGTACACCTTTCATACAGTTTTATAGAGAATAAACGCAGACCATAAAACCTGAGAGGAAAGCAAATCTATTCACTCATTGCCACAGTCTCCAAGCATAAGACAGTTGATATCAGGAGGGTTACAAGGAGGAGGAGGACCTGGCTTCAATGACTAATGTGCACGATTCAGGGTTTTAGCCCCTGAAGAACTTGGAAAGCAAGGTGAGACCATCGTCCCTGATAAAACAGACACAACAGCAACCAGTAAATCAAAGGAGCTCAAAGACATGGGATGGGGAGAGAAGGCAAACTCCCAGCATTGAGGTTATGGGCAGAGCATGCCAAAGAACAACTTTGGTGCTCTCACTGAAAACCACTGGGTTAAGTAGTTGCAGTTACCCAGGTCTGAGGATGGCTGTGATGTAAAACCAAGTAGATGATTGGGCATTCAGTACTTCACTTTTGTTGTTGTTTAATAAGTTTGTCTTTATAATAATCGCTTCTGGACTTCCCAAAACAACTTCCTTCATCTTTTTTTCTGGCACAGATGTTTATTTTTTCTACATATTTTTGTTGTGGATTATTTTGTATGGAATATTTGCAGTGTTCACTGTTTTCTCAAAAAATACTTATATAACTATGTATTATTTACAACTGGATAGCTATAAACACATTGGCCTGCTTTAATACAGTACTCGTCAGTTTCCCATCACTGTAAGCTTACATAGCAGAGAGCAGTTCTTCAGGAAAGAAGGTTTATTTTGGCTTACATTTTGGGAGGTTCACAATCCAAGACCAATCAGCGCCATTGGCTTGGTGTCTTAAGGTGGCAGTGAATGAAGGAACGCGTATGGAAGAAGGGTCTCATGATAAGTCAGAGAATAGAGAAAGAAAGGAACATATTCTGCTTATATAATGAAGCATTTTATGGGAACGGTCTTCCAAGGACAAACCCCGATGACCTCCAGACTCCATAGTTGGATCAACCATTAACATAACACTTGGGGTTGAAATGCTCATATGACTGGAGACACCACATCACATTCAAACTTTTGCAAGTACAAATGCCTGGATGAAAGATGTTCTGTTCAGAAGATACATTTGTGGCAATATCCAAATACAGTTACGATCTGTGGACAACTCTATCCTTGGTCTGGTGATTCTGTAGGAATCGTTTCCAGCTAGTGCCTGTCTCTGAGACACCAGTTGAGGCTTTCTGAGAAAAACCCAGATTCAAAATATCACTAATGTTGAAAATGGTCCAGGGTCGGGTAGCAGTGGTGACAGGTCTAGCTTAGGCTGCTCATTAGAATAATGCATTACACTCCTGTCCAGTGGCCTTAACCAATGGGTGGAAGGAAGATGTTTTCATCATGATCTTCAAGAGTGACATAAGATCATAGTGATAGAATCTTTCCTGGCTCATGCATGTTCCAGAAAACACTCCTAAGCACCTGCCATGTGGCTTATTTGATAGTAAGAACCAGTCATTTAGTTGCTGCCCTGCTGAGGTGAACCTTGAAAATTTATGCAGCCTACCTGCTACTCCTGGGTCTTCCCTTTTGTGGTGAAAACAGGCTGACCTTTTGTTGGAGTGTAAGAAAGAATAATCTAAACTATCATGTCAACACTAGTGCATTTTTTTGAGCTCTTTATGCAGTCCCACATAGAGACTGCATGAGTTTCCTGACAACTGGTACCCAGATTATACCATTTGGTTGATTGTCCATTCATGTTTTAGCATGCCTTACTTTATGCTGGCTCCAGAATTTTTCCATGAATGAGGTAGGATTGGGAAAGGTAAGAGAGGCCACACTTAGATTGTTGATGGCCTTAAGAGTGCTGATGGAAATGGACCAAACGGCCTTGAACCTGTCCAATTTGTTCTTAGTAGTATTAAATCTTATTACCAGGTGTTACCTGGGATGGTTAGGTAAACTCTTCCCAAGTATCAAGTATTTTGAACTGGTAAGTTTTCACTTTCAGTTTTGCATATTTCCACTTTATTCACCTTCATGACTAATTGTGTACCTATGAACTTTTAGATGTTAACTGTGAAATTATACATGAAAATATATTTTATGCTGCACCACTTAGATATAGTTGCAAGCCACATCACTCATTCTAAGGTATGAGCTGTGGTTGATATGAGATATCATAATTAGTGAGAAATTACTGTAATAGTCTGGTAAAATCACTAAAATTCTTTAAACAGTATCATTAAGTCAAATTATTTGCTACACTACACAGTAGTAACAGCAATAATAATAAAAATCGGGCTGATATGCTACTGTACCGTTTTACTTACATTTAGTATCTGTTATAATCTTATAAGATTATTACTGTTATTATTATAAGGAAACTGAGGTACAGAAAGTAGCTTGCCTAGGTTTAGTCACTGGGGTTTAATGTGTGGCAAAGCCATATTTAAGCACAGGCAGCCTGGCTATAAAGCTGGTACTCATCTTGATGGTACTATTGTGTCTATTTTTCTTGCATATGAACCGAAGAAGAGCATTTCTGCAGTTTTATCGTCTACCCTTTTTCACATTTATGTCATCCCTGTCATTGTAAGTACATATATGCTTTATATCATGTATAAATCATGTTGATCACAACACATAAATGAGAAAGCTCTCATTTATGCCCTGTATAAATTTGTTTTTCCCTGAGTTAGACATGGCCCCTTGTTTAAAAAACTATGGGATTCTGTTTCTGTGTGGCACAAGGGGCTAACTGCTGCTGGGCTCTCCAGATAGAGAGAGACCACAGCCCCATTGGTGCTGGAAAGAGAGAGGAGGGCAGTCCATCAGTGGCTGACTGGAGAAGAAGCAGGAGAGTCATTGAAATCAGGCCATAGGAGGCAGTATCAGGGCGCAAGGGGAGCCTTCATTCACCCCTGTGCTAGCACCATGGGAATTACTATTTTTTAACATGTATTTATTTGTTTGCAAAGCAGAGTTACAGAGGGCAGAGAGAAAAAGAGGGAGAGTCTTCTATCCACTGGTTTACTACCCAAATGGCCATAGCAATTATAACTGCACTAGACTGAATGCAAGAGTCTGGCACTCCATCAATCTGAACCAAGGCACTCGGGCTACTCTCTGCTGGTATCCCACATACATCAGCAGGGAGCTGGATTAGAAGTGAGCAACCAGAAGTTGAACAAACAGGTGCTCATCTGAAATGCTAGCATTGCAGGCAACAAGTGAACTCACTGTGCCATAGCACCAGTCCCAAGTTCCTAATACAATCTTGCCTTGCTGTCTTTTCTCCCACTTCTGCATCTGGGGCAAACAAAGGCTTGGGCTTGTCTCAGCCTCTCTCTTCTCCCTGCAGCTGGTCCCAGTCAACACCTACAGGTGGAGCTGGGCTCCCAAAGAGAATAGCATGCAGGTAGTGCCAACACACACCGGAATGCACATTTTTAAAAACACTGTGCCTGTGAAGGAAAACCATCTGTCATCCCAGATGGTTGCCAAATTTGACCCTAGTCAGAACATCCCACAATGAGAAAGCCCAAAAAATTCCTTCAGAGGAAGAAACGGTTTGACCTAAGAGGAACCATGGCTCTCCTTTCAGTAACAAGATGTGTGCATGTATTTTTAAAAGCAAGTTCTTTATTCTTTTTAAGTAAATATATGTTTAAAAAATGCAGATGCGTGACTTGACTTTGTGACTCACAGAAAACAATCCAGTGGTGACGCCCCTCTGCCTGGGAGCAGGAGCAAAGAAGCACTTTGTCTACCCAGCCCCATCCTCCAAGCCTTTGTTAGTAGATGGGGAGGGAGGGTATTGGATGCCTAGATGAATGAGCCTGGCAGAAAGTGACAGGTGAGAAGAAGCAGGTCAGCTACACTTTAAGGTAGAGAATGGCAAACTGTGCCTTCCTGTTAGAAGATTCGAGCCTATCCTGTGTTTTCAAAACCACAGTGCTCTTTGTTCGGCACCTTGTCCGTATTTACATATGTTTGGTTTGTGTGGGCACTGGGATCTCAGGAAGATGTTATCAACTCTGCTGGTGATTATTTTTAGCTTTTTCAATGTAGGACTCCTTGTTCACAGCATCTTATTTCTGTTTCTGTGATTGCTTTACAAACATCTGTGGGGTGAGCTTTGGGGGGAGGTGGGGCTGGGCCTAAGGCAAAAAAATCTAAGAGGGCAGGAAAAGGGTGCACAAGACAGCGCATGTTCATCCTGGTTCTGTGACACAGTTATTTATCAGGCTGTCTGGTAACCACTGGCAGAGAGCTAAACTCTCTGTAAGAGAGGAGGCTGAGTGACCTTGGACCTGAGCTTTTCATCCTCCACAGGAAACTCAGAGGGGTTGAATGACTGCTGAGGTTCCTTCCAGTTTAACATTCTTAGAGACTGTGATTCATTATTATTCATTTATTCACTTATTTGAAAGGCAGAGTGACGAGGAGAAGGGAGAGATAGGGAAAGGGATCTTCCATCTCTCGCTGGCTTAGACCCCAGATACCCATGACAGCCAAGGCTGGGCCAGGCTGAAGCCAACAGCCAGGAATTCCCTCCAGATCTCCCAGGTGGTGGCAGGAGCTCAGATATCTGAGCCATTGTCTGCTACTTCCTGGGCACATTAACAAGAAACTTGATTAGAAGCAGAGTCACCAAGATTCAAACCAGACACTGTGATGTTGGTTACAGGTGTCCCAAGCAGAGGTTTAACCCTCTGCCACAAGGCCCATGCCTCCAGTTTTCATACAGTACTGTATGTCCTTTACTTACATTTTATAAGTCCCCTTTTCATTAAGCCAGGGACTAAAACTTGTATGTATATTTGAGTCTTCAAAAAGTTTATAAAAATGTGTAGTAATTATGTGTAGTAATTATACATGTATTTCAATTTTTGCATTAAAATAAGCTTATCTTTTAATCCCCCTTTTTCAAGTCCCTACATTTGTATGATTATATGAGACAGTTCTTTTGGGAGGATCTACTACAGCTGGTTCAAGATACATGAGATCTAAATGGGAGAAACTTCAGGAAATTCACAGCAAGTGTGGGAATCATCATACAGCAAAGAAGATAAATTATTTATGTAACTAAATCTACCTTGTACTAGGACCTGAGAGAACTCTTGTATTAGTTCACCAAAGTAGTGTATTCTGCCTTCTTCATTTTGTGATGCAGTCAAATCGATGAAGCACGTGTTTTTAGGTGAACTAATGAGTGCTATATAAACACAAAGTTCAACAGACTGGTGGATAACATTGTATTTGCTGTTGTATTACTTGCACATTTTCGAAGTGTTACTAATTCATTTATGAGACATTTAGGTTTGGGAAGCATGGGGGTGATGAAGATTTCTTAAATCTCCCTGGGGTTTGGAAATAATACAGATTGTGACAAGATTAAGCTGTAGCACCTCTACAGCCTGAATCATCTACACAGAGTACTGAGGGAGGAAATCGGCTACTCCAGCATTTGATGTTTTTTGTTTGTTTGTTTTTAAGAAAAGGCACCTACGTTTGGTAGTTCCAGCTCTTGGTTTATAAAACTAGTGTAAATAAAACATAGTGATCCAGGACCGGTGCCATGGCCTAGCAGCTAAAGCCTGGCCATATGGGCACCGGTTCTAATCCTGGCAGTCCCACTTCCCATCCAGCTTTCTGCTTGTGACCTCGAAAAGCAGTAGAGGATGGCCCGAAGCCTTGGGATTCTGCACCAGTGTGGGAGACCTGGAAGAAGTTTCTGGCTCCTGGCTTCAGATCGGCACAACTCTGGCCATTGCAGTCACTTGTGGAGTGAATCATCAGATGGAAGATCTTCTCTGTCTCTTCTACTCTCTGTATATCTGACTTTCCAAAAAACATAGTGATACAAGTAGTTGCTACCACCATGCCTTTTTCAAACATTCCCAGGACTCTAGATTTCTTTTAAAGTGATGAATAAATGTGCAATATGCTCATTTTATCATAAACAGTTATAAAAACATGTGTGCCTGCATATGTGTGTATATGCAAGCACACACATGCATGCTTAAAATTTGAGTTACAGATGGGCATTTTGCCTAGCAATTAAGAGAGCGTTGAAGATGCCCACATCCCCCAACGGAGTGCCTGAGCTCAGTGCCCAGCTCAGTTCAGGACTCCTGCTTGCTGCGAAGGATAAGCCTAGGAATAATCGGCGATGATTCAAGTGATTGTTCTCCCGCTTCTTCATAAGAGCCCAGCCATGCTCTGGCAATTGCAGTCATTTACAAAGTGAACCAGTAGATGGGGGCATTCAATCTCTCTCTCTCTCGTAAAAACATCTGTCTTGTTTACTTCTTGTTCAGTTTCAGTGAGCAGAGAAGAAAAAGTAGTAGTATATGACATTCTTTCCTCCTTCAGATGGAAGTAATGATATGTACAACTCATCCAAATAGTTGATTCATAAAATCTTTTTGGAATTTATGCATTCGTTGTTTAGTTATAGTGTATGAAGTTTGTTACATCTTTTTAACAAAAAGCCAATACTGACTTTTTATTTGAAATCTTTTCTTATGCTAGACATCTCAAAGTTGTCGTTTCTTCCCCACTACGTGTTCTTTTGCATAGGATGTCAGAAGTATTTTGTTATTCCCGTGTTCTCTGCTTACAAACTAGCATTAGACTAAAAATGAATCATCTAAAATAGCATCTGTGAGTGTTAATAGCTCCTGGGGGTAGGCCATATGATAAATCCACCATCACTTGCTGTGTGATATTTATAATTAATACTCCCTTCTTGCCAGCCAACAGTTATACAGCTTAGTTTTCTAATTTCAGAAACAAAGAATGAGTTTCCATACAGAAGTATTGTTGTCTTTACTGCCCTGAAAAATGAAAATTAACTAAGATACAGTTTTTCTCCAACCCTTGGATTTCCACCAGTCTTTTCAGTTTAACTGCTTTCCTCACCTGACTTGAGGGAGGGTAAGAAGACATATACCTCTTTCAGAATAATGGTGACTAATTTTGGTGTCTCCTTTCTTTAGAAATCTTCCAGATCTATAATGAAGGAATATATTTTGATCCCAACCCTATTTTGTGCGGTTTGGATCAACCCTTTTTTCCTACTGGGTCACTTCAAAAGCCAAGTGTAGGATTTGGCTCATGTGATCTCCTCTAAAATTATTTGCCAATACTGCATGCAGAACAGGTGGTGGTACCAAGGCAGCCAGATCATACCTAATCCGCCAGTTGCAAGTAGTTGGATTGCTGAGCTCCATGGTGATTCCCTCTGCATGAGTCAGCAGGTACACAAACTGGAAAGTAGCCAGCGTCCTCCTGACTTGTGGCTCAGTCACAGCTTAGCTTGTTGCTCACTGGGTGAGTTGAGACTTTGGCACAGGAGGCTTGGACAAAGTAAGCTGGGCTGTCTGCTCAGCCTACAAAATAAAGGTTGCTAAATGTTTCCTTCCCTTCTCTATGCTGCAGTGCTTTTAGAATAAAATTTGCCTCCATTAAAAGAAGGCATGTCACTGGTCTCTATGTTATCAGTTTTCTGTTGCTAAAAACAAAATACTTGAGGCCAGGTAATGTATAAAGAAAGTGGTTTATTTAGTTCACAGTCTGGAGTTTCAGAGCCTGGTACTTTCTTCTGGGCTGCATCACGTGGCTGCCAGCAGTGCAATGGTAAGAGTGTGTGAAAGGGATTGCATACTGAGATTCGGAAAGCAGATGATGGGGACAGGTGGGGGTGATGGGGAGTGCCACAAGCACTCCTATCAGAAAATAGCTGGGCTCCTCTAAGAACTACATTAGTCCTGTTTGAGGGCACCACCTCAATGCCCTAATGACTTCTCACAGGGCCTGCCTCTGAAAGGCTCCATCACCTCCCAACACCATCACAACAGAGAACCGTGCCTTCAGCGCATGAAGCTCTGGGGCATCCACTCAAGGCAGATCTGACCTCAACAATCTCCATTGGAGAGAAACCCTCTGCAGCTCCCCATTGTGCTAACCATAGAGACAAAAGATACTATTCTGCCATGCAAAGATTGGCACACAGAACAGTTACAACACAGTGTGCTCCTGTTTCTGAATGAATTAAAAGCAGGTGCCTTCCTGCCAGTAATGTCCCTAGCCAGCTAAAAGCTTCTTGGCGCCTTAGCTCACCAATGAAGTCATGAAAAAGAACATTTCTAAATGTATTTGACATGGTTTTCCAATTTTGATCTTATTAATTTTCATTTACTCCTTTCTAGAATGCAACTTATAGATTTGATTTGGAAGTCTTCTATTAGTGCTTTTTCAGGCTGTTTGAGAATGTTGCTGTCTGCCTGGTGGAGCATTTCTTATTTAAAGCAATTTGACGATTTCAGAATATAAAATTATAATATAAATGAAGAAACAGGGCCAGGTTGGGACATGTACAACTGAATAATATGGAGGCCAAGGCAACCCGTATTCTCAGCTCAGCACAAAATTGAATGGATGAACTTCCACTTCTCACTGATTTAGTTTTTCAGTATCCTCTAGTACTTTTCAGGATCATTTAGTTTGTGGATACAGTACCTTTCTTTCAATCATTGTGGTCAGTAGTTAAATGACAGGAAAGATGTCTCTGTGTATTCTGGGCAGTTGCTGTGGCTAAAGTTCAGCTATAAAGTTGCCATTGCTGTATAAATCAAAGACTGTGTGTATGAAATGTTACCTGAAAATGTTCCAAGCACTAGCAGAATATAGTCTCAAACTCAGACCCAAGAGCCAAATACTTTGCAATCCTTACTCACCCTCAACCTCAGGTTTTTATTGTGTACTTCTGACCACCCTTACACTCAGAGGAAATTGAAAATCTGAAGCAAGTTTGAAAAACAATAATCAAAATATCTGGAAGCTCTTGGTGTTAAAATCATTTCATTTTATAATATACAGCTGATGCATGGTTTCCACTTCATTTTACCTTATTTCTGTTCTGTTTTGTCTATAAAATAAATATCAGTTAACTATTGAAAGACATTAGTTTTCTCAAGTAAGTATAAAGAGAGCTATAAAATCTAAAATGTTCAGGATGAAAAGGTTTTCCCAACTTGGAAGCAGATTTCAATGTTTGGATTTTGAATCAATGCATAGATTTCAAGTCATCAAGAAAAATCTAATGTTTTTCTTCCATCAAAAATTTCTGAATAGTTAAAGTTATGTTTAAGTCACATTGGAAAACTTTGTCCTTTCGAAATGGCACATTATTATGGGATGTTTGAATTAGTCATGATTCTCTAGAGCTACAGAATTAATAAGAGAATTTATTAGGTATTTGGCTCAAGTCGTTGTGGTAGTGGAGCAGTTCCACGAAGCTTGTCTGCAGGCTGGAGAACCTGCAGCGCTGGTGGTGTGGTGCAGTCCGAGTCCAGGAATCTCAGTCCCAGAGAAGGCAAGGATCGGAGTCTCAGTCCAAGGCTGAAGTATCCTGACTGCCAGCATGGTTGCTACAGGTGTAGTCATGGCATGCAGAGGCCAGGAACGGACATCCTTGACAGAGTCAAGTGTGTCTTCACATTCTCTCTCTCTCTCAAAGCCGATGTATGAGTCTTCTGAATTTCTAAATGACCTTCTCATTTAGACTCTACAGAACCCCAGCTCCCCGGTAATGCCAATTCATATGAATCCCTGATCTTCCCACATAGGGCACTCACATTCACATGACAATCTCATTTTGGAACACCCTCACAGGTACACCCAGAATAATCCCTTTTCAAATATGTAAGTATTCATTAATCCAGTTAAATGGACACCATAAAATTAACCATCACAGATGTCAAGAAGTTTCTGGGAGCACTTACTCCCCAGGGTCTATTGCTCATGTAATGTTACTCAGAATTCCAAGACAATTCATTTGATTACAGTCACATGCACCACATAATAACATTTTGGTCTACCAGGGATCACTCATATGGCAGTGATCCCATATTCTTATAATGGAGCTGAAAAACTCATTGTCACCTAATGATGTCACCAGAGATTATTCATATGTTTGTGGTGCTACTGTGCTTCCAGTTATATGGTCATGAAAGTATGTGTAGCACACAATACTTGTGATGATAATAACTGACAATGTTACTTATTCTATTTCCAACACTACTTTTTATCCTTATCAGAGTATTCTCCTTCTACTCATAAAAAGTAAGTTTTCTATAAAATATTATGCTATGTTTCACCAATGTCAATTATACATGGCTCCTCTTTGCCACATCTCGTAATCGCACCAAAAGGCCACAGCGGAGTTTGTGCCATCTAGGTTTGTCTAAGTGTGCTTGCTCTCTCATGTCCAGTCACCTAAGGAAGCATTTCTTAGAGAGCATTCCTATACTTGAGCAACTCAGGACTGTATTTGGAATTGCTTAGAATGCAGTATGCAAGAAATGCCTGTTGTTTCAAGGTGATTATCAAAATACCTGATAAAGCCCACACTTAGTCACCCTTTGCTTTTAGAGGCAGCCGTCATTCCAATTCATATGTCCTAAGCAGCTTGTGCCATCTGCTTTGTCTTCTGAATGAGACCCACTTAACTCAAGAAATAGTTTTCAATATTTGTCTTGCTCCTGGGAGTGAAGTTCAAGTGAAAGTTCAATTCTATTTTGAAAAATTTCTGTTGACGTTGGCAGTTTCTGAGGAGGCTGTTTAACTAGTAAGTTTTCCTCCCTCTGTGTCTTCTGAGTATTTGCTCAAGCCATTGTTGTCATCATTATTTAGAAAAAAGGTTGTGTTATCCTACTCATAATAATGACCATGGATTCAAGGCTAAATTTTAACTTCTGCAGCATCAACTGATGTTTAAATCTACTCTATATAACAGAAAGATAATGATATATCAGTTCTCTTCCCTGAAATAGTTGTTGAAAGTTTCCAAATATCTTTTGGAAATTCACTTATTTCCACTTTACAAAAAATATTCAAAACACCATTTTTAGTTTCCTATAAGGGGTTACAGCTTCTCCTTTCTGCCCCTTCCCATATTTTATTTCCCACATAAAAGCCATTGGGAACTTTTTAGAGCATAATTCAACTTACATTTTTACAATGATTGATTTATTATGAAACCCAAGCTTTACCTTGGACTGTAGGACCCCCCCAAGACTAACCTCAGGCTTTGTCCTCCAGCTTCCATCCCACCATTGTTGTCTCTATTCACTGTTCTTCAAACTGCTCATCTCCCAGGCTGCTGAGCAGCCAGGTTGACCCCCTACTGCTAAGCCTTGGTGGGACAACTGGTTAGCCTAGCAGTTCAGATGTCCGTGTTCCATTTTGAAGTACTTGGCTTCAACACCTGGATACAGTACCTAATTCCTGCTCTTTTCTAAGACGCAATCTTGGAAACACTGTTTATGGCTCAAGTACTTGAATACCTGACTCCGGCTTCAGTCCTTGCCCAACCCCAACTATTATAAGCATTTTGAGGTAAGCTAGGGGATAGTGTACTCTCTCACTCTCTGTCTCTTTTCAAACAAATAAAATTAGTTTTTAAAAAGACAAGACTGTAGTCTAATAACAAAAACAGAAAAACCTGCACAGCCGCTGGTCCTCTGCATAGGCCTGGAATTGTCCTGTGGTTCTGGATAGAGTTCAATGTCACCTCTAAAGAGGCCCTCACCAAGCTACTGTTCAAAAATGCTAGTCCTTCCCATACGTCCCTGACACTGCCTCATGAACCTTTGTTGTTTCCTGCGTAGAGTCTATCACAATTGGAAGTCATTTGTAGGCTTGCTCGCTGCCCTCTGCTAAATGAAAGCTCTGTAAGAGCAGGACCCTTCCTTTCTTTGCTGCACACATCATGCCCATAGATGGGTCTGCATGTATGAGACACAGTGATTCAAGTTTTTATTAATAAAACTTGCTTCCAATGTGCTAGAGTAGGAACAAACTCACTCATCTACTATTCTTTGCCTAAAAGTTACCTGTCGTCTTCTGGCTGAATCTGCTGATCCCTGAATCCAGTACAGTTGCCTTAATGTTTGGGAAGCCTTCCCTGTTTCCTTAGGGGTCCAACAAGTTTAAGCATTCCAGCGTTGCAAAGCTCATAGAAGATGTGCATTATGAAAAAACATAAATGAATTTAAGTATATGTTTGCAACAAAATAAACCTTATAATTCCATTTTCCTTAAATTTTCTGAAGTACTTTTACAGAAATCCTTTCTAGAGTGTTGACCATGGCACTTATGACATTAGTTTTAAGATTTATTTACCTTTATTTGAAAGGCAGAGTTAAGAAACAGGAGGAGAAACAGAGAGTGAGAGTGAGATCCTCCATCTGCTGATTCATTCCCTAAATGGCATTAAAGATCAGAGCTGAACCAATCCAAAGCCAAAAGCCAGTATCTTCCTCTGGGTCTCCCATGTGGGTGCAAGGGCCCAAGATTTAGGCTCTCCTCTGCTGCGTTCCCAGGCCACCAGCATGGAGCTGGATTGGAAGTGAAGCCGCTGGCGTGCTCATGGGTGCTGGTGCCACAGGCAGACACTTAGCCTACTATACCACATCACCAACCCCCACCTACCACATTTTCAAAATTTAAATATGTATGATTGGAGGCCAGTGTAGTGGCATAACAGGCTGCATGCAATGCTCGCATCTCCTGTGGTTGCTGATTCAAGCCCCAGATGCTCCACATCCAATCCAGCTCCCTCATAAAATGCCTGGGAAAACAGTGGAAGTTAACCCAAGTCCTTGAGCTCTTGCACCCACCTAGAGAGTGAATGAAGCTCCTGGCTGCTGGCTATGGCCTACTCCATTACCACCCATCATGGGCATTTATGGAATGAACAAGCACATGAAAGATCTCTCTATCTCTTTCCCCATGTTTCTGTAACTCTAGTTTTTAAATAAATAAATGAATCTTTGTTTAAAAAGTTGATTGACAAAGATTGAATAAATTCAAAGTATATAATGTAGCCATTGATATGCATATGCGTTGTATGAAATTATTTGATACATCTGTCACTACCCAAAGCTTGTTTATCTTGTGGCTGAAAGTTTATAGACTTTGATCTACCTCTCCTCACCACCCAGCCTGCCTCTGTCCACCACCTTTCTACTCTTGGCTTCTATGAGTTTGACTTTTTTAGATTCCTCATGTAGGTGATATCATACAGCATTTGACTTTATGTATCTGGCTAGTTTCACTTATTATATTGTTTTATGATTATTTATTTTGTTGCTGGGCTCTCCCAGGAGACTGGGACCTACTGCAGAAAGGAACTGTTTAATTTATCTTTATTTTCCTATCCCAAAGCTTGCACTCCATACTTGCGCAATAAAAGTTTGCTGAAGGATACCAGAACCTTAAACTTCTGATTATAGTTAACTGTATTGCTAAAATAGTGTGCTCCACAGATGTAAACCATTAATACCTTAGTCCGTGTTTCATTACTAATAATTGTTTAGACATTTAGAGTTTAAAATAATAGTACAATGTCTCACTACTTAAAATATTTTCAACGTAATAGGAATGTGGCTTGTTGCTAGGATTTTAAAAGTAATCTGAGTGATGGCTAGAAATAATTTCAATCCGCAAATAAAACATTAGCCACATTATAGCAATAAATTATGTCAAGCATTTGGTTAAAGCTACAAGCAGGTGTAGCAGTTGAGCTGCCAGTTGGGACACTAGAATTTGGAGAGCCTGTGTTTGAGTTCTGATCTGCTCCCAATTCTCTCTTCACGCATACAACAATTCTTTCTTCATGCATACCCTGGGAAGCAACAATAATGGCTCAAGTCGTTGGGTTTCTGCTACCCACATGGGTAACCTGGATTGAGTTTTTGGTTTCTAGATTTGGTCTGGAGTCCAAGGTTATGTGGCCATTTATAGATTGAGCTAGCAGACAAATCATTCTGTCTCTGCTTTTCTCTGAAGTAATTGCATCAGTTTCGCTAATAGCTGCCAACCAATAAGGAACTATAGAGATGTGAGTTTAAAGTCTATACATTTCTTCTTCTAACAAAAATATGCTGGAGAAAAGCAGGCAAAGAGAAATTAGAAGCAGCCCACATGGTGGATAATGAGCTGGTGAATAATTGAGAGCCACCTGAATTTGTATTAGTCATTTCTTGCATTTCCCTAGCACTACCAAGGCCAGCCTGGGGAGTGATGAGAGCAGCTGAGAAAACAATAAAATGTGTTTTCCTACTTTTCATCCAATCACTGGGAAGAAGATAAGGTTATTTCTGCTCATAATTCAGAAAATACCAGAAAGCAAAGTGACATGGATTTAGTAGTGTTCCTTAATTAAAGTAAGTTTTTTTGCTCGAAGGATAGATGATACCATTTATTCAGGTGTTTTACTGACATTGTGTTTATGTGATTGCAGATATTTACTGTGAATAAGTCATTTGTTGTTGTCAGTATATTTCCAAAATTTCTGTTTTGTTGTCTTCTCAAAGTGATTTTGTCTTGGTAAATCTCTCTTGCTTTAGAAATGGTTTACACATTATCTGAACTAAATATAGAACATTCAACTCTCATTTCTTAACCATTGAGTGCCTACTGTGTGTCAGCCACTGCACTGGGTGCTGAATGAGATACGTCATGGAGTTTATATTTAATGAGACTTTTACCCATAACTAGCATACTGAAAAGGGCAATTCCATTTTTAAATTCGTAAGTATTTCTATATTAAAATGTGGCTTGCAGACACAGAAAGGTCACTAGTTTTCTGCAAAAATGAAATTCATAATTAAATGTGAAGAGCGAAAGCCACTAAAAAGGGGGGGAAGCAAGGAAGCCTTAGATCTTTGCATTTAGTATGCCGTTTATGTTTAGAAAGTCTTAAAGCATGCAAAAATTTCACATCAGCTCTTAAGAGAACAAAAATAACATTTCAGTGTAATTTAACAAAGCTGTCTTATTTAAAATGCATGCAGCAATATCTGATGCCACACAAAGCACAGCATTTTGTTCATGAATTCCTGTAATCCTTAAGGCATTTTATGACAAGTCTCTTATTAGCCACAGCTTTAGCATGAGCAGTCTACACTGAATGGCTTCAAAGAAGATGTTAGTGACTTTGAGATGCTCTCTGCAAGAGTGCTCATGTTTAAGAATCTATCCAACACCTTACTCATTAAACATATCCTCTTGCTTGTATAGTCGGTGTTCAAACAAGCATCCTAAAGCTCCATGGAAGGGAAGACTGACTGTAATACAAGATTATTCTGGAACCACAGA
The DNA here is from genome assembly GCF_030435755.1 of Ochotona princeps. Lineage (NCBI taxonomy): Eukaryota > Metazoa > Chordata > Mammalia > Lagomorpha > Ochotonidae > Ochotona > Ochotona princeps. The sequence continues at coordinate 57,726,964 of NC_080840.1, forward strand.
ATTGTCCGAGGTTGGATTCTCTTTTTTCTACACAATTAGTTTACTCTGCTGTGGTTCAGCTCGGACTGTGGGGTATCACCAGCATGTTGTTAGCTCGGCACTTTCTTGTGTTTGATTCATGGAACAGCTCTGAGACTGGAGGATCACCAGAGTGTTGCTAGCTCAAAACTTCCTTGTGTTTGATTCATGAGACAGATTGTTTTACGTGATCAGATAATTAGTTAAGCCTTCCCCGGGCGCAGAGAACTCAAGGAGATCTTCTAAGAGCTTAGATTTGCTTAATTTTGAATATCTTAAATTGATTATGTCTACCCTGAAATAAAAATAATCTTCAAGGCACTATAATAAAAATGGGAGAGGATAATACTCAATTATTTGCAAAGGAGACTTTTAAGGAAAAACAGGCAGTTCATTTCCCGTTTTCCTCTCAGAGTCTTCAGGGTAACTCTTGCAGGGCCCAAGGGTATTGTGTCTGATACAAATATACAGGTAAAAGTAATATTTCATCAATGCCTACAGCTCATATTTCATTGTTCCATGCTAGTACTTTCCATCCTGTAATATTTTGCCAGCTATCAACTATTCCATTCTATGAATGAATAGCTATCATTTTTGTCCCTGATTCAAGTTAGAAAATGAATCAATGGACACTTAGAGTAAACCATGAAATAGTAAATGCTTTGTGCAAAAAGGGAAAGTCACTCCCTGAAAATACTGAGCTAAAAACCTAGGATATCATATTTAAATGAATTTTCTATTTTTACATATCCTTGGGCACGACACTATAGCAGAATATTTCCTAATCTATTTAACCAACTTGCTAAATTCACCAAAAATGTCTCTTTGTTTTGTTTAGGAAGCAAACTGGTCCTGTCAACCAAACAGAACATACTGACTGTTCAGCTAATCCTTCTCAAAATCAAGATAGAAATGAGTTATATATATATATAAATATATATGTTACCCTAACCCTAACCATATATATATATATATATATATATATATATATATATATATATATATGGTACAATTTTTGTATAGACTGAAATTTCCCTCCAAACTCTCACCCCCTAACAGATTTTCCCCATTTTACTACAGTGGTATAGTCTTTCATAAGGAATCATAATTGCATCAGTCTCTTATTTAAGTCTACCATAACATTGCTGGTATAGACAATGTCAGACAGTCCAGCATCCCATTGTCTACACATGTCCAGTAGTTTCATTGGGAATCCATCTCTCATCTGGAAGCAGGGATGCATGTTGCATTATATCCCCACATTTGGATATGGTAGACCCCAATACTCCATCATTATACATTTCCGTAATTGAGAATCCATGAAACAAGATCAACAACTGATATGAGGTAGAATAACAGCTTCAGCAACAGTGACAACAACAATAAATTACAGCACCATGAAAAAACGCACCACTGAGTAACCAACACATGAGTGACAAAAAGGAAATACAAAAGTTTCTTGGAAAAAAAGAAGCCAACACGTAATCCATGAACCAGCAATAAATTCAACAGAGAAAAGAAAGTATTTGGAATAAATAAAACTGAAATAAAAAACAACAAAGCACATGGGATGCAGCCAAAAAAAATAAGACCAGTATGGATCGGATTATTGAAATTACACTTTCCATGCTGATTTCCTTATATAAAAGAGAACATACGGTATTTGTTCTTTTGTGATTGACTCATTTTACTGAGCATAATGATCTCTAGTTGGGACCACCTAGTTGTAAATAGTATAATTTCATTCTTCTTCATAGCTGGGTAATATTCCATAGAGTAGATGTACCACTGTTCTTTGGATGCACATATGGATTGTTTCCATGTCTTTGCTATTGTGGATTGTGCTGCTGCAAATATAGGATTACAGATCACCTTCTCATATGCAGGTTTCGCTTCTATTGGGTATATTCCTAGAAGCAGTTTAGTTGGGTCGTATGGCAGCTTTATTTGCAATTCTGCAAGCACTCTCTATACTGATTTCCACAGTGGTTGTACACTCTCACAAGGAGGGTGGGAGGAGGGTGCCCTTCTCCCCACACCCATGCCAGCAGGTGTTGTTGAGTTCTGAATGTAGGCCAGACTCACTGGAGTTAGGTGGTACTTCAAGGTGGTTTTCATTTGTATCTCTCTGATGGCTAGGAAGCCTGAGCATTTTTTCATATCTGTCAGCCATTTGAATCTGTGCTTTGGAAAAATGTCTTTTCATTTCCTTTGCTCATGTTATTACAGGGTTTTTGCTTTGTTTTGGTTTGTTTTTTGTTTTGTTGTGCCGGGGTTTCTGAAGCTCTTTGTAAATCCTGGATATTAGTCCCCTATCACTTGTGTAGTGTGCAAAAGTTTTCTCCCATTCTGTTGGTTGCTTCTTCACTTTGTTAATTGTTTCCTTTGCTGTACAGAAGCTTTTTAGTTTGATGTAGTCCCATTTGTTCATTTTGGCTTTGATTGCCTTTGCATTTGGCGTCTTTTCTAAGAAGTTTTTCCCCGTTTCTATATCTTGGAGTGTGCTTCCTATGTTTTGCTTTAATAGTTTGATGGTTTCTGGGTGTAGATTTAGGTCCTTGCTCCATTTAGAGCTGATTTTTGTATAATGTGACAGGTGTGGGTCTTGCTTCTTAATTCTGCAAGCTGCTATCCACTTGTCTCAACAGCATTTGTTGAAGAGACCAGGCTTTTCCCTGGAAAAGCCTATGTTCAGTTTTCTTGTCTAAGATTAGTTGACTATACGTGTGTGGGCTCCGTTCTGGTGTTTCTATTCTGTTCCACTGATCTTCTTCTCTGTTTTTGTACCAGTACAAACTGTTTTGATGACCACTGCTCTGTAGTGTGTCTTGACGTCTGGAATTGTGGTTCCTCCAGCTTGATTTCTATTTTTCAGGATAGCTTTGGCTATTCATGGTCTCTAGTGTTTCCAGATGAACTTTTGTATCTTCTCTTCTATTTCTGAAACAAATGTTTTGGGGATTTTGATTGGGATTGCATTGAATCTGTTTATTACTGTTAGTAATATGCACATTTTAATGATGTTGATCCTGCCATGGTAAGTTTCTCCATTTCTCTTTTTTAATTTTTTTGTTATTATTATTTTATTATACAGTTCCATAGGCCGCTGGTATTTCCCTTATACCCTCTCCAACCCCACCCCCCGAGTTCCCCTCTATCATTACTCAAGTATAGTTCTTCATTCAGAGTCATATGTTCATCATTGCAGGCATGGAAAATGGCGGAGAGTCCAGCATCCTATTGTCAAGATATAGTAAACAGTTTCATTGTAAGTCCATCTTTTTCTGGAAGTAGAGATGCATACTACATTGTATCCTCACATCTGGATATATTAGTCTCCATTTCACAGTTACTGTGCTTGCCCTTAAATGAAAAGCCACAATACAAAATTAACAATAGGAATACAAATAGAAATTCACAATGCCATGAAGTTAAATAACATGACTAGATATGAAAGTCTCCATTACACAGCTATTATACATCCCCTTAAGTGAAAAGCCACAAAACAATATCAACAACAGTAAGAAAAAAGAAATTAACCACACCATGAAGTTAAACAACATGCTACTGACTGATTAATGTGTCACTGAAGAAATGAAAAAGAAAATCAAGAACCTTCTTGAAGAAAATGATGCTATTGTATGATCTATGAGTCACTGAATGATTTAATCAGAAGAAAGTGTTTTGAAGAGATGAAACTAGCAAAAACAAAAACATCAAAATCCATGAGATATAGCTTCTGCTGATTTTTGTTGGTGAAATGTCTCATCTAGAAAACAAATAAATGGGTTTTGCTTTTTAATCCAATCTACTAATCTATGACATTTGATTGAGCTTAAGCCATTTACATTCAGGGTTAATATGTATGGGTGGTAATTTGGCCCTGTCATTTTAGTAATGGTTGTTCATTGATTTAGTCTTCTGTTGTCTTTTTACTGGGATGTTCTTTCCATTTGCCTTTGGTTTTGTGGGTGCTATTCCTCTTCTTTGGCAAGAGAACATCTTTAAGTATCATTTGTAAGGCAGTTGGATGAGGCAAATTCATTTAACTTTTCTTTACTGTGGAAGAATTTTATTTCATTTTCAAAGACAAAGGAAAGGTTTCGCTGGGTACATTATCCTAGGCCGACAATTTTTTGCTTGTAAAATCTAGAATATGTCACTCCATTCTCTTCTTGCCTGTAGAGTCCTATGAGAGGTCTCCTGTGAGTTTAATTGGCATTCCTTTCATTGTCAGTTGATTTTTTTCACGTGCACGTTTAAGGATCTTTTCCTTATGTTCAATTGAAAAGAGCGTGATGATCATATGTCGTGGTGAAGACTGCTTTTGGTCAAGCCTGTTGTTAGTTCTGTGCCCCTCCTGGAAGTTGTTTCCCAATTCTTTCTCTAGATTAGGGAAATTTTTTCTTATTATTTCATTAAATATATTTGTAAAACCAGTTTCTCTTTCTGCACCTCCTGGGACTCCATAACTCTTATATTTGACCTCTTGATAGTGTCTTTCAATTCCTGAATACTTTTTATGACCTGACCCAGGTCTGCTTCCAACTTTTTGTTTGCTTCCCCTTGGTGACAGGAAATATCTTCCAATCCTGAGATTCTTTTTCTTCTTGCTTCATTCGATTTTGGAGACCTTCCACTGTACTTTTAATTTGCTCTACTGTGTTCTTGATTTCTGATATATCAGCCTTGATTTGCTTTATTGCTGCGGTTGCTTGGGTCAAATATTCCTTATATTCTCTGAAGTCTTGTATGTTGATCTCCTGTATGTTAATCTCATTGTTGATCAGAAGTTTTATAATGAGTTTTCTGAATGCTGTGTCCCCCATTTTCTCGATGTCTTCCTCAGTTAACTCTGAGGTTGGCATTGGGTTTTGCTCCTTTGCAGGGGAGTCTTCAGTAATATTCATTTTGCCTTTGTGTCTTCTTTTGCTCTTTATCATTGTACTTATGGTTATGAAATTCTTCTCCATGGGGCAGGTTTCTAAGCTGTGTCACCCACAAGTCTACAGTGTGATTTTACACATTGCCATTGGTACACAATCTTTGCTTGCAGCCAATTCTCCACTCCCTCCAGCAAGTTCCAGGTCTGGGTTCTTATGTTAGATTTCCACAAAGAACTCCGTAGGCCCAACTCCTGACTCACCACTTTCTACCTCCTATGATGTCATGCTGAGGTTGCACTGTTGTCTCTGCAACCTTTCTCCCACTTCTGGTTGGAGCAGGTCCCAGGATCAGAGAGACACCAGGTGCCCTATATAGCTAGGTTGTTGGTGGTGCTGATCTTGCTGGCACTTGTTGGACGTTAGGTCTGAGTGCCACACAGACCTATTTTGACCCATATGATGCCATAGTTGGTACTATTTTGCTGTGGGACCAGTGCAATTCACTGAACTCAGTGAGTTCTAGTGAGCTCAGCACATGCGCAGTTCACTGTTGTCCCCTGCAGTCCTAAGCTTTTGCCACAGTGTACAAAATGGTGCCTCTACTAGAGTTCTTGATCTGCTCTCCGTCAGGTCTGAGAGCTACTCAGACCTGTCTTGGGTGGAATCTGTAGAATATCCCATTGCTGCATTTCAGTATGTCAGAAATGAGTTCACTCCCAGCTCAGAGCATGCTCAGTCCTTTCCTTTGCCTTTGCCACCTTAGGCAAAATGGCGCCCAATTTAGCTCTAGGGCGCTAACTGGACTGTGAAATCCACCCTGTTCTAGCACTGCTTAGCATCTGCTACTCTGTCTCTGCTCCTGGTCAAATCAAACAGACCAGCAAGATGGACAGTTCTTTGTCTGGTTTCACCACCCAAGTTCCCAGTGAAAGTCCCATCCCATCTGGTTCCTGATGTGTATTTTCTCCCTCTTTTTTAATTAGTTGGGCTAATAGGGACTCTATTTTGTTGATCTTCTCAGAGAACCAGCTCCTTGATTCATTAATGTTGTGTACTGTTCTCTTGGTCTCTATTTGGTTTATTTCCTCATTTATTTTATTTTTTTAAAGATTTATTTATTTTTTATTACAAAGTCAGATATACAGAGAGGAGGAGAGACAGAGAGGAAGATCTTCACTCCTCAAGTGAACCGCTATGGCCAGTGCACGCCGGTCCGATGCCAGGAACCAGGAACCTCTTCTGGGTCTCCCACGTGGGTTCAGGGTCCCAAAGTCCTGGGCCGTCCTCGACTGCTTTCCCAGGCCACAAGCAGGGAGCTGGATGGGAAGTGGAGGAGCTGGGATTAGAACCGGCGCCCATATGGGCTCCGAGCATATTCAAGGCGAGGACCTTAGCCGCTAGGCCACGCCGCTGGGCCCAATTTCCTCATTTATTTTGATGATTTCTTTTTTCCTACTAATCTTGGGTTGCCTTGCTGTTGTTTTTCTAGTTCCTTCAACTGTAAGGTTAGCTGATGTACTTGATGTCTTTCTAATCTCTTAACATAAACATTGATTGATATGAACTTTCCTCTTAACACTGCCTTGATTGTGTCCCATAAGTTTTGATATGATGTGTTAATGCCTTTCGTTGTTTCAAACATTTTTTTTAATTTCCCCTTTGATTTCCTCTCTAATCCATTGCTCATTTAGTAACATATTATTCAGTCTGCATGTGTTCGCAAGTCTTTTGGGGTATTTTGACTTCTTGGTCTCTAACTTCACTCTATGATGGTCTGAGAATATGTATGGTATAATTTTGATTTTTTAAAATTTGCTGAGGCTTATTTTGTGGCTTATAACATGGTCAATTCTGGAGAAGGTTCCATGTACTGATGAAAAAAAAGTGTATTCCCTATCTGTAGGATGAAAGGTTTGATAGATATCAACTAAGTCCATTTGCTCCAGAGTTTGGGTGAGTTCTGTTGTTTCTTTGCTGAGTTTCTGGGTTTTTTTTTTTTGTCCATTGATGTTAAAGAGTTATTAAGATCACCCACTCTGATTGTATTGAGCCTAGTTCCAGTCATGTCAGACTAGACAGCAGTGCACCCGACAAGTGCAAAATCCAGGCCTGGGAATGGGTCTAGTAGGGAAATTATGCACACTCCCCTCCCAGACTTCAACTCCCCCTGGTGAGCATGAGAGCGAGGGCTAAGGACAAACCATGCTGGACAAGATAGCAGCACCTGTCAGCATATGTGTGGACCAGGTCTGGAGGCAGAGTAGACTGAGCTAAGCCATATGACTCATGAATGTCTGCAAGAGCCAGTGGGATGTGGGACAGACCAGGCTAGGCTGCAGCACATGGTGGCACATGCTAAAACTCGAGCTGTGGATTTGCGGGCTTAACCACACTAGGCTTTTACACCCACTGGTGTGCATGAAGCCTGGGCCTGTGGCAAGCTGGGCTGGACTAGGCTGAAGCGCCCATCAGTTCATGTGAGAGATGGGGCTGCAGGTGGATCTGACTTAGCAGCTGCATTCACCAGTATGTGCATTGGCTGCTGCAGGTGATGAACCTAATCTGAACTTGCTTTGGCTGCACATACAACAGTCAAGTCTGAGGTCATTGAAGGGGAGGTTTCTTGGAAGACTCGCTTACTAGGATGCTGGACCCAGACCCTGGCCATAGGGAAAACCAAAGATGTAGGTCAAACCTTGAAGTACATTTATTAGATCTGGGCCTCCTCACTTCCTGATGCGCATGCAGTGGAAACACATGCACAGATACACACAAAAGACATGGCAGCCAGATCATGTAGGTTAACAATGGATGTTAAGTGCCTCATCACAAGTTGGAAAGCAGAGCAGGACAGACGACTCTCCTGGTCAAGTTTTGCAGAAAGTGTCTTGGTCTGTGGAGGCCTTAAGGTGGACATTGCCAACAAATAGACCTTTAAAATATTTCCTCTGTCCTGATGCAATGAAGCCAACAATGCCTCATAACTATCAAATACACTCAAGTAAGACCCGCAGAGCATGCTTTCCCACATCGGTGTCTTTAAGGCATCATCAGTGACCAGCCTCCACACCCCTTGGTGCTGATAAAGTTTGACAGCAAGGAGTGACCCTCTCACCACCCCTTCTTCTATAGCTCCATGTATAAAATCTAATTAGAACTGAGCCCTCTATCTACTTGCTTCATGAGGATATATTAAGGACAAACTAGTCAATCATTAGTGGTAGATTTATGGAAAAAATAAGGTAGACACCAAGGATCAATTGTTTCAGTTAATTAAAAATTCATTGATTACCTGTCATGTAACAAACTCTAAAGGCGCAGGGAAAATAATTCCTGTAGGCCTTTGAACAAAACAGACACAGAAATGAATAATTAAAATCATTCTAGAAACATACTACCAAACTGTTTGTCAGGTTAAATGCTGTGAAAATGTAACAATAGCTGTCATTTATTTGGTGCATGCCATAATTCCCTCGTTACTGTGCTTATTGGCCTTTTAAAATTTAATTTATAATTTATAAATATTTTGTTTGAGAGGCAAAGAGCTCTGAACTGCTGGCTCCTTCCCTAAATGCTAATGATAGATGGGGCTGGGCCAGACCAAAGCCAGGAGTCAGAAATTCCATCCAGATCTCATATGAGTGACAGAAATTCAATTACTTGAGCCATTACCACTACCTCCCAGGATCTGTATTAGCAGGAATCTGGAGTCAGTTGAGAGAGTCAGGATTTTAACCCTAGATTTACAATGTGGCATTGAGTGTCTCAACCACCAGGCCAAATCTCCTCCCCCAAGTGTTATATTCAGTATTTCATCTAATGTTAACTACTACTGGAATCAGCATTGTATAGGATCAGAGACTTGAGGCATTTTGTCCAGTGGTTTATGGTTGTGTAGCAGTAGAGCCAAGATAAGAACTTAGTTGTGTCAGATTCTAGAAGGCATTTTCATGACTATAACATGAAGGAAATGGGAGTCTTTAGTAAGAAGTTTGTTTTCTTCCTTTATTTTAAATTATTTTTTCTAGAACGCAAACCAAATTTGTGTACTTCACAATTCAGATTTAGGAGCATGGTGGTACTTTTCAAAAACTGTGACTCTGCAGGAAGGATTGTATGACTGTAGCCAACCAGCAGAGAGGCAGAACTGAAGAACAGTTGATTCTTTCCTCCATTAAATCTGATATTTCTATCTGTATCACAGCATTTGAGATCAGTAGCAACCTGCCTTTCCAGGCCTTTGAACAGCACCTCCTCACTGACTAGTAACAAATAGAGTTTGTACTTACAATTTGTAATTTAGATGTTCTTATGCTTATTAACTATGTCCAACTAATATCAACGCCTAATAAAGACTATCTTTACTAAGTGGTATCAAATTCAGAATGATTTCTTACATTTGCTTTTTTTGAATATTCGTTAGAATGTGTGAGAAGTCCATTAGTGTTATTCGATTTGCTTTTACCATATGATCAAAATAAAGAAAATATTCTACGTGAGCCTATTTATTAATAAACAAAGACTCACTAGGAAAAGAAGAAATAAATGAGTACTCTCTCAAATTTTTATCTGTAAAGTACTGAAAGAGAAAAAAATTCAAATTTGTAGGGGTTTTGATAAAGTTTTATTTATTTATTGGAAAGGCAGAGTAACACAGAGATACATCATCAATCCACTGGTTCATTCCCCAGATTACCGGACAGCAGGGAAGTAGGCTAAAATCATGAGTCCAGAAGTCCATCTTGGTCTTTTATAGGGGAGGTAGGCTCTCAAGTACTTGAGTCATCTTCTACTACCTTCATAGGCACAGTAACAGGGAACTGGACCAGAAGTAGAGTAGCCAAGACTCAAGCCAATGCTCCCAAATGGTATGTTGGTATATAGCAGTGCCTTAACCCACTGTGCCACAATGCCAGCCTAGGACCCTTGAAGTTTGACTGAAACATTCAAAGCGGTGAAGATGACCCAAGATACTTGCTGATTTTCAGACTGGAGAAGTCAAGAGTTCTCAAAGGAGAAACAAGGATGAGCCTTTTGCTCAATGTCCATCCTCCCAATAGTGGGATATCGCATAGCTGCAGGGAAGAAGTGCATAGTTCACTTACTTCTTAGAGGAAACACAAAAGCCTAGACAGAAGAACCATCTTTAATAAAATGACAGTTTCTTTCAGGAAATGTCTCCATCAGGAAAGCCTGAAAGGCCACCTGCACTTCTTCATGGAATGCCCATTGATACTCATTAAAAAGTAACTAGCATGAAAAACAAACAAACAAAACAGAAACAGCATGGTTGCAAACCTTTCACTCCTTAATTTTTCTGGCATAGTTTCCTGTTCCAGGGCCACAGAAGTGGTCCATGCTCTCCTAAGGCATAGGGAGGGAGAGATATTTAGAATCACATGTTGAGATAATTGTGTTTAGGGCTTCTAGTAAAATACATCCACGTCAAAAATCTATGACTCATGTTGGAGATTTCAAACACTTCCCTAGCATTTGCTGTGTGCCAGGCATTTTCCTACTAATGAATAAACCTTTAATTTAGAGAGAAAAATGCAGGGGAGCCTGGGAAGGTCACCATGAATGTCTAGTTCTTTTTATGCATTGGCCCGTGTGTACTGTAACAGTTGAGCAAGAAATGGTCATCATTAACATTAACATTAACATTAACAGTACATGAAGCTGAGAAGTCTCTAGAACTTGCCCAGGGTCACAGAGCCAGTAAATAGCAAAGCAGGTGGTCATTGCAAGACTTTGTGCCTGAGGTTGGTCTCCACATTGTTTCAGCATGCCTTCGTGTGGCCGGGTGGCTGAGCTAACAAAACCTTGTTGCATGCGTTGTATGTTTCTCTGACTTCAGTGACATTTTAAAAATGCCTATTACTTCTCACAAAAAAATCTGTTTATTTTTTTGTGAAAACTGACAGCTCTAACAGCATTTGTGACTGTGTAAGCTAAGGTAACGAAATCATCATGTCTGAAGGTTAAAAATTAAATATTCTTTTGTAAACAAAGGTTATCCCCTGGCATGAATGTATCCTACCAGTTTTACCATATTTAGCATAGTGATTGAATGCCCCTTCTTTCCAGCTCAAAATGTGTTGTCAATGGCCCTGAGCTTGGCTGCACAGCACTTCAGCAAAAAAAGAAAAAAAATGCTGATTCCAGGACCGTGCACTCAGTTGATCTATTTTAATTATTCTGTGGTGGATACATAGATAGGTGATAGATGATAGACTGAGTTCTGAAGGCTGGAGAGCACTGAGATTCAGTCTGCTGATTGCCTCCATTCTGAAACGTATATCCATAAGGCATCCAAACACACTGATCAAGGAGCCTGCCTCGATCATTTGGCTATCATTAACCAAATGGTGAAAGAAAGTGTAAAGTTCAATAGAATAGATCACAAAATGTCGTGATCCCTGCTGATTAAAAAAGTTCCTAATAACACCTCTTCCCTTTCCCCTCCACAAAACCTAAGACTGGACAGCACAATTTTAAAAATTGTTGTTTGTCAAGCAAACTGAAATAGTCTGAATTTTCCAACACAGTGCAAATTCAAACATTCTTCTGTAAGTACTAGGAGCAGTTTGTCTACTCATCAAATTTTTGGTGTGAACCTAAGATGATTAAGTCTGAAGTTGATATCTGCTTTCATCAAACTTAAGTTTCAGAATCAAGCAAAAATGAACTAAGAATAAGGAACTTCCACTAAGAAAACGCTGGTGGGTGATAGAAAGATTGAGTGATTAAATAAGCCTCCTGTAAGAAAGTGGCAATTGAGCTGAAAAAAACAGATGACAAAAAGGAGCCAGCTTAATGGCAACCTCGGGATTCATTAAATGTTCTCAGGGCAGGAGAGGAATCAGTGTGTCTGACACCATTTACCTCAGGACGTTAGGAAAGAAATTGAGACGCTGAGGAGACATGGATGTGCATTTAGAGGTAGCAAGATGATCGATCTTACAGCCAATGTTTTCAACCATGGTTATACGTTTTGGAGCACTTGAGAAAACACCCAAGACTAGGCCCGCTTCAAAGCAATCAACATGAAGATTCTGGGGGTTTAACACCAGTTTCTTTCAAGTTTTTTCTCATGAGCATAACAGATTAAAATCCTCCAAGTCCTCAAGGCCAGGATAAAGATGTAAAAAAGTGGAGTTTCATTCTGCAAATAAATTAAGTAATCAGCAGAAAACTAATAGCATCTGGCGCAACAGAAAATGGGCTTAGTTCAGCAAACCCAGAAAAAGTCAGCCAATTAAGAGATCATAATTTTGAAGTGGTGGGGGATTGTTGAGGAGAAAGTGGTAAAAGTTCAACATAAGAGACTTGTAAGGGAGTCAGCCACAGCTAATGAATTGGAAGTGGGATAATTCTTGAGTTTTGGAGCGGAAACCAGTGTAGATGGTGGTAATCTATCAAGACTGAGAAAGCTGAGAGGGGAGTGGCTCAAGGTAAACCCTAGGAACCTGTGTTTCCACTTAGCTATTAATCACCAAAGTGGCAAAATCAAGAAAGCAGGTGAGTAGATAATTCTGGAACTCAGCACAAGATTGCGGCCAGAGAAGCAAATTGGGAAGCTGCCATTATGTGGAATCTATTCAAAATCATGAAGATTGCTGAAGAATCTGATTAGAAAATAGCCTAGAGAGAATGTTTTTAGGGAAGGAATGACCTGGTTGTCCAAATGCTGCTTAAGGTCTATTGGAGAAGTAATTGATTGAAAAGAAATATTTATCACTAATTTGCATTTGAGAAACATAGCCATGCAATAAAAATGCTGTTGCAAATTAATAGGCACATTTGGAAAAACAGATCTGGACTGAAATATATAGTTAAAGGTGTGAGCACACGATCGTTAAGAGATAGTAAAGTTTAAGGTTTTAAAAAAAACTGCAGAATAAAAAGCCCCAAATCATGTTTCTTTCTAAGGGAAAATAAGTAGATAGATATGTTAGAAAGAGAGAAACAAATTAATTCAATGAATTTTGTGTTTTCTGTTTTTCCTTTAAAAGTTCAATAGAATCTAGGAAATTTCATGTGTAAGAAACAACAGGGTTAGATTAAAAATTCCCCTCAGCACATGATCTTGGCTGGAACTGAGGGCTCACCCCATGATACGACTTCATGAATAAGTGATCTGAATGTTTTCTACTGCTGCTGTGAGATTTCTATTGCAAATGGTGTGATGTGAATGGAATACTGAGATATTTTAAAAGCAGCTTTAATTTGTTTAAAGGAAAATATAATGCGTGAGCTAATCCACATGTCACACAATGGACCAGCTGTTGCAGTGATGCAGGAAATCAGATTACAGCTGCCTTAAGCTTAGTTGTTTGTTTGTCAGAGGGCTTCATGCCCCAAGAAGAAAGAAAACACAAAACTGGAACTAAAATTTCACACCTAAATGTCTTAAAATGTTCCATATTAGAGTGAAATGTGAAAACCATTAAGATAATATACAATTCCTGAAAACGATTCTGAACACATATCAAACAAAGCTGAAAACATTTGTGCATCCATTATTCATAACCAGCATGTTTCTATTCTTTATACAAGCAAGAAATTCAAAGAGGCATATAATGATGCATCAGAAACTAATTTAATGTCTGTAACTTTAGAGTGTATATGAAAGAAGGAAAGTCTTTATTCCAAATGACTGAACATGAGTAAATAGCCCTAAAAGGTCTCTGGGGGAGAATGTGGTTGTCCAACTTGCAGTATGGTATATAACACCTAAGCAAAAGTATACCCTTTGGGCCAGGACAGCCTAATGATTAAGGCACATTTCATAGTGCCTAACTCCAATGCCTTACCTTAGCTTTTTGCTAATATGGATCTTGGGAGGAAGCTGTGATATCTGCAGTAGTTGAGTTTCTGCCACCCGCTTGGGAAACCTGGGTTTCATTCCAAGCTCCCAGCTCTGGCCTCAGCCAAGGTCTGTTTCAGGAATTTAGGAAATGAAATAGCAAATTGGATCTCAATCTCTCTCTCTCTCTCTCTCTCTCTCTTTCACACACACACATACATACACAGACACACACACACACTTTTTCTGCCTCTCACCAAAAAAAGTATTGTCCAATAGGCTAAACTTCCTTCTTTAAACTTCCTTCTTACATAATAAATTGATCATAACAGTCACCCTTTTACAGCTCCATCTGGCATGTATTTCATTAAACAGCCACATTTATGACCCCAGATCTTTTATGTCACCAGGAAATATTTGTTCAGATTTATTTGCACTGGGGTGAGCCACCTGTTTAGCACAGGAGTTATAGTCAGTGTTTGAGATACAGTAGATTCAGGTTTGCTTTTTCTCATAGGTCCCTAGATTTTCTTTAGAAATACAGGACAAAGTGAGTGAATCATTTATATAGAAGGATAGAGAGATAAATATATATATTCCAGTTTTTATTGAGGCAAATGGCTGGCTAATGTCAGTTATATGTCCTGCAATCTGATAACTTTTCAGAGATGAAAACAAATTATTTCATCACTTTTCTTATGACTTTAAGACAAGTGCAGGAAAATCATTCATGTCATAATTTAAAGTAATCAGAATTTTCAGTTTCTTTTTATGGGAAAATTTACTAGCAAGCAGATTATTTATTAAGATAATAAGATTAGGTTTGATGTACTTATTCTCTCTGATTAACTAAATACTATAAAATCAAAGTATTCTAAAAATTCCCTGGGAATGAATAATAGGAAAATAGATTTTAATCTGCCCTACAGAATAAATACAATTAGTGCAATCTTGTAGTATTTAAAGTAATTAAGTGAAAAATTTGGTTTAACATCTAGTTGATACCAACTAAACACTCTAAAATGTTTTCCTGACCTTATGTATCCTGCATGGAGAATTTCAGTTTGACTTTGCTATACTCATAAAGTTGTGTTGTGACGGTTTCTGAGCTGGGGTCTTGCTGTATACCCTTTGAAGAGATTTTGAGTGAATTCAGTAGTCAAATAGGACCACATTCATGAAAGTGCTTTATAAATTACATATGATTCTGTTAGACCATTGTGACCTTTGGAGGTGAATAATGATGATAATGACATTTGATATAATATGATACATTGATTAAAACTTAATGTCCTACTGTTTTCATCCTTTCTTCCTTCAGGTGATACTAGAGATGACAGCCGTAATCCCTAAAGAATTACTACTTTCCTGATCTTGAAAGATAATTATTTGACTTATTTTTGATTTTTATCAATGTAATCCCCATAAAGACTTCTGGAAAAGAAGCCATATTGTGAGATGAATCTGCTCATTTTATCATCTCAGGAAGCAGGAGTTTGGCTTCCATAGCTTTACTAATAGACGTAACACAGCCAGTAAAACCCTGCACTTTGAAAGAGTATAACTGAAAAAATAAAGTGAGGCAGTCACAGTGAGGTGTTCTTAACCTTATCCAGGCCTTGTGGTCAGAGGAGACCCTGCCAGTTGTGTCCCCACCCTAAAAAATGAGAATTCAACTTTGTCTTTTTATCGATTTGATCGGTTTGTTCTTCTACTTACATTTTTAACTTAATCACCAAGAAATATGCTACAAATGTAAGCAGTTTAATAAAGTCAATTGAGCTTTGTGAGATTCAGCATCTAGCACCTGTCAGGTTTACAGTATTTTGTCATCCATCTGGGATAACCCACGCTAACAAAGCTTAGCTTCTTGTAGCCAATTATCCATGTTGTCTACAGAAACAGGGCCTGGACGCCATTATCATTATTCCAACTGCTGAGAATACATGCCAACTCCCAAGGGTGTTGTTTGCAATACTACTGTGACATTTTCTATGGATGCTTTTTTTTGAAGGGTGGGAAGTAGAGTAGATTAACTACTAAAGGAGCACTCCCATGGTCTTCCAATGTTTAAATGTGCTCTGATATTTTACATTTGTATCTAACCACGTTTTAGACCCCCTTTCCTAGCCCACCTGTCTTTCACAATGTTGTTTCTTTGTCCCTTTTTTTCTTCTACGTATTTTGCCTTCTCATTACATCTAACGCTGAACCCTTCTAAGTGTTTTCATCAGGATGCTTTGTGACGGGTCAGGGTTGGAAAGCCCAATGAAATTCTACACACATTTACCCTTGATCCTGAGAAGCCTGTTGTATCTTTTGCATTTTTATGTTTCAAGGGAAAAAAACCTCAATCTAGAAACTGTGCCAGCTCTACCTAGATTACTGATAATCATGACAACATCCTTAGCTATGTCTTAGGACTAACCAACAGAAGGAATTATACCCTGAATCTCAATGATCATGTAGTCTATAATAAAAGTTCATTTCTGCCATGACCCAATTATGAATGTCCTAACATACCTTTAGAGTTTCAAGCTAGTTTTGAAGGCATGTTCTATGTTGGGGATTTTTTTGTTTGCTTTGTTTTTGTTTTTGTTTTGGTTTGGTTTTTTAGCACTGGGCGTTGTGCCTTGCAAAGAGAATTGTTCAGTAAGCATTTTTGGGAGTGGATTTATCCTTTACTTGTTCTAGCCTTCTACTCCTGAAACCCCAAAATAGCTTATGCTTATACCAAGTTCCCACAGCTTGGGCTTCCTGGTAGTGAGAGGTGCTCATAATGGGGGGTTTCTTTAGCAAGGTAAAGAAGGCCAAGATGCCATCCTCCTTGGAATCCATCTCCTTCACACAAAGAAAATTCATATTCCATTTTTTAAAAAAAAGATTATTTATATTTGAGAGGCAGATTTTTTAAAAATATTTTATTTCTATTGAAAAATCAGATTTACAGAGCAGAGTCAGAAAGACCCTCCCTCTGCTGATTCACTCCCCAAACGGCTGTCACAGCCAGAACTGAGCTGAGCAGAAGCTAGGAGCCTCTTCTGAGCTTTCTCTGTGGCTGCAGGGTCCCAAGATTTTGGACCATCGAGTCTGCTTTCCCAGGCCATAAACAGCTATATTGGAAGTGGAGCATCCAGGCCATGAACCGGCTCCCATATAGGATTCCAAAACTTGCAAAGAAAGGAATAGTCAGTTGAATCATTACATCTGGCCCTTGAGAGTCAGATTTTGTAGAGAGAGAAGGAGAGAGAAAGAGAAAGATCTTCCACCCCGTGGTTCACTCTCCCAAATGAGTACAATGACCAGATCTGAGCTGAACCAAATCTGGGTGCCAGGAGCTTCTTCAAGCTTGCCCATGTGAGTGCAATGTCCCAAGGACTTGGGCTATCTTCAACTGCTTTTCCAGTTCATAAGCAGAGGGCTGGGGTGGCCATTTGGTGCAGTGCTTAGGTTGCTGCTTGAAAGACCTGCATCCCATGTACAAATGCCTGCTTCCAGTTCCAACTTTGCTTCCAATCCAGCTTCCAGCTAAGACATACCCTGGGAGCCAGTAGATGATGGCTCAAGTTCTCGGGCCCCTGCCACCTACACAGAAGACCCAGGTGAAATTCTGATATCCTAGTTTTAGCCTGACAAATCTGTAACTATTGAGGGGATTTGGTGAGTGAGTCAGCAGGTGAAAGATCTCTCTAAGCTGTCTGTCTGTTTCTCTTTTAGAAACCTGGCTTAGCAGAACATGGTGTCATTGCAATGTTACCATTCTCCTTCAAGAAAACAGTCACATTTATAACATGGAAAATATGCTTTTATTCAACCATACTTTATTCAGTGGTAATTCATGCGTGTTTTCAGGTTCAGCTCTACTGTGAAACACCATGTGCCTCAGCCAACCGTTTCTGGTTAATGAGTGAGTCTGATTTTTTTAATAATGAAAATATTCCTGAGATGGCTTGTTTAATTCCTAAATAGAAGCCTCTGGATGGTTATGAAGAATCCCCAAAGAAGTCAATAGCTCACCAGAATCAGTGCTCCAAACTCCCTAAGGCCATATATTTGAGAAAATGTGGTTATTACCCTGGAGCTGTCCAAAGATCTGTTACCTAATTTGTCTGTTGGGAGTCAGTAAGTAAGTTTTGCCAAGAACATGATTCCTGCTACCTGTTTATAGATGTTTGTGTCCCCCAAACTCCCAAAAGCAAGGAGAAAGTTGGCTATAGTTATGCTTCTTATTCTAGCGGAGTTTCAGTTTCCCCTTCCAAAGTCACATCCTGTGGAATTATGTTGTTTTTACAATTCCTGATAAGAAAAATGGCTCCCTAGGTACCAATGTTTGGCAGCAAATATAAAGAAGACTGTCTGATTTAAAACTTGAAGGTTCTGAGACTTCCTAGAGAGTGAAACTTGTATTCTAGCGTAAGTGGGTACCAGCAGCTCTTTGTAAAAAAAAAAGTTGATCTCATACCTGTTCTCTGCTTCATGTATGAGACTGTCCAACAGTAGCTCACACACAAAAGGGAGAAGCAATGAATTGAATCCTGAGGTCTGCGTTTGCCCTGCTTTCCTTAGGAAAATCACTACAAATGAAATCTTCCACAAGACCTTTAAGGGATAAAACCAGTGCTCAGTCCTTCCACAGCTTTTTAACTTGAAAAGATGCCACAATTTGAGTGATGCGGCATATTGAGCCATCATGTGCCCTCTTTATAGATACTAATACCTCTGTTGATTGTGCTGACCCCTTTTTCCATACTTTGTAGGAAAAATACTCATTTATCTCCACTGAATTCTTTTCTTGCTAGGCTCCCTTGAGAAAATCAGTACTTTATCCACTGGAACGTAAGCTTAGATCTATTTATTTTTGTTGAAAAGGCAGATTTCCATAGAGGAGAGACACAGAGAAAGGTCTTACATTGCTGGTTCACTCCCCAAGTGGCCACAAGGGGTGGAACTGAGCTAATTCTAAGCCAGGAGCTAGGAGCTTAAGCTTTGGACCAACTTCTGCTGTTTTCCCAGACCACAAGCAGGGAGCTGGATGGGAAGTGGAGTAGCCAGGATATGAACCAGCACGCATATGAAATCCTGATGTTTGAAGGGAGAATTAGCTGATTGAACAATTGCACTGACCCAAAGCATAAGCTTATACAGATAATAAGATGCTTATGAGATAATAAGATGCTTATGAGATAATAAGATGCTTTAGTTTGGTAGATTATTCTCCCATCTTTATATTTTTTGATATTACTAATTTTTTCTGGGATATTCATTGACTTCAAAATTCATTGGTTAAACATGAATGGAAGCACTGTATATATAAAAATGAATAGCAGGTCTAGTGAGGCAGAGATATTTCAGTAGAGTTTGATTTTAATCGAGTATAATAAGGACTGAAATGAAAATAGGATCAGGTGCAGTAAGACTACAAGGAAAGATGTCCTTGACCTGCACACATCAGAGAAGGCATCTAGGATGATGGTTTGCAGTGACTTGAAGCAGGGGCATAACTTTGCTGAATGGACTACATGAGAGCAATGCACAGAGCAACATGTCCTCACTTTCTGCAGAATCATTTCAGTCACTACCTCTAACCTCTATGGAGGGAAAACTAAACTAAAGTAAAATTAAGTAAATAATTTTATAATTAAATCTCTGGAAAAGATGAGGTTATTATTAGTCCTGTTAACCTGCCTTGATTTCAATTTGTGTGATTCTATTCCTCCTACCTAATTTATCCCCATAGTTTTAATTGGTTTCAGAATTCACTTCACTTGCTTTAAGTTGTTGTTATTTGGTATTAAACAGCTGTTATGTTGTACCACAGAGCCGAATATTTTTCAACTAATCTGGTGAGTTCAGTCCTATAGGACAAATAAAGCAATTAAAAGGGCTTTTGAAATGACAAATAATCTCTGAATGCATAAACATGTGGTGCTAATTATTGACAGCAATATTTACTACCCATTCAGTCAGTGCCGTTAGAATAACAGAATGCTATCTTTGATCTGCAAAGTTGTATATACAGAGAAATCTTTGTATGTTTAGCTATTCATCTCAGTGTTACCATATACTCAGAAGTGTTGATGTTCTGCTTTGTTGAATCATGTTGGCTTCAATTAAATACAAGTGTACTTAGAACAGATGTTCATTTTCTTTTTTAATCAACTTAGGGGAAGTTTGTTAGGTCATTTATGTGCTTGACAACATCCTATGTAGTCACTGTCCCGTCCATCACTGATTGTTTTCATCATCCTGGGAATGACAGAGATTGAGTCTGCAACTAGAGCTTTCTGAAGTCTGACCTCCTGTGTTAGTCCTTCTGTTGGGGAGCCACATTGCTGCTGATGTTTTTATGAGCAAATTTAGAACCACCCCCACCCCCAATAGAGACTCAGATACTCTGCCATCAGTTATGGTTTTAAGTCTGGGTTAGAGTTCAGGCCCAAGGAAAGCAATAATGACCTAACAAGAAATTTTAAACAGCTTCCTTCTCCAACTTTTTCACATCCAAAAAAGATTTTCTCTGCTATTTTGGTGAATGCTGTAGAACAACTGAAAGATCTTGCTCTGAAAATTGATATTTAGTAAAAGCTTCATGTCCATCTAAATTAATATTTACAACTCAAGTCTTTAAAAAGTTAGGTGACTTACTGTTTGCTGTATGGCAGCAATGAACTTGGTGTACCGAGCTGGTAATCCTAAACGTGGACTGTTGACTGATGGTCAATAGCCAAAGTTTATGAACAGCATCAGGCTTTAAAGATTGAGGTTCACATAGGTGTAAGAGAGGAGGGCAAGAAGGCAACAGGGAGTTGATTTGAGGCTGTGGGCAGTCCCTCAGCTCTGCCTCATCCGTTATCTAAACCTGAGGATTAGGGAGCTGCTCACCTGTGCATTTCCCTCTCAACTGCTGCTGGAGCATTCCCGACAGGATTGCAACAGGCCATGACTCCACACTGGTAAGGCTTCCCAATGCCCTCTCTTACTCAGTTCTCTTCCTACAGATCTAATCAATTGTCCTCCTACAACTTACTGTCAAACGTGGTCATCACAATAAAGCACATGCTGGCTGTACTTCTGATAACTGTAACGCTGTGTGCATGGCTTCCTTGACTGTGAAGGCTGTAGAACAAGTCAGGGCAACACAGACAGGCCAACATCAGCTGTCAGAGCAAGTGTTCTTAATATAGGCTGGGACTACTCAGAGTAGCCCACAACCTGTCCCCGTATGTCATGGACTCAGTAATCCACCTCCACACCATTCCCTGTATCACCCACTGTTCTCACCCCAGCCCTGCTTTCAGTGTTGATGTTGTTTTGTGACTACTGAATTTCAACGTTTCTCCCAGCTTCTCTAGTGACTGAAAAATCTCAAAAGCAATGATGGGTACACAAGATCATTAGGAACTGCATTCCCAGTGTAGCATTCTGCCTGGTACTACCACCATCACAACTTGACAAAAGGGAAGTAAAGATACACATACCTCTGAGAACTATGACATATCTAGCTCCTAGGAAAGTCCTAGCTTATAAAACTATTCAGTAAATATCCATTCCCTCCATTTACATCTGTTTGCAATTGTGTTAGCTCATGGGTCTGAAAGAGGGGGCACAAGTGCAAAGTGTCTGCAGAAAATGACACATGAATTGAGTGTTCCGAAGATCATTTGGGCCTCAGGACAGGTATATACAATGATGAGAGAAATGCAAATGAGAGCTAGGGTGCTGGACAGTGGAAGTGGGTGTCTAGTAAAAGCAGACAGAGATGGAAGTATGAATGAGGGGTTACAAAACACCTTTCTCTCTAATCCAGGTAGCTGGAATAATAAGGTTGGATGGGTGAGAAGGTCAGAAGGAGGAGTTCAAAAGGCCTGCCTTAGAACCATAGCATTACCTTTTCTCTCTAGGTATAGCAGACTGTATGTGCAAGCAGGAAGCTATTTTACAAAGTACATAGAGTGGCATGTTCCAGAAAAAAAATGTTCACAATGGCCTGAGTGGGGACATAGTAGAAAGGGAGTCCGGAAAGGAAGTAGATCTAATGTAAGGACTTAAAGACCATGAATGGGATCCCTAAAGAGGATCTGTTGAAGGAGTTTAAATAGAAGAGTGATAGCAAAAACTCTCTGTTAGCAGAGAGATGTAGCACATACATGAGAGAGAAGAGAGAATGTAGGGAGATTAAAAGAACAAAAAGCACTAGCAAGTTTCTTCAGTAGTCCGGGAGCACATTTAACAAGAAAAGTACACCTGTCCCCTCTCCCCTTCAACTTAAATGTGAGACTGCACACCCTCCTCATGACTCACTGTCATGATGAAATAAAATACCTAGCAAATCTACTGTTCTGAGTTTAAAAGTACTTAAAAGACACACCTTCCTGTCGTTTTCATGTTTTGGTAAACAGTCGAGCTTATAACTGATGCTTGCACACTTGAAAATTCCAAAAACTGGCCTTAAAAGCTAACATTAGAAAATTAATTGTGGAACTTTGCTATATAATTAATATAATTATGTATTATATATAATTAATAAAATGAAAGGAATGGCAATTAAGTTCTGAAAAGTTATTTACTCATTAAACAAACACTGATCACCTGACATCTGTATGTGTCAACTACTGCTGTAACTATTGCCAATGGCAAATTGAAAACATTGTCATGGCTTCTTGGAGCTGGGGTAGATACTAGGGTTGAGAAAATAGGATCTGATCAGATGGGAATATGAAGAAGGAAGTATGGTATCCCACAGTGGTCCAAATGTAGTGGGTCTTTTGCTCCTTTAAGTGAATGGTCTTATGAGAATGCCAACTTCAAAGCATTGGCATGAGGTGAGACACTGGCGCCAGAGAGTCTGGGTTTAAACCCCAGCCCAGACACACCAGCTTAATTTCCTCACTGTCCATATTGGGATCCTCTCCTCTCCCAGCCAGTTGTAAGGATCATGTAGGTTAATATATATGCAGTTCTTAGAGTAAAGCCCCACACATTCTAGTTACTCCATAGTTGCTATCTTATTATTAAACTATAGCTGAACAATTTGCAATGACAAAGTGGAAAAATAAATTCCAACAAGATCATACAGATTGAGGGAGTGATGTTATTTCCAAATATCTCAGACGTAAACTTTCTCCCTTTGACCTGGTTCTAATGGGAAAATTGACATCTCTAAAATTAAACAACCCAGAGAAAGAGACTGCTGTTATTCTTACATTCCAGAATTCTGTGCTGTCTTCCCCTAAGAAAACATTATGTGATGGGGTGTGCATCCCCAGAGGAAATTTTAAGATGGAATTTAATAGCAGTATCCTTGATTGTAAATCTGTCTCCCTGCATGCAACCATACTCTCAAAGATTATTCTTTCTGCAAAAAATGATTTGAGTAGGAAGTGGGGAGGGGAGAAATAACAATGTTCTTAGTCCACTCTATTGACCCAGTGTTATTTTAAATTAACCCTTTTTACCCCTCATTAACCAAATCAATTCATGTGTCTTCCAACTTTAAGCACATTTTACTCTGGTTTCTTGAATATAGCCCAAAAGGTTGTAAATAATTTCAAGTTGTGTGACTGAATAACATCATTGTGCCTTTCTGGAGTTCTCACCTGCCCTTCATAATTTTTATTTGTTCCTCTCATAGTCACACACACACACACACACATACAGAGAAAGAGAGAGAGAGAACCAGAGACAGAGGGGTGGGGGTGGGGGGACTCAGAAGTCAATATGGGTATACCATGTGGAATGTAAGAACTCAAGTACCTGAGTCATTATCAACTGCCTCCAAGGGTCTGCATTAGCAGAAAACTGATACCAGAATTGGAACCATTATTCAAACCTGGCAATCCAATATGGGATGCAGACTGCTCAAGCAGAGTCCTAACCACAGTACCAAATGCCAACTCTCATTTGCCTTTCTAAGATGCTTCTCTCCAGTATGTGTGCATAAAACCTGTGAAGATAGCCTTTGTGCAATATAAGAATGACAGTTGGAATTTTTTAAAAAATATTGTCCCTGAAGTTCAATCAGTATGTAGTTGGAATGATATGGCGCTGGGTGAGGGAAAGAGACTTGTCTGTGACCTTGGGTAAACCACAGCTTTGGCACTTTCAGTTTTTCCATTTGCAAAGTGATGAAGGTAGGCTGTGTGGGCTCTGTTGTCTTACTTTATTTCATGTTGCCAATAATTAAAATTAGTGAATATTTTAACAAAAGACACAAATCAGTGAAATCCTTGATAAGGGAAGATGAGATGATTGTATTCAGAATTTATTGAGGACCTGGTATGCTTCTATGCTGGGCACAGTGCTGGTGCACCTTGGTGGCTCACATTATGAGTCTGTAGCCTCACAGAATGTATATTACAATTGACAACATAGACAGTGAACAAAGACATTAAAAAACAGTTTCAGGTTATTGTAAGTTCTCTAAAGGAAATAAATCAAAATGAGTAGCAGAAGGGGGCTTGCATATCTGAAGGCAATGATTCTCTCTCTTTCTGACTCTCTGTCTCTCTTTCACACACACACACACACACACACACACGCTCTCACTCTCCCTTCAGTGGACGCATTTTAATTGTGACCAGAATGGTAAACAGTCTAGCACAAACAGAAAAAAAAATTTCCTAGAGAGTACAGTCCACTGCAAAAACTCCAAAAAGAGGAAATATCTGGGATTTCTAACACAATTACCAGGGTAAATCTGCACACACTACTAGCCAGTAGATTTAAGACTGTGTTTGGAAGCTACAGACCGTGTTGGTTAGGTTCTGCATTTCAAGACACATCTACTCCCCAAAGAGCTCTTGAGATGAAGTATATGAGCCATATACCGTGTCAGCTGACATGGGCAAGCTGTTTTATGAATCCAAGGTTGTTTTGAGAAATGCATGAGATACTCTTAAGTGTATAAGCCCTTGTAATCTTGACCACCTAGCAGGTGTGAATTATTACTCTTCATCCTACTAATATAGACCTTCTCAATGTCTTCTGCAAGCACTATCCACTTCTAGACATTCAATTTTGTTCTGTAGGCAGCCCTGTCCTTTCCTCATTCTATCTTCATTTGTTTATATCAAATTAACTTCTTTGGGCTCAAACTTAGAGCATCACAAAGGCAAAGTCTGACCTTCAGTCATTCATAAGACAGGTTTGTGTTTGCCTTTCTCACTGTGTCCCAGGAAATTACTCCACAGCATGAATCAGAAATTACCATCTCACCTTGCCCACAGGAGAGCATGAGTTGGGATGGGGGCAGAACAGACCAGACCAGGCAGGGCCACAACACCTGTGGGCCTCATGTAAGACAGAGCAGGGAAGACCCAGGCTTGGTTGACGGTTCCTACTGGCACAAACATAAAGCAGAATGGGTGAGGGTTGGTTGGGCTTTGCCACAGCATCAGATAGCAGATGCTGGCACCAGTGGCTAATTTGTCAAGTTAAACTACAGAACCATCTGGAAAGTGCATGATCCGGGAGTGGGAGTGGCCTAGGAGAGAAATAGTGGGCACCTCCCTCTTGGGTTACCACTCCCACTGCGGGGCAGGAAAACCAGGGCAGGGGCTCAGGTGGCTAGACAGAAAGGCACCAAACAGCATGTGTGTGGGCTGGATAGTGGAGCAGGTTGGGTTGAACTAGGCTTCAATGCCCATTGACATGTATGAGAGCTGAATGGGATGTGGGACAGACTGGACTAGTCTGCTGCACATACTGGCAAACCAGGATAGGGGGCGGGTCTGGTGGGGGTTAATGTGGGTCACTCCGACTAGGCTGCAGCTCCCAATGGTTTATGTGAGGGCCAAGTTGTGCTGGGCAGAATCAGGCTGGACTGCAACACCCATCGGTTTGCATGGAAGACAGGGCTGGAAACAGAGCCAACCCAGCAATTGCAACCACCAGCTGATTGGGGCGACGGACTGTACACACAAGAATCTGGTCTGAGAACACCTCAGACAAAATTTCTTTGGGGATCTCCCCAATCGAACTGCTGGACTCAGAACCGTAACCATGAAGAGAAGTGCAGGTTCCATGGTCTGCCATGGAGTGCAAGTGCAAGAGCTGAGCCTCCTCAGAGGCTCAGAGAGAGCAGTGGACAGCATAATCAGGTGCACATGGAAGATATGGCAGTCCATCGGAACCTGCAGAGGATACCTGGCACTACAACAGAGGACAGAACAAATCCATCAATTACCCCAGTCATATGTTAGCAGTGAAAAACTGGGCAAACGGAGATAAGGTAGACTATGCCAATCAGTGGATTCTGCAGCAACTTCATCGTGCTTGGAATGGTGAGACTGGCGGCAATTCAGAACTGTTGAACTATCAAAACCACTTGAGCAAGACCCTCGGAGCATGCCCCACATCGGGGACCTGAAATGGGTGGGTGGATGGGTATCTCCTTTATCTCCCTCCTTACCCCAGATACAGAAAAAAAAATGTGGAAATAATAGTGTTACCCACTTTCCTGTAAAAAAAAATATGTATATTTACATATATACATATTCACATACATACATACATATATATGTGCCATCTAAATGGTATTTAGAAATACAGCCATTTCTATGCCACACAAATATGGAAAAAGAAGGAATGAATGAATCCATTGGGGCTGGTGCTGTGGCTCAGTGAATTAAGCTGCCACTTGTTATGCCAAAATCTCATGTCTGCTGGTTCAGGTCCCAGCTGTGCCGCTGCCAGTCTAACTTCCAGCTAATCCATCTTGGGAAGGCAACTTAAGATGGCCCAAGTACTTTGTCATGTATATAGGAAATCAAGAATGGAGTTTCTGAATATTTACATTGACCTGTTTTAGCTAGCTGTTATAACCATTTGGAGTGTGAATCAGTAAATAGAAACTCAATCTCTCTCTGTCTTACTGTGCCTTTCAAATAAACCTGTAGCTCAGTTTTGGTCCATATTTCCCAAGAAATAATAAAGGAAAGAAACTAGCACACACACAGTTTTCTACATCCTTTATTAGTAAAGAATTTGGGGAAAAATAAGAAACCAAAGAGAAGGGAAACAGGAATATAGAAACCCATAAATAAGGATTAAATATTATTTTAAAGACCGAACATTTCCCAAATATCCTACCATGATCATTTGATGGATGCTGATCTTCCCAGTCATTTCAACACGATTTATGCAATATTCTTAGTGTTGCAATGTTTGTTGGTCTGGCCTACTACAGCCTTCCATTTGATCTCACTAAATCTTACACAATGTGGAATCAGTTCTGCTCCAAAACATAGTCTTCTAATACCTCCAATGATATGTAATAGAGTGAATTTAATCACAGATTTCCTGCATACCTCTGATATATCTTGGGTGGACACTTATAGTGTAAGTACGTATAAATCAATATAGTAAGCATAATTTTTGAAGCTTCATAATATCTCTAGATAAGAAATCTTTAGATGACAGCAAAGACTGGATCACCAAGCTATCCAATTTGTCTCAAAATTTTTCAGAAGCACAGCATGTGGTGCTTGACATATAGTGAGCTACTCATTAATGGTGCTTAAATGGAAACTATGAAGCAGTCTTTGTAAGAATTGTTAATGTCCTCACACTAACTTTGAATGTGATGTAGCACTCACATGCCTTGTTATGAAGTTGGAAAGTAATATATACTTTAAGTGTATTTACAATTTGACAGTATAATCCTTTCAGAACCTCTGAGGAAATTTTCAAATATCACCAAGGATTACATCATTCAGTCCCATCTATTTTGAGGGAACTAATATATTTGCCATTGTATGCTATCCAACTCCCAAGCCAGCTCTTCACCTAGATGATGCCTGCCTATCTTCTAGGTCCTGCCTCTTTTTCTATGGTTATTTTTATGACAATAAATCTGTATGAAAAGGTTTATTAAGCACAGATACAATACTTCCCTTTTAATAGTGACCTTGGTAAGGATTCTACTCAGAATAAAAACTAAAATAAGTTGCCTCCAATTGTTCACACAATTATAATTTTATACATATTTGGCTTGTTACTTTTTATATCTTAGACTCTAAGGGCCTTGAAAACAAGATCATGGCAGTGTTACTTAACCAAAACTGTGTTCCCAGTAAATACTTATTGAATAAATCACGTGTGCAGTAATTTTTGTGTTCAGGAGTTGTTTTTCCCATAAAATTATCCTGGCAATCAGAGAAGCAGCCTTTGAACTTATGACTTAGTATTTTAGGCTAGCTCTCTGTGACAGTATAGGAACAGCATCCCACTCTTGTTATGTCTAAGCATCGTATCTTCTTTTTTCCAAAACTGACATTTTAAACAATTTCTCCTCTAATCTATAAAAATTAGTTGTTCTTTCTGCGAATCTCATTTCTCTCCAATGGTATTTGTGGCATTTACAAATCAAAGCTAAATTTAAGCTTGAATAAGCACAAATAGAAAATATTGAATATGGCTTAGCTATAGCCACTCTGGAACTGGAAACTCCTTGGAGCAAGCTGCCATTGCCCTAGAGAATGAGGCAGTAGTAATTGATTAGCTCTGGAATTAGATCTCTGGGATAAAGTAAGACTTCTCCTTTGAACTTTATTGGAGAAATAACTTTCCAAAAATTAATTCACTGTTTCAGTATTGTCCCCAAGTACACCCCCTGGCATTTCTCTGTAAAAAATAACCAGTATGCAAGGAAGCCCTAGATATTCCAAGTCCTCTGGATACTCCATTTGATGTAGTACCTCTGTGGCTTAAACCAGACTTTCTGCCTTAACACAGAAATAAATAATAAATAAATCATGAATTGTCCTCTTTTTAGAGGCGTTGCTTAGCACCTATTTCAAGGAAATCAGCCTTTGTTTTCTTACTGGATTTCATTGTAACTTTTAGATTTCACTCTTAATATTCATTAATCTGCTCTAACCACCTCACCCTTTTAAATAATACTCATGGTACTGCAACACTAAAAAATTCATTGGCTTACTCTCCCTCTGACTTTGACTCTGGCTAGAGGGTTTTTGTTGTTTGTTCTGTATAATCCAGCTGCCCCCTGCCTAGATATACACAGACCTGGTAAGTACATCCTTGACATGTGAGGTGCTGTGGGAGAAGAAGCATGCTTGAGAAGATGACAGTCAAAAATCAGAGCAGATCATCCAGTCAGTCTTGAAGGAACATAGCACAGAGGGTTCATCACCAGTGATAGAAAAGGCTGGAATACTGAGAATAGAGCACCGTTGTGACTTGTCTGCCATTTTATGTTAGAAGGCACATCCCCAAACTGTCCCTGACAAATCCAGAAGGTTGGTTACTATCAGCAGAGTGGGTAAGAAATCTAAAACAATCTTGGAAGCTTCAGTGTAGTGAACACTTTATCATCTTTGTCCAGAAATCCATTGCTGGCCACTGATGGAAGTGCAAGCTCCTTCCTTTCTTGAGATAAAGAATTACCTTCAATCAGCAATAGTCAAGTCTTAACTTTGTGTTGCTAGTATCCTTAATGTGACACAAGTAAATATCCCTGATGTATCCAGTTCTGAGTTAATTTTGTAGTACAGTAATAAAAGGAAAACAGACTTACATCTTTCCCAAATTTTTGAAGAAGATGCTCCCTTCTCCAACTGTCACTCCCAAAATATTGTTTGCATGCGCCAGAAAAAAAATGCATTAAAAAGAAATGTTCTTTTTTTCA
Source organism: Ochotona princeps (assembly GCF_030435755.1). Lineage (NCBI taxonomy): Eukaryota > Metazoa > Chordata > Mammalia > Lagomorpha > Ochotonidae > Ochotona > Ochotona princeps. Next base: position 57,756,323 of record NC_080840.1, read on the forward strand.
GAGTCTCTATTTGAATGTTGGATTAAACAATGTTGGTACTTGTAAATAATAAAAAGCATGGGGTGCCCCCTACCTAGCCCAAGTTAAAAACCACAGGTCTCTGGATGAAGAGTCCTAATCCAAGATGCTACAGGCTCTATCAGAGGGCATCACATCAGCTATGGTAGTTGTGATAACATAAGTCATTGCCAGTTTGTTGTATAACTGTCAGAATTGTGAAGCTAGACTGTAAAAGCAAAGGGAAACATTGTTCATCATCATCTCATGGAAAGAAACCTGTCTGAACCACGTTTATATTATCTATTATCCTACTTTCTCATCTAGTTCCTTTTCAGCTGGCATCTATTTTGAAGAAGAACTTTTGCTCATATGGAACAACTGGCAAAAGAAAGGGATTTCCTCTGTTTTAACATTCATGGGTTTTTAAATTTTTTTTTATTTTAAAGATAGAGTGACAGAAAGAATGGGAATGACAGAGAGAGACCTTCTGTCTCATGCTTCATTTCACAAATGCTGCAACAGTCAGGTCTGCGCCAGGCCAAAACCAGAAGTGAGGAATGCCATCCTGGTCTCCCACATCTGTGGCAGAAACCCAAGCACTCACTTGGCTCATCTTCCGCTGCCTTTCCTGTTAATATACAGGAAGCTAGATTGGAAGGAAAGCACCTAGGACTCCAACAGACATTCTGATATAAGGTGCCAGAATTGCAAGTAGCAGTGTAACACTCTGTGTGACAAAACTGGCCTGCATCTTTCAAATTTTAGGTCAGAGTTTAAATTGCTTTTCCACTTAACAAGATTATAGATATATTTTGCCCTTTTCTCCTAAGACATATATAGTTTAATGGAAAGAAATAAAGAGAGCAGAGAGGAAGGGAGGGAGGGAGGAAAGGAAGGAAGGAAGAATGGATAGAGTGACAGAAAGAATGGGAATTACAGAGAGAGTGGGAAGGAAGGAAGAAGGAAGGAGAGCAGAGAGGAAGCGAGGGAGCGAAGGAGAGAGGGATGGAGGAAGGAAAGAAGGAAGGAAGGAAGGAAGGAAGGAAGGAAGGAAGGAAGGAAGGAAGGAAGGAAGGAAGGAAGGAAAGGAGCTTCTAAACTTTTGGTCCATTTGCAATTTACCCTGAGATAAAAAGTGAATACAACTCTTTTACCATATGGCAAACTCCTTTTGCAAAATAGACCACACAGGGGATGGACGTATGTGATTTAACAGGTTAAGCCACCACTTGGGATGCCCACAACTCAGAGTGGAGCACCCAGGGTTGAATTCCTCCTCTTCTTCTAATCCAGCATTCCTAATAATGTGCAGTGTAAGAGGCTGCAGGTTATGGTGAAAGGAATTGGGTCCTGGCATTCACATGTGAGACTTGTGGAGTTCCTGATTCCTGGCTTCAGTTTGGCTCAGCCCCAGCTATTCCAGAAATTTGGGAGTGAGCCAGCAGATCTTTGTGCCTGTTTTTCTATCACTCAGCCATTCAAGGAGCTTAAGTTGAAATAAAAAGACACAACTTCTACCATATCTGTTGATGATTTCATTCATTTCAAGTGATTTTTTTAATTTCTTCTTTGGTTTCTTCTATAACTCATGGTTCATGTAGTAGCATGTTGTTCAGTCTCCAAGTATTTGCACATCTTCTGGGAATTTTGACCTACTGGTTTGCAGATTCACTCCATGAATGTGGTTTCAATATTTTAAAATTCGTGGAGATTTTTTTAGTGGCCTATAATATGACTAATTCTGGAGTGGGTTCCATGTACTAATGGAAAAAGTGTATGCTGTGTCTGTAGGATGAAAGGTTCTGCAGGTTTCAATTAAGTCCATTTGTTCTGCTGTATTAGTGAGTTCTGTTTCCTTGCTGAATTTCTGTCTCATCTAATATACATTTATTTATTTAACAGATAGAGAGAGCCCCCATCATCTGGCTCCTTCACCAGGTGCCCACAGTGTCTAGGTCTGGGCTAGGCTAATGCCAGGCCAGGATCTGGAAACTCAGTCCAGATGGCAAATTACTTGGGTTATCCAGGGTCTGCATCATGGAAGTTGAAATCAGGTGCTGAAGCAAAGAGTTAAATCCAAACATTCCATGAGGGATGTGGGCATATTAATAAGGGTCTTAACCGCTTGGTTAAACACCTATTCCCTGTAATTTTGATCTCAGTTTTTGGCTAACACAGATGAACAGATGAGTGGATAAGTAACTGTATACAGATATTGATTAGTAAAGAAAGTGTCACTCCTTACTTTAATGTTTTATTTTTTAGATTAAAATAGTTGTTTTATTCGGGCAGCTACCTTTTCTGGGTCTACAGAGATAATCATATGTGTTTCCTAAAGTCTATCAATGTGATAAATTACATTAATACATAACCTAATACCAACCCATCCATGTATTTTTGGAATGAGCTTTCACTAATTGTGAAGTTTTATTTTTTTCATATGTTATTGAGTTCTAGCTGCTACTATTTAAATGGAATTTTTATATTGATATACATAAATTTTCTTTCTATTTTGTGAAGTACTATTCAGTTAACCATGTTGTGCTATCATATAAAGAACTAGGATACTTTCTCACTGCTCTAAGTCTTGGAGAATAGTGAATTGAATGGGAACTAGATGCTTTCTAATTATATGTTAAACATCCCTACGTGCTTGAATGATTGTCTCCACTGTTCTTGGTCATTAGGGACACAGAGATGAATGAGAGACGGTCTCTGCTCCAGGGAATTTGTGGCCTAATGAAGGGAACAAGCATGCTGATGACATATTACATAATGGGATTATAGATTTCTGTAGTAAAAGTTTGTAGGAGATGTTATGAAATATAAAGAATGATTTCATAAAGAAAACAGTAAATTGTTTTCAATGAATATTGGCATCTCTCATGAGAAATGCAAGCAGAAGCTTTAACCGTGTGATTCCAGAAGTTCTGCCCCTCTGTGAAAGTTCCCTTAATAGAGTCTAAAGAGTTCTTTTCCACATTAGAAACACTATAAAGCTTGCAATGCAGCTGCCCTCTGAGAGACAGAAAACTCCCACTTAGTTCATATCTGAAAGCAAAGATTTATGGGCATCTGCTCCTAAAGATAATGTTGATACAGAAAAAGAAAAGGTAAAGATTGTAAAATCCTCAAGTTTGTGAAAGTAAGACTAATGGGCACTCCCAAAAGGGAGATAAAAGGCTGTCCAAGGTACATTTGTCAAGTTTACTCGTTTGTCTGTGTCTGTCCAGGACACAATCAAATAGTAGATTGTAGATTACCTAGGTTCTTTGCAATTTCTCTCTCTCTCTCTCTCTCTCTCTCTCTCTCTCTCTTTCTTCTTCTTCTTTTCATTCAGTTTCTTTTTGCAAATACTCATTCAATTGTTATTGCTGTATGTATCATATTATATGAGTATACTTCAATTTATTTATCTATTCTAATACTGAGGGGCATTTATGTAGTTTCTGGTTTGGAGTTATTGTGGGTTGCTATACTGCTCTAAGCACGTTTATCCATGACTTTTCATTATCCTTATCTTAGAATGTATACCTAGGGGTGTAATTGCTTGCTCATTGTATATGGAATATGTTCTGCTTTCATGGAAGCCACCAAATACTCGCCAAAAGAAACTTACTAATATGCATTCATACCAGCACTGTTCTATTTGCTCTGTTTTTCACTGACAGTTAACAATTCCTGTATTTATCACTTTAGCATCCTGTGTAAACCACAAATGAAATTTCAGTGCTTAGTAAAACTATGATTAGTTTTAATTAAAATAAAGAAACTAGGAAGTAGCCAATGACCTCATTTATTCAGAGGATTAGGTCTCCTTGCCGAGGCAGATTTTCATTCAGCTCCATATTGAGTGGAGTCCTAACAGGAAGACTTATTCTTTTAAATGTAACACATTTTCCAGTATTTTCCCAGTTTGTTCTACATACTATAGCTATAATAAATATCATCTCCAATTTGTGAAGTAATCATTTTTCTGCATAAATAATACAAGATAAGAAGCCATAATATATGTGCCTATGACAGAGAAATTGGTGGGCTGAGCTTTAGGCATTATTGAAAAAAAAATAATAAAGTCAATCAGAAGGCCAATCATTCATAGAGAGAAACAAACCAGGGCAGAAAGAAGAAAAATTTTTATTGAAGTTGTACAGTTCCTGGTAAACTGATGAGTTAAAGATTCTGAAGAAGATGCAGAATGTGTATTTTAAATTGTAAAATATCTTCTTCACAATGGTTCAGAAACCCTTTAACAAAATCCACATGGGTAAGGTGACAGTCAGTTGTACCCACTGAATCAAATACTAAATGCTGATCTTCTTCTATGAAAGAAGAAAGAAAGTAGAACTAGAGAGGATGACAGAAAAGTTTGAATGTTCTGCAATAGGTTCTACGGATCTGCTTTCATGAGATATGGATGATTGCTAATGAATAGTTTAATTTTTAGCTCAAAATCTACCCACATTAGGGTTCAACAAAATGGCCTAGCAGCTGACGTGCTTGGCTTGAACACACCGGGATCCCATATGGACACCGGTTCCAGTCCTGGCAGTGCCACTTCCCATCCAGCAACCTGCTTGTGGCCTGGGAAAGCAGTCAAGGATATCCCAAAGCCTTGGGACCCTGCACCTGCGTGGGAGACTTGGAGGAAGTTCCTGGTTCCTGGCTTTGGATAGGCACAGCACCGGCTGTCGCGGGTTACTTGGAGAGTGAATCATGGGATGGAAGCTCTTCCTCTCTGTCTCTCCTCCTCTCTGTGTATCTGACTTTGCAATAAAAATAAATAAATCTTTAAAAATCTATCAACATTATAGTCAGATGTGATTTAAAAAATTGAGGAAAGTGATTTGACCCTTCCTTCTAACTCTTAAAGATCAAATTTTAAATAAATATCATAGCCCGTGCTTTCTCTGGTATTGGCGCATCAGTGTAACAAGTGACTGTTTCTCTTTATCCTCCATGGAATGTACACTCAGAAAAATAGGGCTTTCTCATTGCCCTCCATTCTGTCTCCTTGGCTTTTCATAGCACCTGAACTGCTCAATTAATATTTGTTGAGTAAATGGAAAAATGAGCAAACTAATAGGGACTGATTCTAAGCTAAAGCTTTCCCTAATTTTTCTTTCACTAATCCCAACATCTTCCTTCTCTTATTTCTTAAAACAAATGAAAAAAAAAAGATTAGGATCCAAAGTTGTTGTCCAGGATGAAAATTTAAAATGAGGCATTTCATTGAACAAAAGAGAGAATTAGATGGCCAAATCTGTCCTTGACGAAGGTCATGAGAAAAAAGAGAGAAGAAATTGAAACCATAATGTGATGTTTCTTAGAAGTAAATGAGGGTATTGGTAGCAAAATGCCAAACACAGAATATTAAGATATTATTTTGAGTCAATGGCAAAATAATGAGAGAAGAGAGAAAAGATTAGAATTTTTTAAATTAAGTGATTCAAAATTACACCATTGTATATAATAAGTCAAATTTTTGAGTATTTTATAAAGAGGAAAAGCCTGGAATCAGCAGTGCTCAAGACTAAGAAGAGAATCTGGGGTGAGAGGGATCCTGCCAAAGTGAAAATGCATTCCTTGAAGAAAGGAGATTGAACAGATTTCTGCCAAGTGTGATGAATAGCAATGCTCATTACCATACAACATCCGTGAAGATAAGCTTCTTGGACTTAAGCTAGATCCCTGAACCCGGGTCTTTTGCATATTGCACAGCTGCCAATGCATCAGCCGGGTTTTATTTTAACAACATTTACAATTTCCCTTTCAGTTGAAACAAGGCTGAGGGACCATCTGAACAGATAATGAAATAACTGTGAAAGTTCAGAGCATGCTGAACAAAACAAAATATGTTTTGCCTGATTTATGCAAACTAAACATATTGTCAAGGTTTTGATGCAGTTAGTCCAAAATATGCACAAAATGCAGCAATTTCTCAAGTAGCCTGGCAGCACATGAATTAAATGGAAACGCGTCTCTGGAACAGTTTAATCAGACTGTATAGTTATGCTGAACAATTTGATAGTTTTGTGATATGAATTCATGAACACTGTCTTTCCCTTAAGGAACAGCCTACCAAGTGCACCCTCAAACCACATCTTTCATTAGGCTTTCTAAGATCCTCTTTGTTTTGGCAACTTCTATTAAAGAATAAATTAGGTTTATTCCTTTCCCAATTGTAAACAAACTTAATCTGTGGAGTCCAGCACTGCTTCTTGCACATCGTGATTCATCCCCAGACCCCCTTGTTTGTGAAATTTCCAAGGCCAAGTGGACAAAACAGTTCTAGTTCCTTAGATGTTTCTGGAACTTTTCAACACCCGACCATGGCTGCAATGGAAAGATAATGAATTCTGAAAAAAAACAAAAGTTGACAATACAGAAATACAACCATTGTACACCTTGGTCTGTTAGATTCTGTAAGTGAATGCAGTCTGTGAAACTATGAACTTTCCACAGCAAAAGAAATATATTGTCAGAAAAATACATACTGTCATTGAAGAAGACTTAAAATCCTTTGAGTGAATCAAATAATTTCTGCTTATTATAACTTATCAATGATTTTACATTTCTGATGGGAGAAAACTGTTATTCATAAAGCACAGCATTGATTAGGGTTGCACAGGTTGAGCCCTGTTGTTGAGCTGTAAGCAGTTTCATTCCCAAGCAGGTTCATTCAAGGCCTCACCTGCAGGACTGAAGAACAGCCACTCTTTGGGCAATTGCTATCCTCAAAGGATGTGGCAGAACAGCACAAATGGTCATTGATTTTTCTATAATGTCTTTGGAGAAAGCAAAGTAATCATACTTTAGATTTGATATTACTTCAGATTTTGGTGTGAGGCATTTCTGTTCTTATAAAAAGCACAATGTTGTAATTTTTCAACTTCTGTTAAAATGACTGATCATATTTCTAAGGCTTTTGTTTTTTACTCTCCCTTGTTAGATTCTATAGCAGTCAGGGCAGAAATAGACCATTAAATGTTATTTCAGTGCTTTATCAGCCCCACAAAATTATCTGAATTAGCAAAACCCCAGGAATTATATCCCTGAGGCCTAATGGGTGAGTTATCAAACCTGCTCCCTCCTTGTCAACCTTCCTGCTGGATTTGTCATTAGCAATTAGATCAATCCAGTACATGAAGGATTCCTCTGTGTCTGATGTAAGTGAAGGCAACTAGAATGCCTTGCCATTATTTCCTTGTACAAGTTTTTTCCCTTTATCATAAAAATCCCTGCTTTGGTGGCACATTCACAATGTCTTTTGGATCTAAATTAGTAATATAAATAAATAAATAGCATCTACTGAACTACGTACCAAAAATATGCCTTATAACTATATTTCTGCATAGTTGTCGTTAAAGACATTTAAATTTATGAGAAATGGTTAGCTAACAGTATTATTATTTTCCAAGTGAAAAATGTGTGGAAGGAAGGCTCTGATGGATTTATACAAATTTATACAATAAATTTAACGGTTTTAATACGTATTTCATTCTTAAAGTGTCACACTCATTCTAAATCAAAGTGCCATTTCATTTGTAGGCAAGGGAAATTCGTTATCCTCCAACAATAACAATAACAAACCATTTTAAGAAAAATACCATGTCCTACCACCAAATGAGAAACAAAATGATAACATTATAATTGATATCCAAACAAGTTGATAAATTTAAATATGTTACTAAGATACATTCAAACCTTGTTTCTTTGGATCTTGGGAAGAAATTTGATTTGGAGTAAGTATTCAATTGGCAGCAAATAAAACTAACGCAATTCAATTCCCACTGTTTCGCTTGCTCTGTGACCTTGAGAATGTCACATTCAATTCCAAGGGCTTCCCTGAAAAACGCACAGTCATACCTCCTTCACAATTGCTATTTTGAGGAATAAGTAATTTGAACTATCACAGTGCTATGACAGTGGTTGCTGAAATTTTTAGGTACTAATGTGTTAAAATTAGTTGACTTTGAATGACTATATCTTATGATGTTGTTTTAGAAGCTACCTCTATGGTCTTAACCATTGGCTTATCTTCAAGCCTTGTTTCCTTTTGGTAATCTCAAGTAAACTTTTCTCTTTTACTGTTCCTTATGTCTTCCTGGTACACCTACAGTGTACCAAAAAACAGTGTATAAAGTGACTTCTCTCTCATTCCTTATAATTAACCAACAAGACTTTTCCTTTGCTGGAGACCAGCTCTGGCTGATTTGAGAGCTTGCAAAGGATGCATGGATCAACGAGAAGACAAGAAGAGACATGGATCACTACAGCATGATGCTCATAATGTACAACTCAAAGAAGTTGCCTTCTTTAATTATACAGAAATCATCACAAGCTTTTTGCACAACATCTAACTGTTTCATTTTTACTTCATGATTAAAAGAATATAAAAACAATCCTAAAAATCATTATTATTATTTTACTTCAAAGAAAACAGTTTCAGCAAACCACTACTCATCCAAACCTGCCAAAGCCAGGAACTCCACAATTGGAAGCACATGCGGTTACATCGTGACAGGTGGTTTATTTATACCCCAAATCATTTTTCACTAAGCCTAAACTAGTATTATTTAAAATATCAAGAACACAGAATTAAAAAGAAAGCTTACAAATGAAAGAATGTCTAAAGGAATATATCATAGATTCTTTATCAGATCTTATAATCAATCATACTAATTACCATCACCTTCACCTACTACTGATTCAATTGTTTTTTTGCTTTTCTTAAAGGGCAGTGAAAAGGATCAGGGCAACTCAGCCTTTCTACAAATGGAGGGCCTTTACAAAAATTTATTTTTATCTTTTCAAACTATTTTTTCTCCCTAAACATTAGTGCAAATATAAGGTAGACATTTTAAACCAGTTTTCCTCTGGGGTTCACATTTGTGTTCCTTTAGAAGATACCCTACACACTTTCTGCTTTCCGTTGTGAGAAACCAAAATGTGTCATTTCATGTGTTGTAACAGTTCAAGGCTGCATGGTAAACATACTGTTTGTACCTCCATGATTGCCATCTGTTCCAAGATATTATCAAGCCATTTCTTAAGGAAAATATTACTTATATTAGGGCAAGCTCCAGGACAAAGGTGGGTACACAATAAGACATTTAGGAATGATATAGGGTCATTTGTGCTTCTGTATGCTTTTAGCTGTCTCATTGTCTTAGGTTGCTAAAGATCCTTTTACCATAACATGATTGATAAGATCAGTTTCCGGTATTAAACCAGTTACAGAAATCATTTCACATTTGCAGAAAAACAGCAATACCCTCAGGAGAATTTCATGAAATATCAGAGAAGTGATCGAATGTCCATACATTGGGGTGAGGCAGCAATGAGGTCATTAGAGAGACATTCTGCCAGGCCTTGCCATGCAGCCAGTAACTCCACATAGCCTTGCTAACTGAGGAGCTATGCTCATCACAACCCCATGCCATCTGACCCTACTGCCTGTTCCCCCACATTCCTTCCTTTTCTCTCCTTTCTCACAACTCCTCTCAACCTCATGTATAGACCACTGCAGGTTGAATCCCTCTTCTGCTTACTAGTTGTATAAGGTCATTCTTGCAGTCTTGATTCACTGTTTGTAGAAAGTGCAAGTGTAAACTCCAGGACTATTCAGTATACTTCCTGCTCAAAACAGGCTGTGATAATAGGCAGACAGGGTCAGAGGCAAAACTGATTACTGAGATGATTACTGAGATGTCTCCACTGCATAGGATAATAGTGTCAATAGAAATCTGACACATCATGATGTAATTGCCTTCAGGATGCTGGAAGAATCCAATGAGATAATGTATTTAAAGCATTTAGAAAGCTAGGAAGCACCTAGAAAGCCTTAGTTAATGCTGAATGCTATTTTTATTAGCTATTATCATTATCATTATTGCTATTATTGAAACACCATCTATTGATATCTACACTAATCTCTTCCGTCACAAGTCACATATATGAGGCTTTGAATATTTTTTCATAATTATTCCTCATTCAGAATTCTCACTGTTTTCACAATTGCTATAAAATAAAGTCCAAAGTCTGTCTAAGATCCAATACCTTATATATTGACACAGTTACGCTTTTTGAATATTCTCAAGGGGTGGGAACAACTGGCTCACAGGCCGTATAACACCTGCAAAGTTATTTGCTCTGGCCCTGCCAAGGCAACCGCAAGCAGGACTCAAAATTCAATAAATCTATAGCAGGCTAATTTTTAAGTTAATCACTTTGTATGGGCTGCAAATTATGTTATAAATATCCAAATAACCCTTGGCAGGAAAAAATTTCCTACCCTGGTCAGATCTACAGGTTGCCTTCACTCCAAGTGGCTGAATTTCTCCTAGTTCCCAAAGCATGCCTTACACACAGTGCTGACACTTTTAGTAAAGAACATTGCCTGTTTTAAAGTCCTCTGGTTTCCTTCTTGGTACTCCCTCTGCTCATCCTTGAACTCACTTCAGCCTTCTCCCCCAGAAACTCACTTCACTGACTCTCATCTCCTCTGCACAACACGATGGCATAATATTTATTCCATTGATTTGGAGTCACTTTTTTTTAACATGGACATTTTTATCTAGATGTAAGCCTTCAACAAGTAGTAAATCATGTACCTCTTTTCACCGTACATAACTTTTCCAAAATATGCTCTAGTTTTTGGATGAACAGCTTCATAAATCAATATTTCCATTTCATAAATGGTGTTAACTCTGACACTGAGTTTCTCCAAACATGGGGGAAGTTCATGGTTCCGTTGTGTTCAGATTAAGATTTTCCAACATTAAAGCAAATACACAATTTGCACACAATCTGATTTCCTTCACCTTTCTGTATACAACATTATATCTAGATATTTTTTGCCTGTATCTGATCTATGACTTTTTCTCTGTAATATTTGTATAAATTTTCCATTTTTCTGTTTGTGAAATATCAGCAGTGAATTTTGTGATTATGTCTGCCTCTAATTCTGTACCTCTCAGTTAAATTAACGTGTCTTCTTTACCTCTTGAGGTTTTCAAAACTGTTCAGCTTATTCTGTAAATGTCTTAGCCTGATTTTGATTGCCTATTAATATTATTTTATGAAAATATTTCTTTTTGCCTGTCCTGATGTACTCAAACAGAATCATCCTATTTTTCTTAAGTTCATTGTTTTTTCTAGTTTCTTCTCAACATTGTGTCTTCCTATGAGACACACCTGTCACAAACTATAAGACATATTTCCCTTATCATCCTTTTCACACATACCAAACCCAATCAATCCATGGTATCCATTCCAATACCTTTCATTCCAACACCTTTTTGGATGCCAAAATTGATGGTTGCTCAAATTTCTTTTAAAAATTGGCATGATATTTGCATATAACCTACACATATCCTCCCATATACTTTAATTCATCTCTAGATTTATTTGAAAGACAGAGTGACACATGTGCACACACACACACACACACACACACACAGCGTGAGAGAGAAACAGAGAAAGAAGATCTTCCATCTATTGATTCTCTCTCCAAATGACTGCAGCAGCCAGGGCAATGCCAGGTCAAAGCCAGGAGCCAGGAATTCTATCCTGACATCTTATGTGGGTGCCAGGGGCCCAAGTGATTGGGCCACTATCTACTACCTTCTCAGGCACATTAACAGGAAGTGATATCAGAAGACAAGTTCTCAGACTAGAACCAGCACTCCAACATATGTATACAAGATATATATGTGTGTGTGTGATATATATATATATATATGCTGCTAGTTGAAACCATACTTAGTAAGCATATAGATATGTAGAACCGATTATATTTGTTCTGGTCTCCATAGAAAGAGCTATAATCTACTAAGGTTTAAACTATAATCTACTAAGGTTCTGTTGTTTTTCAACATGTTTCAGTATTGTTTTTCTACGTATTTGCACTAAATTGAGATTCTTTTATTTTCTTTCTTGATTTAAATTTCTTGAAAGTTATTTCTTAATACCGAAAACAAAGAGGAGGTTAGTAACTGTTCTGTAGGGGCCTGCTTCTACTCGTGAATCTTCACTGAGTCTCCCATTCACACATTCATCAAGCACCAAGGAACATCACCTCGGCCCCTTTTGTACCTAGGAAGGGTGCTGATTATACTGGGCTTTGTGTGGAAAGTACTGATATACTTTTTAAACGATTAAATATATGGAATTTGTTATTATGTCTAACCATTACTCCGGTAGTGTTGATCAAAGAAGACCTGTGCAACTTTTAGAGAGGATGGGATGGGTAGAGAGAAAGTCATTCAGGCATAAAGACCTAAGTTCACATTCCAGCTACAGCCCCTTAGATCCAGATGGCCTTGGTTGACCCTTGTTCTGTGAACCTTGGTTTCTGCTGTGAATTAAACACAATTTGGAAAACAAAATGGAGAGCAGTTCATGAGCAGTAGAATCATCCAGTTTTCCTTCTGTAAGCAAGTACAGATAAAAAAGAAAAGAGATAGCTTAGTCAATTTCTTTACCACAAAGTGGAAGAAAGACAAGGAGGGGCAAAGAAAGATCTTCCAGTCATCCATTCCCTGCTTCTTTTAACCCCTTCCCCACCGTACATGTCAGTCAGCTTGAAGTCCAATGGTTCTACCTCCTCACTGTGTGTTCCAATCAGTTCCCTCTCCTCCACTGCCACCCCCACCTCTACCACCAGCATCTATCTCATCTTGTACCACAGTCCCCACCTGCTAACTAGTGTCCACTGTTTTTGCTATTTATCAACCTGAATATTTCACCATTCTGCTTGAAACCCTCCAGTGGCTCCTCAGTCACTTTAAAAAGCTTTTGTTCAGGCATCAGCTGTGTGTTCTCATTCAACAAGTTGGGCACTTTGCCCTTTGTGGTACTTTACTACTCTATGTGGCTGCTGATGAATTGTTCAATTTGTTTTGTGTGTCTTCCCTTTTAGTACCTTAGTGGGGAGGATCAAGGCCACACATGGCAAGTGTTCAACTTCTGTGTGTTGAATATTGTGACAATCTAGTCGCAGGGACATGAAATGGACGTGCCTGAGTGGAAAACAGCAGCACTTAATGCTCCAAACTGTATCTCCTGAGAAGTTTATTATGCTTGGAAAGAAGCTAGCTCAGCCCACATTCTCTCCACCTCTACTACCACCTGAGTCCAGGCAGCACAGTTGATGATTTGGACACCTGTTTCCTCAAGCATCGCTGTCTCCTACCAAGTTTAATCTCCAACTGAGATCATAATGATCTTTGTTCAATTGCTGATTTCCCACCAAATATAAGGTAAAATCCAGACAGAGCTGGCATTCTCCACACTCGGATGTTTCAGTACCTAGACCTCTGACCTTGCTAGATGGCTGGAATCTTCTTTGCTGGATCCTCCCAGGGCCTTGCTCTTTGCTTGGTCATTTTCCTGACCACTCAGAGAATGCCCCTGACAGCAGTTGTCACTTTGCAAGAATTCATGGTATGATCTGTCTCTACTGTGACCCTCTACACCATGCTCCCTACCCACTGCAGTGCCAGCCGCTAGTGGAGAAAAAAGCACCTGTCCACACAGCTCACCACTGCTTTCCTAGCACTAGCCTTCCCTGGCTCCTAAGATACAGGGAGGGAGGCTTTGTTGAATTAATGGGCACTCCCTTGTGTTCTGAAAGGTTGTTTTGCAAATCCCTCATCTCCGCTTCCATGAACCTGCTCTCAGGAACCTCTTCAATACCACGTGTTTGTTCAGCATTTATGACCCAGCATATAGCCGCCATGAGTCATACTGTGCAATCTCAAGTACCTTGAGAGCAGGTGATGTTTTTCACAGTGTCAGCTGCAGTGTTCCTGTGAGTGCTTCCCTGTTGCCATGGTGAAGGCTTTCATGAAGCAAATCCAACTGAGGGAGGCCGACACGTCGGCCTCTCCAGTCTCTGCAAACACTGTCCACACCATGGGCCCCACCAAGGACTTTCTCATGAGAAACTCTCTCCCAATTAATCGTGGCCCAAGTTAAATTAAGACTTTGATATTTGAAGACTCTGCTTCCAAGCTCCTTGTCAGATTTCTTTCTCTGGGTTCTCAGAGATTTCTAATGCTCTTTTGGAAAAATTCTCAAGAAGCAAAAAACTGTTAATTTTTCTATGCATATCAATAATTATAGTTCGTATTTGTTAAGCACCTACTGTCATTGTCTATATAATTCTGAGAACTGTGTAGGTGTCAGATAGTGTAATTAGTTTCACTTTACATATGAAGAAATGGGCTCAAAGAGGTCCAATGAAATCCCAGTTGGCTCAGGAAACACAGATGTTAGTGGTGGAGCTAAGACCAGGGCGAAACCCAAGTGCCACTCTGGGGGTCGTGGACTTCCCTTTTGGCTTCTACCAGTTTTCTATGAAAACCTGCATCAGTTCTTCAAAGACCTAACAAGTCACCAGTAAACATGGCATCTGGTTGGTGATCAAAAGGCAGCTAGCTTCACTTCTGCCTGCCCTGCCCACTGGCACTTGATATAGCCTGCATAAAGCCCCTCCTTTCCTCAAGCCCCATAATTTTCTGCTGGCTCGGCAGTAGCAGTTTCCTGTGGCAAAAACAGCCTTAATTGAGACATTGGAGTTAACAACCCAATATGTTCATCAAAACTTGGAACCTGATCAGATATCAGATCTCTACTCACTCTGCTTGGCTTGGTTTGGGCTACCTTCCGAGTCCCCTTTGCCTTTGTCTGGAGTGGGAAGCAAAGGAAATAAGGCTGTTCTTATCTGAACTAGCAGGTCTATATTGCTGACCTTCTGGCCTAGCAGGTGTTTGAAAACTGACTTATATGCCATGTACTGCTGGACTGTTCGGAAGATTCCTGCTGGGTTTTGCTGCTGCAGTCCCATGGATTCCTGCAGTCACCAAGATGTCACTTCTCGAGCTGTCTGGGTCTCCCATGCCTCCAGTGGTGTTCTCCAGGCCATTTCTGCTGAGATCTGGTAGTCCCTAAAGCAGGCCCTTCGAAGGTGCTATGCATGGCAATCTGACAGCAACTCTCTCCTGCCTGACCTACAGGCACTGTCAGTTCCTTGTCTGAATACCCAAGGGTAGGTTCAGTCTGAGCGGCTGAAACTATGCTACCATGGTATTGATTGCAGAGTTAAACCTCTTAGTGTCCCATAGCCCTCCCCAACACCATCACGGCCAGAACTGCCCACCAGGAGAAGGATCCCATGCCAGGCTTCCTCCACAGGCCATGCTCACAATCCCCTCTCTACTCTGGTTTTTTTTTTTTTTTATGTTATAGCGGTCAAATTTATATAACAGGCACTTTGTCATTTTACCTGTTTTTAAATGTACAGTTCTATGATTTAAAGAATATTCATAATGTTGTGCAACCATCACCACCATCTAGCTCCAAAACTTTCATTTTCTCACAATGAAACTCTGCCATGTTCAACAATAACTTCTCGCACCTCACCAGTTTCTGGAAATAATTCTTCTATTATTTTAATTTTTAATTCTCTTTATATTTGAAAGAGCAACAGAGATACAGAGTGCTCCTGGCTTGGGTTCAGTCCCCAGATACCCTCAACAGTCAGGGTTGTGCCAGGCTGATGCCGGGAGCCCAGAACTCAGTCTGTTCTCCCATGTCAGTGGCAGAGACCCAAGTACTTAGGCTATCATCTGCTGGCTGCCAAGCAGAAAGCTGGAATGGAAGTGGAGGAAACAGGACTTGAACCAAGGTACTCCATTATAGGATAAAAGCATCCTAAACAGCACCTCTCCTACTTTGCCCGTCAGCCAGCTCCATCATTCCACTTTCTGTCTGTATCGATTAACTACCCTAAGGACTTTATCTAAGTGGATTTATGCAGTATCTGCCCAATGCAACTGGATTATTTCAGTTAGGTTAATGTCTTCAAGGTTTATTCATGCTAAAACATGCATTGAAGTTCTTATCTTTCTAAAAATGAAATAATACTACATTGTGTATTATACATGACACATTGTTATCTGTTGAGCCATCCAACTTATTCCCATTTTTTGCCTCTTGTGAAATTTGCCATAAGCATGGATGTCCAAAGGTAAAATTGCTGGACCGCATCCTAATTCTGTTTTTAAATGTCTGAGAAATTGCCACATTATTTTCTACTGCGAATGCACTATTTTATATTCCTACTAACAGCACAAGGAGTTCAGGTTTTTCTACATGCCCCCATTACTTGTTACTTTCTTTTTTTTATTTTTATAGAAGCCATTGTAATGAGTATAAAATAGGATTTCATTTGGATTTTGATTAGCATTTTCCTGATGACTAATGATGTGCAAATAGCCAATAAACACATATTCATTGCTTGTATTTAGTTGGATTTTTGTTTTTTAATTGTGGAGTTTAGGATTCATCATCTGTTTTGGATGGTAGTCTTATCCGATGTGTGATTTGCCTGTATTTTCTCCCAATCTATAGTATTTATATTCGCTCTATTAATAGTGTTCTTTGACATGCAAAAAATTAATTTGATAAACCCTAAAATGCATGTTTTTCTTGTGCTGACTCTACTTTTGGTGTCACAGCCAGGAAGAATACATACATTTTTCCTGTATTTACTTGTCAGGATTTTAATTTTTGTTCTTACATCAGGTTAGAAAGAAAGAAGTTATTGTTCTTTTAAAGTCACTCTGCATCCTAGCATCATGGATTTTCTCGAGAAATGTAGCTGCCATAACCAATACACAATTACTGTTGTATCCATTACCTAACATATGGATACCTCAGTCAGAGCTGACGCAGGAAAAATCTAATTCTAACACCTATATGAAAAGGATAAAGGAAGTAGGAATTACAAACTGCCAACTATACCCAGCTGGATTCCAAGGAGCAAGTCTTGGGGAGGTAACAGGTTTACATGTTGGGAATTTCTCATTGTAACAGAAGTGAGTTGCAGTAAAACTGTTTGTATCTAGAAGCAATAAAGGACGGGAAGAGAAGAGTTCTTGCAGAAAGAAGGCTAAGGTGTGATAAGAATACTTTGAAAGCATATGACGAGGGCTGTGGACAGCTGTTCCTTTACTTCACTGAAGAAAGAATAAAAGGAAATAGGTTTAAAGTGCAGCATGAGAGATTAATTTAGATATTTCCTGAGATTGTGTATCTAGGTTACCAAAGATGCTAAATCTTTCTTTGGAGAATTTTTCTTTTTAAAGAAAATAAAAGACTGAATGGGGGTGGAGGTGAAGTAACTGACTGCTTAAAGTCTTCTCTATTGGTCATGATATTGCAGGGAAAAGTCTGTTTGGCAAGGGATTAACTACCTGGTTGATCAATAACTTTGAGCACTAAGAATTTAATTACAAAGTGCTCTCGGGCACATCTCTCATGAATGTTCCTGCCTGTTCCCCTTTCATAGTTTCTGTACATACAGTTTCTGTATGATGCTAAAGGTAAGCAACCGTAATAGTCACATAGCATCTTCGTAGAACTGTTGCTTCTTAGTTCTCTGACATGTGTGTTTCATACTCGCATGCTGTAAGACAGGATGAAACAGCATGAAATACTCCTTGGCTGTTGAGGTCACTTCTGGGCTGTATTGAATGGGATTCTGGCTTGAATATCTATTACAGCAGATAATCCAAGAATTGCTTCCATTTAGTTTTAGAATTTATCACCTGATTTAGCAGAAGGGGATTAACCTTCTTACAGTGGTTGATGATGGAGGAGACTGGCTATTAGTAAAACTGGCTTTCACTCTCTGTGCACATACCAGATGCTCAGGAACAGCATAGAAAGGCGGAAATAGTTTGGATGTGTCCTGGGAAGTCAATTTGAAAACAAGATTTTTTTTCCTTCAGTAAACTGTTAAATATATCATTGTTGTGTGAGTTGACCTAATGATATTCTCAATCCAGATTTCTTTTTGTCTTGAGAAATTCCTGGCATTCCCATCTAGATAGCCCTTGGGATGGTTGCTTTTCCAGCCCAGGACATCTCTACTGCTGTGTTCCTATGTCCTCCTTATAAAAGCAGAAATTGATCCTAGACATTGCAGTCACAATCAGTGGTTCTCTTGCAGCTCCGCTGGGCTCTGGCCTGTGCTGAATCTGTACTGCTTCCTCTCCGACCACATCCTCTGCTTCCTCTCTGACCACTTCCTCATGACCACATCATGGTAGAAACATTCTACCATGGGTCTCCTTTCTGGATACACCACGCTCTCTCCACCACCATTCCTTTACCCTTATCATGTGCTTATTTTATCCTCTAGGTCTCTGGAAAGTCTTGCTTTTCATACTCAACACCAATCTGAGTGACATTTTTTTAAAATCCCCCATCATATAATTCACCACCTTGTGGTGGTCTGTGTGTCAATCCGAAACTCACCATTCTTTCAGTGCCTCCCAATGGAAGGGGTATGGCATTCAAACCCCTGAAATCTCTGCATCTAGTGTGCAAATATTTGTGGGGATTAAGAAAATAAATGATCATTGCAAGAGTAACTGTCTTTTCTAAAGCATTTAAACAGGTATTCATAGTCGTAGGTGTTTTTAAACAAGGAATCCAAATCTACCTTTTAAAATACTTACAGAGATAGACTCTGCTGTGATGAAAAATCCATGTTAAAACAAATGAATGGGTAAAGAGCAGTTGATATATCAACACTAACGTCTAACTTTTATTCACTCATTCACTGTTCATTCAGCAAATGTTTGTGAATGGCTGCTTACTAAATAAATAGATTTCAGGCCTATGCTGGAGACACAAGCCTCAGAAAGGCCTTATTTCTTCTCTGGGTAAACTCTCTGTTCTGTGCATTCAATTCCAAATAATGTTCTTTATTCAACAAAATATCATTTTAATTACAGTCATTTATGAAAAGAAAAGGGGTACCATAAGGAATAATGTGAAATATAAAAAGGGAGAACAAGTCTTACAAATAAACATGTATTTCTAACCAATTGTTACATAGGAACTCAACTGAAGTATTATTTAGAGGGAACATATAATCATATTATAATTATAACCTTAAATTATTATAGTGTCTTCTTTTAGATAATGTGATGAAAACTCTGGGAAAATAACTTCATTTTTTACAGTATTTCAATGTGATTTTCTATTTGGTCTAATATCCTGAGTGTTTGGGTTGTTACAGTAATAAACATCTTAGAAGTACATACTCATATTTTCATCAATAAGAAATGGGTTAATGCCCATGCTCTGAGGCCATTTATCATAAGGCCCCAGCAAAGATGTTGGCAAGGGTTCCTGGATTTTTAATGTGCATATTTTATTAGAGCAGCTTGCATAATCTCATAGGATTTTGTTTGAGAAAGGACAGATTTGTGGCTGCAGGGTTTCTGTGTTTATCCAGTTTTAAAACTCTGGACATGTTACAAAACAGCACATGGGCTTCCATCTGTTTGTGCTTTCTATGGATCTATTTTCTGAATGGATTTGAATGATTTATTATGCTAAAAATATATTCTATTCTATAGTTTTCAAACCAAGCTAAGATGATTCATTTCCCAACCCCTCCAAGCATGAGGGAGCAATCGTCACCCATTCTTTAATGCTTTAATCCTAACACATCCCTACTACTTCTTAAACAAAGTCTCAGAGAGGAAGAGACACTGACAATAGAGCTGGTGCCTTTTTCTTTCTAGTTTAACATTTTGATATTTAGAAAATAGCCCCTTTTCTTTCTTTTTCTGACTTATTCAGATTACTATAGTCAACTATGATGCAACATAAGTGCATGGGTACCATACCCACATTCAAACATTGTCCCCAGTTGACATTAGTGTTCTTTGCTTCTGTTCAAAGTGGGAGGCCTCAGGGCAGGCTTCCTCCCATGATTCATTGCAGTTTCATTTGCTTTGTCATGGTTCTGCCCAGAGGAGAATATGGATATGTTCCTTCCAAGACAAAATTGTACCTGTCAAAAATTGAAATGAAGAGCTGAGTCAGTAACTTGTTTTAGATAATACTGCCCACAAAAGTGCCCACCTGTTTAACAATGTTGGAGGCCTGACCAATCATTCCCCAGCACAGCATCTTGCAGTACAGTACCTATGTACTTGGATATGCCCACAAAATACATTACACTGAACTGAACTCAGTAATGATGCAACTCTCTATATCACATTAGACTGAAGGAAAAAACTACATCATTAATATGTGGTTGATACACAGGACCCAAATGAAATCTTCCCAGTGAATGAAGATCTGCTAATAGCATCAGAAAGGAATTCTTTGATGCACTCATAAAACAATTTCTGCAAGTGAGGCGGTGCACCCCACCATTGCACCAAGGGTGCCTGGAGGTACAGGCTTGCAGGGGGTCTGGGAGATGGTGTCAGTGAGAATGTGGGGATCTGGAGGCTCACATCCAAGCAGGCGGAGCAAGCCTGGGGATTTCCCAATGTGCTTGGTTCCTGGGCAGAGTGGGGATAGGGTTAAAGAGATAGGAGAGCCCTAAGATAGCATGCTGGCTTGGTGTGCTGGTGCACTGGCCTTGGGGAAGGTCCGGGCCAGCACACCACTGCACCAGAAGACTGGGTTTCGGGAAGGTTGGGCTGGGGAACCCATGCATTCACCAGACACAGGAACTGTGGATTGATCAGGGAAAGGGGCAAAGGAATGTGTGGGAAGAAGGACTGCTGGGGGAGTACCAAGTGAGGAATGACTTCTGAGGGAATTCTGTTGATAAGACCACTGTACTTACATGTAAGTAAGGAGGCTGAGATCAAGCAGTTTGAAGGAGGGATGCTAGAGGAACCTTGTGGGTCAAACCAATGTGCCAGTCCACATGTGGAAGACCTGAGCTGGACTAGTTAGCACAGATCACACCAACTACCACTTACTGACACACACTAAAGCTAAGTCTGGGGGCCTGTCTGGCATGCTAGATCACAGTGTCCACCAGTGAGTGTCAGAACAGGGAACAGGTCATATTTGACGGGCCATGACACTAACCAGCACATGAGAGGACCAGGTCTGGAGGCAAATTCTGTGGGGGATATGTGGGCTCACCTCTGTGAAACTGCTGTATCCTTTGGTTTCCTCTAGAACTGGGGGTGAAGACAGGCAGAGCTATGTGTGACCATGGAACCCTCTGACACTCATATGTGTTGAGGTTGGGAACAGGCTAGGAATGTCCATGCTGCAGTATCCACAGCTGTACCCCAAATATAGGGTGTGAGGCAGGCGGAGCCACAACATCCACCAGTTCATACAAAGGCCGGGATGGAGAGTACACACTATGCCAGCTGGGGGCCTAAAACCCGCTGGCACATTTTGGACCCGAATCTGGGAGTGGGCCTGGTAAGGGAACTTGAGAAACTCCCTTGGTGGGAAGTAGCTCCCACTGGTAAACCTGTGATTCAGGCTTGGGTGTTGGTTAGGCAGAGCAAGGTAGCTCTACCCGTCAGCAAGTGTGTGAGTTGGTTCTGGGAGGAGGGCAGTGGACTGGGCATGGCTGGGCCAACCTTAGCCCACTGGCACATGCAGGTATCAGGATTTAATACAGTCATACTGGACTAGCCTATTGCATCTGCCAGGGATGGGGGCAGACTGGGCAGGGCTAGGCTGCAGGACCTGCCAGCAAGAGATGGGACTGGGGGCAGGCCAGGACAATCCAGGTATAGCAGCTGATGGCAAAGACAGGATGGGCTATGATGAGCAACCACTGGCACATGCAATATCTGTGTTTGGGAACAGGCCTGGTTGGGGAGCTAAGAGGAGACTCGGGCTGGGTTGTGGTTCCCACTGGTGAGCATGAGAGCTGGGATGGTGATCTGGGCTGGACATGACTGCAGTGCCCTTCAGCTTGGTGTTCACTGAGTCTGGGATGTGCCAAGCTGGGCCTGTCTCCAGCACCCACTGGTGCTTGTGAGAGCCAGGGTGGGTATAGGACTGGTTGGGCTAGGTCTCAGCTACCACTGATCCATGTGTTAGTTGTGTCTGGGCATGAACCAGGTTTGGCTGGGCTATAGCACCTAACAGTAAGAACTGTAACAGGTGTGGGCTCCTGGACCTGGTTCTGTCACATTCTGGTTAGTTTCATGGTCCAGCCTAACATTACTCATCCCCTGTTCCATTAACATGTACGAAAGCTGAATGGGATATGGAACAGACAGGAGTAGTTTGTGGCACATACTGGCAAGCACATATCCAGTACTGGGGATGGGCCTGGTGTGCATTATTGGGAATCACTCTGACTAGGCTACAGTTCCCACTGAGAGTATGTCAGGGCCGAATGTGTGGTGCAAAGTGTTGGGCTGGGCAACTGCATCCATTGGCCTATGTAAGAGATAGGGCTAGGGTAAGAACCAACCAGCAATTGCAACTACAAGTGTGTGCATAGGCTGGTGTGGGGGATGGACTGAGCCAGGCCCTGCACTGACAACACACAAAAGCCAGGTCTGGGATCACTTCAGAGGAGGTTTCTTTGGAGATGCCCCCAACTGAACCACTGGACTCAAACTCTAACCATGGGGAGAACCACAGGATCTGTGGTCTGACTGTGGAGTGCATGTATCAGAACTGGGCCCCCTCAGTGGCAAAGAACAGTGGATGACGTGCCTAGACGCACATGGAGGATATGGCAGTCCACTGGGGCCTGCAGAGGACATCTGGTATATAGCAAAGGAAGAAAGGCAAAACAGATTCATCAACTACCCCAGCCAAGTGTTGACAGCAAATATCTGCACAAATGGAGAATCTAAGGTGGACTATATCAGACAATGGACATTGGAAGGATTTCTTCATCCTTGGATCGGCAAGATTGGCAGCATTTTGGAAGTATCAAAACCACTTGAGGGCTTGGCAGTGTGGCCTAGTGGCTAAGGTCCTCGCCTTGATCCCATATGGCCACTGGTTCTAATCCCGGCAGCTCCACTTCCTCTCTATCTCTCCTCCTCTCAGTATATCTGACTTTGTAAAAAAAAAAAAAAAAAAAAAAAAAACACTTGAGCAGAATCCTGGAAACATGCTCACCATTCCTCCTAGGTCTCAGGTAATTTTTTAAAATATGTGCTCATAAATCTTCACCACAATTCTATAAGGGTATCTTGTTTTTACTGCTTCATAGATGAGGAGAGTAAAAATTATAGAGAGGAGGGGATTTGTCTGCAGCACATTACCAATAATTATAGATCACAATTGCTACCCAAGCTTGGTATTCTAAATTGCATACGTAAAATGGACACATTTGGAAGATGCAATGTTTTTTTAATTAGACTTTTGGGGGTATATAATATTTATAATTAGAAGTCTTTTTTTTAAGTTTAGTTAACAGTAGAGAAAGAAATATAGAGAGATTCCACATACTGGCTTATACTCCAAATGCTCTGGACAACCAGAGTTAGGCCAAGAAGCTAGAAGCCTCAAACTCAGTGTGGATCGCCCACATGGGCAACAGGGACCCCACAAATTAATCTATCACATACTGCTTACAAGGGGGTGCATTAGCAGAAAGCTGGATCAGAAGCAGAGCTTGGACTCATATACAGGGATGCCAATTTAGGGTGTAAATTATCCCAAATGAGGAATTAATTGCTGCACAAAACATCCACTCATGATGTGGGTATTTTAAATCATTTATATAGTGCATAATGATTACATTAGGGTGATTCGTATCCCCATCGATTTCCTCTATGATGAGTACATTTAACGTCCTCGCTTCTATACTGAGCATTCAGCATAATACAGAACATTACAGTGAGCTATATTCACCCTGTCTATGCAGTAGAACACTAGAACTTATTTCATCAAACTGTGGCTTTGTACCCATTATTCAACTTCTACCCATTTCCTCTCTCCTCCTTCAGGCAACTGCTATTCTAATCCCAGCTTCCATGAGATCAGCGTTTCTAAATTCCACATTGGACTGAGATCAGGAAGTGTTTGTCTTTCTGCACCTGGTTTCAAATATTGCATTTAAATATATTGTATTTGGCTTTGTAAACTGTTTTCCAGGACTTGATAACCTAAAACAAATAAAACAAAAATAATGTGCCTGAAATCAAAATATGTGAATGATTCTATTTGTGTGACTGGCCTTTGTAACTATTGACATAAAAGTGCTTTTGTAGATGAATACGGAAGAATAGAAAATGAGAAATTGTATTAGAAATTCCTATTCTTTAGTAGAAAGGGCAGTGATAGAAGAAAGCAACTTCGTCAATAAAAATACTCTTCCACAATTAGATGCTAGAAAGTGCTACTATTTGTCTACTAACAATATCCAGTTTTCTTCTTAATCCTGTTTCTTTCGCTGTCTCCTGCTTTTAATGCAATACGATTCCATTTTACTCTTCTTTCCTTCAAACGATATCGTCACACCCATGTTGCTTTAATAACAGAAATTCTTAGATCAGAAGAATTCCTTTATAGATATATTCCCAAAAGAAAGCAAGCAAGGGGCAGAGAGAGGAAGGGAGATGTTCAGTTCACCTGCAGTACTGTTCATCAGGGTGGACCATTGAAAGAGAACGATGCAACACCATTCCAATCTTTTCTGGTGCTAATTTATAGATACCCCAAGAGTCCTGAAGCATTATTTGCTAAATGGAACAAGCTAATAAATTATTGTGTGGCACTTTAATCTCACTCAGGTATTATTTTTTAACTCCGTGGCATTTTATGGCATTGGATGAAAGAAAGCAATGGAAATCAAAGTAACGTTATAAAACTCAGAGCCTGGATGACTGCTCTCTACTTGGAGTTTTGTGGAGATTGAGATGTCCTGTGACTTCATGTAAAATCCCAAGCTTGCTAGCATCTTGAGCCACTTAGGTTTAAATATCAAGAAGTTCCTGTCTTGTTCTCTTCCTATAGCTGGATCACACAAAAGTCTCAATTTTAACCACAGCAGGAGCTCGCTTGGTCTTCTTACACTTTAATAACTCACCAGTTGGCCAGCTTCTTGACGCTTCAGCAGCCAGGCTTACTGAGCTCACCATAAGCCAACTGCCCAGGTGACAGTGTGCTCTGGAAGGTACGCCCCCCCCCACACACACACAGGATAATCTGTATACTGCCACAGTCAGCTGTGTTTCCCAGAACTTTTTTTTTCAATGCAAATACATAAAGGCGGTTTATTCAGACTTGGCTCCCAGCAGCCATCCTGCCCAGCAGGATGGGGGAAGGGGCTGCAGCAGAAGGTCCCAGACTGTTTAACCCCACCTACATTTGTATTGTATTTTTAAATTAAGATGAGGAAACTTTAAACGTTCATGGAAAAATGAAGTGGAAAGGTGAGTTTATTTTGGTACAGAAGTTTAAAATTCATGTATATACTTTTGTAGTATACTTTTTCCATGAATGTTTTGAATAACCAATGTAGGACCAATGAAATAGGTATGGTCAAAGATAAAGTTTTGTTTCCATGAAAACTGAAATGAATTTTTTTTATTAAATTTATTCATTAATTACATTGTGTTGTAATTACATAGAATCTGGGATTCTCCCCCCCTGAAATAAATTATTATCGCTCAAGGAAACATGCATTGATAGCAAATTTCTTTTAAAAAGAAAATCACCACAAACAAATGAGGCCTATAGACAATTAAGGAAAAAGGTAGTGAAACTTTCAAAGAAATTTGGACTTCAGTTCTTTATATTTTCTTTTTAATTAAGACGTTTTTTTAGAAAGTCAGATCTACAAAGAGAAGGAGAAACTTTGATTAGCTGGTTCAATCCCCAAATGGCCACAATAGCCAGAGCTGAGCCAATCCAAAACTAGGAGCCAGGAGCTTCTTCCAGGTCTCCCACACGGGTGCAGGGTCCCAAGTCTTTGGGCCACCCTCAACTGCTTTCCCAGGCCACAAGCAGGGGTCTGGATGGGAAGTAAAGCATCCGGGACACAAACTGGCACCCACATGGGATCCCAGCACATGCAAGGCAAGGACTTTAGCCACTAGGCTACTGCCCCGGGCCCAGTTGTTCATATTTTCATGCCTCTGGAAGGAACAGCAAAGTCAATGTTGAAAAATTCATTTTATGGATATGTTTTAATCAAACTGGGGACAGAGGATGCCAATGAAATGTAATGATGCATATTTCAAAGGACTCTGTTTCAAAAGATTATTAGTGATAAATGCACACTTATGTTTTTTATTTAAAATATTTCAGATATGTTCATATCACCATCTATGTTTCTCAAGTTACCCAACCAATTTTTGTTCCACCTGAGTGGAATCATCTCAGCAACCTATACCAAGGATACTTAATGGTGGTGAATAAATCCTTTGCTTTATCTAAGAAAGGAGAAAAGAAGTTACACTTCACATGTCACATACAGTATTTGAAGGAACTACGTTTTAAATGGTTATACTGTATTCCAAATGATTGTGTTAGAATATTGTTTCCCATGTTTAAAAAATCATATTTTAAAACCGCGTTTTAGGAAGACAATAAAATTTAGGAGGGCAGGCATCTTAAATCATGACTTCAGACACCAGCATCCCATCTTAGAGTACCTGGTTTGAGTGTTAGCAATTTGCTTCTGCTCCAGTTAACTACCTATGCTTCCTGGGAGGCAGCAAATGATGCCTCCAGTGTTTGGCCCTGCCATCCTAAGGGACAGCCAGATAGAGGTCCAGGCTGCAGCCTTGCCTAAACCCAGATGCTGTAAGCATTTGGGAAATGAATCAAGAGCTAGAAGAAAGGTTTTTCTCTTTCTTAGTTCTTCATGTGAGTGAGTGTGTGTGTATATGGTTGTGTTCATGTGTGTGTGTGGTGCCACTCTCACTCTTTCAAGTAGATGAACATTAACATCTCAAGAGCTAGAAAAAAAGCAATTGAGGCTTATTTCAGACATAATTATTATTTGGCCTTTAAAGGCTTTGAAGAGGGCCAGGCACAGTGGCTCCTTTGGCTAATCCTACCCCGCTTCAAGTGTTGGGATCCCATATGGATGCTGATTCATGTCCGAGCTGCTCTACTTCCCATCCAGCAACCTGCTTGTGACCTGGGAAGGCATAAGAGGATTGTCCCCAAGCGTTGGGGACCCTGCACCCAAATGAGAGACTTGTAAGAAACTCCTGGCTCCTACCTGTGGATTGGCTCAGCTCTGGGCATTGAGGCCGTTTAGGGAATGAACCAGTGGATAGAAGATCTTTCTTTCTCTATCTCCTTCTCTTTGTAAATCTGCCTTTCCAATAAAAAATAAATAAATATTTTTAAAGGCTTTGACTGACTTTAAAGCAGAATTAATATGGAAACTAACTCTTAAAGGAATAGGTAAGATGTTGTAGAAAGGAAAGCTATACATTTTCCAGAAAAAGGTATGCATAAAAAAATTGGAAGGTAAAGTTACAAAACAATGACTTGAAATGTCAGCCTAAAGAGTTCAGATATTATTTTGCAGAAAGCAAGGAGTTAGTAGAGTGTGTTTACAGCATATAATAAGATCAGAGTCATGTTTTCATATGATGAGGACAAATAAAATAGAATTATCTGAAGTTGACAGTTAAGAAATCACTAATACTTTTCAGGGAGAAGTTTTAGTACGGTTACAGGTAAAAGTTAACTTCAAAGCAGGAATGAATGAATCATAAGGAAATTCTCAGAAACCATGTAACCATCACTGTTGAGCAGTACAACCTTGAATCCAAGTAACAATAGGACTCATATGAAAGCAGCACTAGAACTGAAGGAAATTTGTTCTCTTTTTAAGGATTTTGAAGATTCATATTATTTGTGTAAGGAAATGCGAAAGATCCCTGCTGTAATTTACGTTGAACCTAACAAGCCAGTGTGCTACAGTTTCATAAACACTGGCCCAAGGTCAGAGACAAAGGGACTTATTACTCACAGCAGTAGCAATAGTCAGTTATTTTCTTTGCTGATTCTCCATGTCCTAGTGCCTACCGGGATAAATAGAGAAGGCCAGGGGATACATTCACATGCAGTGGATTGCATTGCAAGAAGGAACTCTGGGATGAGAAATTCTAAATCTTTTATACTGAACAGTAAGTGAACCTACCTTTTGCTTCAGAGGGAATTAGTATCTGCATTTTCAAAGAAAATTTGTTGGCTATACGAATGTTCTTCAAAGAATAGTCCCAAATGCAGTCTTGCATTGGCTCAAACACATGCAGAGACTCAGAGAATTATTTTCCAGGAGCAAATTGAAGAGAAGTCATCAGAAGGAGAAATATTTGATAACTACCAGGAAAGATAAGTTTGAGAAGTTGCAAATGCTAGAATGCACAGCATTGGACATAATGCTGGTTCAGGAGAGGAAAGAAACAGTGTCAATAAGGAACAGATATAACAGCTGTTGTAAACAGTGAGGCTCCAGGAGTTGCCCTGTTCTGTGAACAAATACAGGGATGATTTTGGTTTGTGGGTACAGAAGGCCTAAGGAGTGAGGAATTCTTAGTTATTGACATCTTTAGGAGGAAAACTAAAGGAGGTCTATCACCTAGTAAATAAGCATGCAAATCAGGACAAGACTGGGACATACTCTGTTTGCAGAGGGATATTGTTTTGAAGAGCAGTTCTATATGAAAAGGGGTCTCAGGAGTGACTTACCGAAATGGAGATCAGAGGAAACCTGTGACAATGAAGATGTGCAGTCAGGAGTAGGAGTCTGTCCATCAGCCGGGTCAGATGAAGCAGAAGACAGTGTGGGCAGCAGAGGACTCCACTGCTCCTCACTACTGCTTTTGTTGCTTTTCAAAAACTTCCATACGGTTCTTGTATTTTGTCACATCAGCAAATGTGATTTTACCTAGATGACACCATTCATACAATTGATACTAACAAGATTTTTTTTACACAGAAGCGCCTTTCTCCTTAGGGTTTGTTTTTTTTTTTTTTTTTTGAGTAATACTTAGGGAAAAAATGCATTGTCTTCTGGACCATTCCATTTCTATGTAAATCATTATGTTATAATAGTAATAATAATGTTGTTGCTCATTTTCTGTTTATGCATCTGTGAAAGACATCCTTAATCGGAATAGCAAGCAAGAGCTGGGATATCAAGCTTTGCCTTGTTGCTTACTGTTCTGAGTTCCTCTCTCTACCAGGTCCTTATGTGACCAAAATACCTTATGATATTCATTTTTAAAAAACTATGGCAGAGAGACTGTAACCTCCAGGTTACAGATGATGAAGTTACTCTAGAATTCAGATGTATTTGGAGAATCATTGCTACAGCAAGGCAGCAGCAGTTCATGGGAGAAATAACATCTAAAACCAGATGCAGCCTACAGAGAGCTGAGGACCAACCTTGACTTAAGCTGCCCGGGAAACACTATTCTCAAGAACACCTTAGCAAGGAACTCCCAAAATAATCTAAAATCTTTTTTTAAAGGTTTATTAATTTTTATTGGAAAGGCAGCTGTATAGAGAGGAGGAGACAGAGGGGAAGACCTTCCATCCGATGATTCACTCCCCAAGTGGCCGCAACGGCCAGTGCTGTGCAGATCCAAAGCCAGGAACCTGCAACTTCTTTCCGGGTCCCCCACGTGGGTGCAGGGTCCCAATGCTTTGAGCCGTCCTCAACTGCTTTCCCAGGCCACAAACAGAGAGCTGAATGGGAAATGGAGCTGCTGGGATTAGAACCCGCATCCATATGGGATCCTGGTGCATTCAAGGTGAGGACCCTAACCACTACACTATCACCCCAAGCCCTAAAATCTTTGATATAGAGTGAAAACAAGCAATAACTTTTAGCTGGCCTGGAACAGTCCTTCGAAGAGCTAGGACATTATACTTTGGTCCTGGTGTGATGAGTGCTCTGGACATTCATAATACTGGCAGATATCATTCAACATGATCAAGCCAATCTATAAAAGAAATAAGGTGGTAGTTTAGATAGTCTACTTGGTTCTGGTGATATTTCAGGGAAATAGTTACTATGACTGTGTTGGACAAACTAATCACTATCTTTGAAAATAATTTAGGAAGTCATGCCAGAAGTATATACAGCAGTGCCTTCTCATTTCTATCACTCTGCATTGAGCCCAGCAAACAGGGCAATGGATTTGTGTAATTGCTGCCAATATTAATGAACAGAAAGCTGGCAAAGAGGAAGAATGGAATTGGATAAGTTCTCTAGCGAATCCTCCCATAGTCAGGCTCCTTACTCATATTCCCAAAAAAAATGATTGGACTTTTGTACTCAAAGGCCTGACATGACTGGTGGCTGGGGCAGTGATTAAGCACGTGAAGCATGCACAGAAGGGAACCAGGGAACCAGGACAAATGCTACCAGAATCACTTTGTTCATAGTATTTCAGAGAAGTGTTTTTCTCAGACTTCACATCTATGCAGAATATAAAAGTGCCTACTGGTTTTTTACTTTAATGTATAAATGATGTAAATTGTTTTACTACCCTGAGAATTAAAGTAAAGTCTTGGGTTATTCATAGGTTTTGATCACTTTGTTTAGAAAGGAAATAGAAAACAAGAAGTTAACAAGCTGAGCATAAGTGCAAGGTGTTGACAGCAAGATGGATAGTGCACTCAGCAGAGAGTTCTGCAATCATGTTTTCTTTATTATACCACTAGCATGACACCTTATGAGCTATTCACCTCTGTCTTTAAAGGTTGACACTGAGAGAACAAAAACTGAACCTGATGGTACTTAGAATACAGTAAAACTCCTGACTTTTTCTGAAGTTTTCCATGCAAAGAGTTTCCAGAGGTGCTGTTTCCAGAGATTCTGGAAGTATCAGCAAGCTAAAAAGTACAAAGCACATGCGGCTCAGTTGAAAATGCACAATAAATAGAATAAAATAGAATTAATTAATAGAATAAAATGGAAAGGAAAACTAAACAAGTTAGATTCAAAGTACATCTCTTGTCTTAACCATTGCAAATTCACTTCTAGAAAATATCATTATTCACTCTCTCATTAGTCCTACTGATGATACCATATTCAACAATTGCTGTGCTAGCTTTGAACATAAATAGATCTCAGTGTGTACAAATATCCATATTTGCACATCTGTTTTAGTTTAGCTTTGTCTGTCTTTTCAGTTCAATATCCCACCCATGACTAAATTTGAAATGTAAAAACAAGATTTTCTTCTAGAATATTTTGCTTGTAGAAGTCTCTAATTCATAAGTTAAAATCTCAATACAGTGTCCCAGTCCTATTTGCCTATTATGATTTCTCTTTTCTTGAATTTTCCAAGTAAATAAAACAGAAACAAGTTTTCAGAAAAGATTTGCTACATAGACTTTACTCAAAATGTCCACATTGCTTGTTAAGACTTTGCTCTATAAAAACTAGCTACAATTTGCGAAGGAAATTTATTTTAAAACAAGACTATTTTTTCATCAGAATGACTATGAAAAGCTAGACATGTTTCTCTGGGAAATATCTCCAATAGACAGAAGAGGGGAAAATGGTAATTTTTTGAGATGCATGACATACTGTGGCCTAGCCCAAGATAACTTCTTGAAATCTTCCTTGCCTTCTAGAAAATGAACAAGCTAAAGCATCCCTTTCACAAATCCCAGGTCAAGAAAAGTGTAAGTTGGTTTATTCTACTGCCACTCCCCCAAACACTGTCAATAGCTTTCTCCTTTGTTCTCATTTTTCAAATGCAAGGTGGACTTCATTAGACCACCTTTCCACAGATGCACCACCACCTAAGGTTTGGACAGTCTCTAATGCTGTGAATATGAGTTTAAATCCTAACTTACCAATTATACGTATTTAGCATTGTTTGAGGACATTTCAGAAAAAATCATGGATAATAGAATTCAAAAACAGTAGTTTATTTGTGTGCAAGTTCTTTTGAATCATATTCATAATTTTTATAATACTAATTTTCCAGGAACATTTTGAATGCATGCGTCTCATCTTTTTTTTTTAAAAAGATTTATTGTTATTGGAAAGCCAGATATACAGAGAGGAGGAGAGACAGAGAGGAAGATCTTCCATACGATGTTTCACTCCCCAAGTGAGCCGCAACGGGCCAGCGCGCCAATCCGATGCCGGGAACCTGGAACCTCTTCCAGGTCTCCCACACAGGTACTGGGTCCCAAAGCTTTGGGCCGTCCTCAACTGCTTTCCCAGGCCACAAGCAGGGAACTGGATGGGAAGTGGAGCTGCTGGGATTAGAACCGGCGCCCATATGGGATCCTGGGGCTTTCAAGGTGAGGACTTTAGCCGCTAGGCCATGCCGCCAGGCCCGCGTCTCATCTTTTTGCAACCATATAAACATACCTTTTAGTTTCCATTTCCCTGCAAACTGTGTGAATTATATAGCCATCATACCTTGAGTCAGTAAAAGTGTTACTTTTAACTAAGTAGAAGTTGTCATGAATATCCTATAAATACCATTTATTCACAAATTTCAAGGGCTACACTTTGTGCTTCCTTTTTTAAGAGTTGTTTTTTATGATTTATTAATTTTCATTTGAAAGGCAGAGTTACAGAGAGAGAGGAGAGACAGAGGAATGGTCTTCCATCTGCTGGTTCACTCCCCAAATGACCACAGTGGTGGGATCTGGGCCTGTCCAAAGCCAGGAGCCAGGGGCTTCTTCTGGGTACAGGAGCCCAAACATTTGGGCCATTCTCCACTACTTTCATGGGCGCACTAGTAGGCAGATGGATCACAAGTGGGCAATATGGAATGCAGTGCCACAGGTGGAGGTTTAACCCCCTACACCAAGGTCCCAGTCCCCATGGGTCTAAGAGTAACCACATCCTTAATGTTACCTGAGGTCCTTCATAGATTCCTGCTGTGGTTAGCTCTCATTCTTTACTCATTAACTGGAAAAACATTTTGTCTATGGTGGCCTCTAGGGTAATTAAGAACTCTTGGTTTCCAGAGATTCTTGACAGTTTAGATTCTGATCATTGTCAACCGTTTTCACAATATACCTCCTGGTCCCATAACAAATTCTCTGTCTTTTTTGAGATTCATTTATCTGAAAAGCAGAGTAACAAAGAGAGAGAAACAAAGAGCTCCCGTCCAAAAGTTGACTTCCCAAAAAATGCCAGCAACGTCCATATGTACCAACTGGGGCCAAAGCCAGAAGACAGGAACTCAATCTGGTTCTCTCACCTCGGTGATGAGTTGCGACTGGAAGCTGGATTTGGGAGCAGAGCCAGAACTCCAACCCAGGTAGTCCAATATAGAAGGCTAAGCCAAATGCCAATGCATCCCTAACATAAACTCTTAAATAGTCAGGCATCATATTAGCAGGTGCCTAATGACATTTACATAGATCAAACACTTTCTTGATCTTCTCTAGAACTAGATTATTTAAGAAAAAGCAATTAACTACTTAGAGTGAAATATTTACTTCAGCATCCTACCAATTAGGAATGCATGTTTTTTTATAAAAGAGGAAACTTTTAAAGTTTAAAATTTATCATCTTGCTATTTAGTCAATAATACTTTGAATCAAAGCAGCTGGAAGCAGAACTGGATCAGGCTAAAAAAAAAATATTCAGGAATTGAAAGACACATTAAAAGGCCTAACTTCAAAGTTATAGGAGTCTCATAAGGTGCAGAAAGAGTAGCTAGATTTACAACTATATTTAATGAAATAATAAGGGAAAATTTTCCTAATCTAGAGAAAGAATTGGGAAACAACATCCAGGAGGGGCACAGAACGCCCAGCAGGGTTGACAAAAGCAGTCTTCACCAAGACACGTGATAATCAAGCTCTCTTCAATCCAACATAAGGAGAAGATCCTTAAATGTGTATGTGAAAAAAATCAATTGACAAAGAAAGGAGTGTCAGTTAAACTCACAGGAGATCTCTCACAGGACACTCTACAGGCCAGAAGAGAATGGAGTGACATATCCAGACTCTAAAAGCAAAAAATTGTCGGCCTAGGATAATGTACCCAGCGAAACCTTTCCTTTGTCTTTGAAAATGAAATAAAATTCTTCCACAGTAAAGAAAAGTTAAAAGAGTTTGCCTCTTCTAAACCTGCCCTACAAATGATACTTAAAGATGTTCTCTTGACAGACAAGAGGGATAGTGCCCACCAAAACCAAAGACAAACATGAAGAACATCTCAGTAAAATAACAACAGAAGACTAAGTCAATGAACAACCCATTACTAAAATGACAGTACCAAATTACCACCCATTCTGATTAACCCTCAATGTAAATGGCTTAAATTTATCAATCAAACGTATAGATTAG
This sequence comes from Ochotona princeps, assembly GCF_030435755.1. NCBI lineage: Eukaryota > Metazoa > Chordata > Mammalia > Lagomorpha > Ochotonidae > Ochotona > Ochotona princeps. The sequence continues at coordinate 57,790,403 of NC_080840.1, forward strand.
CAGTAGATGGACCACCACCCCCCCAAAAAACCCTTCTATTTGTTACTTACAGGAGACATCTTACCAACAAAGACTAGGAAACTACATTTTATGGATTTTGATGTTTTGGGGGTTTTTTTTAGTTTCATCTCTCAAAACACTTTCTTATTAAATTCTTCACAGACTCATAGATCATAATGCAGCATCATTTTCTTCATGAAAGTTCTTAATTTTCTGTTCTTCAACTACACATTAGTCATTCAGTAGCATGTTATTTAACTTCATGGTGTTATTAATTTCTTTTTTCTTCATGTTGGTTTTATTTTATGGCTTTTCATTTAGGGGGATATACAATAACTCTGTAATGGAGACTGTCATATCCAGATGCCAGTATACAATGCAGTATGCATCTCTACTTCCAGATCAAAGATGGACTCCCAATGAAACTGTTAACTATATCTTGACAACAGGATTGTATTGTCCATGCTCGCAATGATGGACATATTGACTGTTTATGAAGAACTATACTTTAGTAATAATATAGGGGAACTCAGTGGGGATGGGGTAAGGGAAATCCCAGGCCTATGGACCTATATCATAAAATGATAATAATCAAAGAGGTAAAATAATTTTTAAAAAGATGCTCCTGAGTTTGAAAACCATAATAAAAAACAGCAATATTAGTAAGAGTCATCCCTTATCATAAAATACTGACCATCCAAATACAACTATTTTCCTATTTGCAAAATTTATCTATTTGTCTCATTAGCAAATGTATGGATTTCCTAATTACATGGTAATTCATTTAGCTTTTATTCCCTTTTCTTGGATTTCTTTAGGTATTCCATGTCTACATTTTATTTTAATATTAAATGACTAAATATGTAAGTAGAACATGAAAAAGTCAACTTCATAAGACTTGTGTCTTTATAAAATTTCAGATTCTGCTTTTGTTCAACAAACCTCTTTGGAATAATAATTGTATGCCTTGCTAAATGTGTGATATATTAGCTATTTCAATAGAAAGAGGCATGAGACACGCTTTCTGCCCTGGGAACATGATTATAAAATAAAGAAAAACACAAAATACCAAAACAAAGCCATGTCAAGTAGCTCCCACAAGCTCAGTATAGCATGCATTTCACTTTGATGGGACAAGGGTGAAAAATGTGAAGGGGGTGATTGTAAAGACTCCTTGAAAATGTAAAGTGACTGCGTGAGTTGAAGCAGGCATTTTTGCAAGTAGCAGTATGGGGCAGCTGTTTAACTAGCTATACGGATGTCCTCATCCAACAGTGGAGGGCGTGGGCTTCACACCTTACTCTGCATCCTGGTTCCAGCTTCCTGCTGATGCAGACTGGAGAAGTCAGCAATGATGACTCCAGGAATTGGCTTCCTGTCACCCATGCGGCAAACCTGGCTATTGTCAGCATTTGCGGTGTGACCAACCAATGGAAGTGTGCTCCTGCTCACTTTCTGCCTCTGAAGTAAATAAATGCTATTTTAAATATTAAAAAGAAAGCAAAGGAATGACAGAGCAGCTTTCTCAGGAAGAGTTTGCTGAAGCTCAAGATGGCCAAGTGGTCCTTCGATACCTTTTACAACATCGCCCCCTGCTGGTCATCTGTCTCAGTTTGAACATGGGACTGCCCAGGCTGCCAATCTAGACATCTTCAGATTTAATCCCTAGAATTACAGCCAGGTTCTGCAAACATGTTGCTTAGCTGCTGCCTAAACTGTTTGACTTTTCAGATACTTATTAACCCATTCATAAGTTCAAGCATTCTTGTGCCAAGATTATATATTTCCTTCTGCATCTATGCAACCAATCAGTGGTGAGAAACCAAGTTGTACGCACAGTTTTAATTTCATTTGATGGCGTCATTTGCTGCTTACCAATTTAGGACTCCCTGTTTTCCTGAGAAGTCCTAGGATTCCTCTATACTCAAACTGAAAGAAATGGAAAAGAAAAAACTGGTTGTCCAAATAAGGCAAAGCACAGCATACCAAGCAACCTACTTACGTCAATGTTCTAGATAGCCCAGGCAAGCAATTGGTTCAGAGAATCAGTAGATGAATGTTTCCCCCACGTAACCCAGATAGCCAATTCAGTTTTCCAACTCACAGCAAATAGTGTGCATGAAGTGATGTTTGCTTCGGTAGGAGAGCTAAGATAGAACCAAGATCTCAGTGGGAAGTATTTCATGCTCTTGGTCTCGCTAACCCCTCATTCTCTCTATTGTAGACCACCAGCCACCTGCCTGGCTACATAATCCTGCTCCTTCTTATTTATTTCCTGTGTGTTTTGCTTCCTGGAATTGTGTTGTTTCTGGCATGAATCCTAAGTATTACTGCTGCTGGGGAGACTGTTATTTATATCAGTGAGGCCCAATTTGCATTTGGAATGTAGAAAAAATAACCAGATGTTTTCTATTTCCATTGTATCAATAAGAATGGATCATAAAATCAAGCCCCTCGCTGGAAGACTTATCTGTTTTCCAAATACAAAAGGACTTAGAGCTTTGTCTCCAACATTCCCAGGCCAAACAGGCTGCTTAAATTATTTCCCCTGGTTTCCTCATCATTAAAGTAAGGCTAAAAGCACGGAACTCGGAACAGTGTGCAAAGACCTTTCCAGGGGACAGGCAGTTTCTGCTTCCATCACTTGTACTGTTGCATTGGTTATGGCCAGTACTTTGTAAACAATAACAAAAATAAATTGGGATAAACAGAATCACTGTCTGGACTGCTTGAGCAATGATAAATGGTATTAAAGAAATTCCAAATTCTTTTTTGTTTTTTATTCTGTAGTCCTGTTAACTTTTTTATCGGTTTCCATTATGCAGTTTTATGGATATGCGGATTAATTCATCTCCCTCCCCTTCCTCTTATCTCAGTTTCTGTATACTTGTCATGGAATAGTGACAGTTGGAAAATGGATCTGGTCAATGAACCTAATTTTTAAAAAAGATTTATTTTTAGTTATTCAATTTGTTTGGAAAGCAGAGCAACAGAGAGACATAGAGACAGATCCATCAATTCACTCTTCAAGAAAGTAGAGAAGTTGGGACTCAAACTGGCACTCCAGTAGAGAAGGCTGGCATTACAAATGGTAGCCCCTGTGTTACCATGCCAACTCCATGAACCCCACATATAGTACTGCCTTAATGACTGACCTGTGACTTCTTATGTATAGCACCTAAAGTAAGGCGAGACATAACAAGGTCAAAAATAATGCTAGCTCTGTATCCTTTCTCCCGAAGTTCTCAATGATTTACATACGTACATTATACAATAATTTACATACATTGTCTAACTATTCGTTAGCAAATATTTTTTGATAACTCATTAAAAATCAAGCACCACTAAAAACTGGGGATACAGTAATGAAAGGAAATCATTGTCTACCCTCAAGGAGTACCAGAAATATTTTCACTAGAATATCTACAATTTTTTCAAAGATCCAGACAAGTATTTATGATTCTCTTTTTCTTAGCTGCAAAAAAAGAAGTTTTTCTTTGCCAGCTCTTAATTCTTGACTTTACACTACATAAATCATAATTCCTGCCAATTTCATCTTCTTTAGTTGTGCCTGAAACACTGAGATTAGTTCTACCAGTCTTAATCTAATGCCAAGTACACATATTCCATGAACATGAAATGTGTTTTTTCTGAATACAAGCTCTCTTAATCTGTCATCATTTAAACTAGATAAAATAAGGCAACATTTTGCTTATTTTTAAAAACTCTCCATTCCTTTAAACACATGTAGGCTTTTCAAGTGAAAAAGTTGAGCATCTTTATTGCTTTGTAGAAGAGCTGGCCAAAAATATTTCAAAAAGTGGGAGCCCTGCTGATACTATTTTCTGATCATTCTTCCACAGGACGAAGCACCATTGTCTTCCTCTTTTCTTTGCTGCGGAACATAAGGCTTAGGAGGCAATCTTTTTTAAAATTCGAACTTGAATCTGAAACCTAATGCCCAGCAAGCTATGATGCATCTGGGCAACTAATGTCCTGCCGTCAGGTTACGTTTGAAAGTTCCATCGTTTGTCAAGCAGGATAACGCTCGTCACGAGGTTTCAGACCATCCCATACCACAGTCTATCTTTGATTCCCAACAGCTAGCACTGTTCTGACACCTGGTGGACATCTAACCAATGCTTGTCAAATGAATGTTTCATACAACAAGTGCACAGTTTCAGATATGGTTATGTATAGGTCTAATTTTGCACAATCTGAAGGCTGTAAAGATTTAGGCTTGTTTCTGTCATTTACACACAGAAAATTGCAAAAATCCTATCTTCCCAAGGGAGTTGAATGAGTTATTTTATGATGCAAGACTCAGATTTTATTTCATAAAAATGAAATTATTTGTTGGAATTTTGATGAGATATAGTAATCTCCATGCAATCCTGCATAGCTCACTCCTTCCTTCCTTCCCTTTATTCCTTTCTCCCTTCATTCCTCTCCTCCTCTCTCCCTCCCTCCCTCCCTTCCTTTCTCTCCCTTATCCGTCCTCTTCCTCTTCTTGCTTTTCATATAGCACCTCGTAGAAAAAGATACATGGTGCTGAGACCCAGATCTTCCCCCACTGTCTTTGCAGGCATCTGCTTAAATATGAGAATGTATGTGTAAAGCATAGAAAGAGATAAAATGAGTAAAGGACTCATTTTCTTCTAATATTCAAAAAATACATAACTAACACCTTTACCTATGAAAAAGAGAAAAGAAAACCTCAGATTTAATTTTAATATTTTATACCTTTGTTCTCTTTATTTCATTACAGTAGTCACTGCCATCCTTAAAAGGTGGCTAGTTAACACTTGGTGTGCTGTAAGGGTCAAATATATACCAGATTTAGAAGACTTTATGAAAAACAAGAGTGAGAGAATTTAAAATATGTCAAATAAATTTCATGTTGATTACTTGGTTCATATCTTAGGTATATTGGATAAATTAACATGTTGAAATTGATGTCACATGTTTCTTTTTATGCTTTCCAACGCAGCTACTAGAAAATTTAAAATTACACCTGTGGCTTGCATTATTCTCCTTCACTTAGACAATACTGCTATAAAACATCTAAATTAATACAAGATTTATCCCAGAAGGTTTTCAGCTTCTCAGAAATCTCTTCAATTGTTGGGATATTGTTGGGGAAATCATGAGCAAAGACAGATTTTATCAGCAAAGCTCAGTGCTTACCATACATCTTATCTGTTGTGCCTTAAAAGCTGAATAAAGGAACCTTATGTTTCTCTTGAAGTTTGCTAGTGGGGTACTCAGAAATGTTGTTAACTGAATTATGTTTCTCAGTAATGCAATTTATTTAATAATGCTTCAGTTTTAACTTAATCAAAGCTTGTTTTGAAAACATGATTTGTGTTTTTCTCCCCTATATGACTTTTGAAAAGTGTTCTCTTTCCAGCATTGCACCTGCTTTTCATGACTAATCCTATCATTTTATCAATAGTCAAAAAAGATATTTATATGATTTATCAGTATTACATATTTCATCATATTTACTGTCTTGTTTATACTTGTACATACTAGTAGGATACACACTGTACCTGAAATATTGCAGGGCCAGTAGTTCATTACGTGATGCTTAGTTTTATAGCGGAACATATTATTAAATATTCATGTGGAATGAGAAGGCACTCAATAGCCATATTCTACAGTGAATAATCTACAACTAAGTTTTCTGCATAGCATGATAAAAATATTCCAGTAGAATTTTCTTCATTTTTATGTATTTATTCAGTTGAGAGACAGACAAACATTTCATTAGAGCTCCCACTCACTGGTTCATATTTCAGATGCCCTCAACAACTATGGCTGGGCTGGGACCAGAACAGGAACTGAAGACTCAACCCAGGCTTCTCATGGTGAGGACAGGAAGCCAAGTATTAGGGTCATCACTGCTGCCTCTCCCCTATTCTGCGTTGGTGGTGATCTGGAGCCACAAGCCAGCATGGGAACAGAATCAAAGTGTGTTCATGTTAAACAGTGGCATCTTTTTAGAAAAGACAGAGAGAGAGATCATCCATCCACTGGTTCACTCCGCAAATGGCTGCAACAGCTGGAGCTGAGCTGATCTGAACCGAAACCAGGAGCCAGGAGCTTCCTCAGAGACTCCCACATGAATGTAGAGGCCCAAGGAATTCCTCCACTCCTTTCCCAGACCATAAGCATGGAGCTGAGTCAGAAGTGTATGACAACAGTGAGGAGGTACAAAGCATTTAGTCACTCATTGTTTTGGAAATGTGGTCATTTGTAATTTATAAAATTGAGCCTTTTGTACGGAAGACAAATTTTTAGATAATATGGATTATCCCATTGTCAATTTCTCCTACATACAGCCCAAAAATTTATGATTGTAATGCTTTATTGTTAACACAGTGTAGCAACAAACCACTATTTGGAGACTGCTCACATGAGCATGTGGTTAATAAATTACACCTCTGCAAGAAGCAATAGCCATTTTTGTGGGAATGGGGGAGAGAAACCATTGGTTTCTGTTCAATTTGTAAAAAAAAAAACCAAACAAACGAAAAACCCTGGAGTTGCAGTCAGCAGATTGGAATCCAAAGACTGGTTGAATTTTATTCTATGTGTTATCTTGAGCATCTGTGTATAATAGACTCTGATAGTCACTCAATCCGTTCCCTTCACCAAGGCAGCACAACATTCCTCAGCTGCCTTGATGGTTGACTGCTAACAGAACAAAGCTTCACTCATCCAGACATAGAAGTTTATGGAAGGCCCAGGAGGCGTTTGCTTGGTCAGGAAGTTTTGCCCCAGCAGCCAGTGAATGGGCTGGCACAAAGTGCAGAAGGCCAGCTCCTTTGCCTTAGGTGGGACACGCTGTGGTGCGACATGCTTTAGAACTCCACTAGGGATTCAAGTAAACCTAGTTTCCTAGTGGAGACCACATTTCACCAATTGCTGTTTACCCTCGAGCCATCTTGCTTGCCTCACCCCCACCTCACCTGAGAGCACTCATTCAATATATCCTTGAACAGAAATCCCTGTCTCAGGCTTTGGTTCTAGAGATACCACCCTAAATCTAACCTTCAGTTTCTTTATACGATTGATCACTGTTCCATGGAATTACTGCAAGAAGTAGAGTGATATGTTATCATCTAAAAGTGTTCTGTTACCTTGGAAAAAATAAACAAATATTAAGCAGTGCCATCTTCAATGTCATTACTAAAACCAGTGATAATAAGATGATTCATATGTGGGAGTAGCTTGTTGCACATGCCAAAAGTGTGCCATCATTGTCCTTTGCGGATGCATGTAAGGGGACAAACTCTTTTCTACACCGGCAGTTCCTGTGTGACTCGCATGGAGACTCTCCCAGTTTCTTCCAAATCCTACTTACTTTATCATTCTAAATGGTGTTTTTCCCTGAAAGTAGATAGCTGTTATCACCTCATTCTCCTTGGGAGATTATTTTCTTGTTAGCATAAATAGGGCAAATTGACAACTCATCTGTGAGCCTAAGATATTTCCTCCCAATTAAGTTAAAAACCATTTAGGGTTATTTTGATGCAATTTTTATGAGATATTTATTTAATTATTTATGGGATATTTATTCACTTATCATCTAATTGCTTCTTGGGTTAATCAGCTCTAATCAGAAGAGCTATAATGGGCATTCCCTAAACCAAATTGTGTGACCTTTTAAAGACAATGCAACTTTCCTAAGCAGACAAAGTAAATTCATAATTAGCCAAGCTCTATTTCTTATATACACTGGACAAATACCTCTGAGAGAATCTGCCAAGTGTCAGTTAAAAATTTTGGTATTAGGCAAAGACTTTATATATATATATATATATATATATATATATATATATATATATATATACACACACACACATTTTATTATTATTGCTATGATTTTATGATACAGCTCCATATTCCCTTATCCCCTATTCCCTCCCCCCACCTAGTTCCTCTATAGCATTACTAAAGTATAGTTCTTCATACACAGTCATATGTCCATCATTGCGGTCATGAACAATGGCAGAGAATCCAGAATCCTATTGTCAAGATATACTATACAGTTTCATTGTAAGTCCATCTTTGCCTGGAAACAGAAATGCATACCATACTGCATCCTCACATCTGGATGTTAGTCTCCATTTCACAGCTACTGTACATCCCGTTAAATGAAAAGTCATGATACAAAATCAACAATAGAAAGAAAAATAGAAATTTACAATGTAATGAAGTTAAATGACATGTTACTAGATATGACAGTCTCCATTACACAACTACTGTACATCTCCTTAAATGAAAAGTCATACAAAATCAACAATAGAAAGAAAAATAGAAATTTACAATGCCATGAAGTTAAATGACATGTTACTAGATATGACAGTCTCCATTACACAACTACTGTACATCTCCTTAAATGAAAAGTCATACAAAATCAACAATAGAAAGAAAAATAGAAATTTACAATGCCATGAAGTTAAATGACATTTTACTAGATATGACAGTCTCCATTACACAGCTACTATACATCCCCTTAAATGAAGAGCCACAAAACAAAATCAACATCCGGGAGAAAGAAGAAACTTTAAATTGACCATTTTAGCCTGGTGATTGTTCTGTTTCATAATACTGACCCTGGGCCAGTATTTTTTTCAGATTTTTCAGTGCCTTGTAGAATAATAACACATTTGTTCACTTAAAAATGTTTTTCAGATACATACTAGGTTTTGAGCAATGTGGTAAGAATGTGGGGATTAGAATGTGAGCAGGTAAAGACTGCCTACCCTCTGTAAACGCAGTGTAGTTAATGAGACTGATTGCAAAGTCAGTGTAGCTAATTGTAACTTTTAACATGATGCTGTGAAGATAGTGGAAGTGACTAAGTTGTCAGAAAAGGCTTCGCCAAAAAGTGATGGTTAAACCGATAGTGGAGAAAAAGTAGGAGGAAGGAAAACGAGTAGGCAGAGACAGGCAAATGCAAGAGGACTGTGACAGAAGGGGACGTGATCAAACACCACAGGTAGATGGACGACTTAAGATAATAAGGCAATCATTCATGCTGGAAGTGATAACTCAGAAAAGCCATGAGCATGATTGAAAAAGGGAAGGCCAGCCAATTGAGAGTCTTCTGGATCCAGGGACCCGGTACTTCATGTCCTCTGCATGCTGTTAAGGACTGCTCATTTCACATCTAGGAGGGCTTCCCAGTGAGGACACACTAACCAGCACCTCACAGCTCCATCACGTTCCATCCTCCATAGCTGTCTCTCACAGTCGCCTGTGCTCATTCTTAAATGGCTCTTCCAGAAAAACCACTAAAGATATTATCGTACAGCTGTGTTTTAAGACTAAATCCATTCTCCAGTCTAAGTTCGAGGCTATATGATACTGACATGATTCGAAACTTCCAGAATTTTATCCTTACTCACAGCATAAAATGTGATTTTGCATACAGAGCTCTTCAAGACTACTCTCTCTTTCCACTCATTCATTGCATAATTACATTGCAGTCATTCCAGATTGCTTTTAGATTTTCAGAAATTTTCAACAAAACCTACACATATCATATTTCAAACTTCCGATCTTCCCCAGTTTCAACACTCAGCTAGAACAATTCCACCGCAATTAGGGTTTTCCTAATCTCCCTACACCCTTGCAGTACAGCCATCTGCCCCTCTTCTGTGCTCAAATAGGATCTTTCCAGATTCTTTATTGAATTTTTCATGCCTTTGTGGTCTGAGTCCCACAAGGGCAAACACATGATCTATTTTGTGTCTATAATTCTAGGATCTATTATAATCTCTAGCAAAAAGGAATGATTATTGGGCATAACTGGGCAGGCAGTGGATCAGTTTTCTGCCCAGACTCTGTGTAAATTAACTGTCTATGGATCTAGATTAGCAATGTCAAATGAAAATGTTAGCTGCCTTAAAATAAGAATAAACATGTTAAATTAACAATAATTGTGTATTTAATTTAACCCGACATATGAAACATACTACTGTTTCAATAAGTAAACATTATAGAAATTATTATCTTATACTTTTTTCAGAAATCTATTCTGTTTATACTTAGACTATACTAGAAAAATCTCAACCCAGCTCATCATATTTGAAGTCCTCAATAGCCGCATATGGCTTGTGGCCAGCACACTGGACAAAACAGATCTAAATAGACATTCACATTCAAAAAAAGCCAGCAACAACAATAAAACAAAATGAAAAAAGAAATCCTGAAATTAAACCAAGCAAAATAAATACGGCCTTCGTTGAAAAGACTTTGGAGGAGTCAATTGGGAATTTAGAGGCTTCAATGATCTGATTTAGTTATTTGCATTAATGTAATAAAATGCTTCCATATAATGCCTGGAAATAATTTGCATATTATTATTACCTGAAAGAACTAGGAGAAGCCAGCATTTCTACTGTTGTTTATAGATCACTTTCATTGGACCTAAAATTGCAAATGTGTATTGGTTAGAGACAGTGGATTATACAAGCACTGTTAGATGATGTTTTAAATCTTGAAATGACTGTTATTTCTTTCTTAGGAGATACAAAGTCAAAAACTGGAATATTGCTACCCAGCCACATTTCTGCCCTTACCCCAGAATCAGCATTACGGTTTTTTCATTTGATCTTTTTATTAATGTCACTGCGTGACTGAGGGTCAACAGTGACCTTCCTCCCTTCCCACACTAGAGAATGTGGAAATACAGGCATAAAATATGTACATGGGAACAACCTAGCTCTCCTTTATATGCATGTTCCTTCTTTGTACCTAATTCAAACACTGACATCTACTTATTACTAAACATAATCTTATTTCACTTATCCTTCTACTCGTTTTTTCAGTGAATATTTACTGAGTACTTATTATATACCAGGTCTTGTATTAAGCAAATGAACTATACAACCATTGTCTTTGAGGAATATGCTGCCTCTTAGAGGAGTCAAATGTTGAATAATCTGTTACATGCACAGTGAAAGGTGTCAGAGCTTTTAGAACCAGGGTGAAACCTGGGCCAGCAGCTCAGAGATATTTCTAATGGAGGGAGTATCCTTAAAGTGTCAGCACAAAGAGGCAGAAAAGTTGGCCTACTGAGTAGAAAGAAGTAGAGCACTCCAAGAAAAGGAGAGAGCATGTGGAAGCAAATTTTAGATGATGTACATTTGGTGGTCTTGCCTTGTAGAAGTTAGATTTTGCAGGAACTAGAAAAAACTCATATGAGTACAGGGTCAGATATAAAGCCTAGAATGGCAGCTAGTGAGGCTGCAGAAGCAGACTGGGATAGTTCAAAAGGAAATAAGGAAGTTTTTTGAAAATCCCAGGTATCTATGGTCATGATTGGTTTAAACAGTGACACATTGGACGTGGCACAGTAGTGTTGAATGCTCCAGGATCCCATATGGGTGCCAGTTCTAATCCTGGTGGCCCCACTTCTGATCCAGCTCCCTGCTTGTGGCCTGAGAGGATGGTAGAGGACAGCCCAAACACTTGGGACCCTGCACCTGTGTGGGAGACCTGGAGGAAGTTCCTGGCTCCTGACTTCCTGGCTTCAGATCGGCACAGCTCCAGCTGTTGTGGCCATTTGGTGAGTGAATCATTGGATAGAAGATCTTTCTCTCTCCTCCTCTCTGTATATCTGCCTTTCCAATAAAAATAAAACAAATGATAAAAAGAGTGGCACAGTCTACCTGAAGATGGAAATGACTAGATGCAATGGAGATAGGATCGCTTTGAAGGCAGTAAATAGACAAAAGGGAGAGCCAGAAAAGAATTATAGAACATCATTCATCACAATTGAAGAGATTCATTTGTTGGAAAACCTGGTGCAGCCAATAACATCTTGCAATGAAAAAGCCAGCCTTACAACATTGCCCACAATTATATTCTAGTATGTGTGTGTGTATATACATATATATATATGTATATATACGTATATATTCCATTAAAAGGTGGAAACTCAAATCTAACAAGCCACAATACCCACCCACTTTCCACCAGGCCAGTCAACAAAGAGATTCTAGCCAGTGCTCAAAGAGTTACCTTTAGAATGAAAAGAGAGTCATCTATGATATTAAAAACTATACTAGAAAAGTTGTTAAACCACATCTGCTAAATTTGCTAGTTCCATTACCTTTCTGAGTACATAAGAAAAATATGTACAGTGTTTTGAAGCAACATAAGGATAGTGAAACACATGTTTATTGCTATATTTCTAGTTCTTACAATTCCCTGTTTTAAAGTGTAGCATGTATTAAATCATGTAAATTATGAATCAAATGAAATGGCTTTGGTCCAATGGTATTTTATGAAAATTACAATTTTGTGATGTGTCTTTAAAAGAAACCATCACTGTGCCTGGCCCTGTGCTTGCTAGAACATACAAGAATCTGGTCTGGGAATACCTCAAAGTTTCTTTGGAGATCTCCCCAATCGAACTGCTGGACTCAGAACCCTAGCCAAGAAAAGACAGAGGACAGAGCAAGTCAATCAACCACCTCAGCTATATGTTGACAGCGAAATACTGGGCAAATGAAGACTCTATGAAGGAGTGTGTCAATCAGTGGACGACCTCATCGAGCAAAACTGGCAGCGATTCATAACTGGGGAACTATTAAAACCATTTGAGCAAGGATCTCAGAGCATGCCCCACATCCGGGACTTGGGGTGGGTGGGAAACTGGGTGGGGCTTCTCCCTCAATATCCCCCTTTACCTCAGATACATGATGAAAACAATATGGACATAATACTATTACCCACTTCCCTATACCCCCTGAACCTTTTTTTTTTTTTAACCGTAATTAACTATGTAAAGATTGTCAACAAAAATACAATTAAAAAAAGAAACCATCATCAAATCAATGAAAAAAATAGAAGAAGAACAGTACTTTGCTTGAAAAATACATGCTTTAATCAGGGAGTAACTTTAATGTCTCTACTATAATGGGCAATTTAGCCCTTTTCTACTAAAGTTTCTTAAATAATTTTTCATAACTGCATCCTTAAGCATTTAAAACTGCATTTAAGTGTTAAGACACAGAAACTAAGCAGATTTCTCACTTTGCAAAGCTAAACTGAAAGCACTAATTTGTTTTTCACCACTGCTTCACACTGTGGCCGTAGATATCACAGAAAAGAAGTATATCAAGAAATAATTTGGAATTGAGTTGGGTGAAGTGTAAGGTCTCAAGATAGTTGTCACTGTTGATCTCTAATGGAACTTGTGGTTATTGGTAGCCTTGTAACGTGACTACACAAGATGAGGCCAGCTTGGAATCTTCAATTTTACGTTGCTTTTTCTCTTCCTGGATACATGCAGCCTTAAGAGAAAGTGTTACTCTTCTCTCTGAATAAACTCAGTTCTCCAAAGAGAATAATGTGCTCTATTTTCTGCGTCTTTTATTTTATGTAGTTAGTCTTGGCTTCAAGAGTGGAGCTTTTAATTTTGTTGCCTCCATCACAGAGAGGGGACTACACAAATGATTGCTTCTGTAAAATGTCCCCATTGGTTAGCCCCATAAACCTTCCCTTTTCACTATTACTGCCTCCACTTTTTAAACCATTAGTCTCCTAAAGAGAAAAAAATCTGTATAACTCTAGAACACACGATTTTGATCTCATCAGGTCCCTAACAGGAGACAAGAGTGTAGTTTGCTGATGTTATTGACATCTTACAGATAAGAGCTGACTCAAGGAAAGCGACTGGAAGACAGTTAAAATTACATTTGAGAAACATGCAACCAATAGTGGAGTGCCTGGTTTGAGTCCCAGCTCCTCCAGTTCCAATTCATCTTTGTGTTCATGTGCACACTGGGAGGCAGCAGGGGATGCCTACAGCAATTGAATCCCTGCATGCCAACATGAGAGTAATGGATTGAATTCGAAGCTTCTGAATTCTGTCTAGTCCAGTCCTGGCTGTTGTGCGAATTTGGAAAGCAATCTGGCTGATAAAAAAAATATGGATCTCTCTTTTTCTCTGCTTCCATCTCTGTCTCCACCTAATGCCCATCCTTGCAAATTAAAAATTATTTTTAATAATCTTAGATTGACAAGATTCATGAAGGATGTAAAACAAAGTGGAGATTTCTAGTGTGAGATATTGTCATGGGATGCCATTTCATCATAATTTGTGAATGCATTCTGATCCCCCTTTTCAAATAAAAGCTTTGTTCAAATGTAATTCACAGAGCAAGCACAAAGGCTCAGTTAGCTAATCCTCTGCTTGCAAGCACTGGTATCCCATTTGGGAGACAGTTTGTGTTCTGGCTGCTCCACTTCCCATTCAGCTCTGTGCTAATGACCTGGGAAAGCAGGAAAGAATGTCCTAAGTGCTTGGGAACATGCACCCGTGTGGGAGACCCAGAAGAAGCTCCTGGCTGCTGGCTTCGATCAGCTCAGCTCCAGTTATTGCAGGCATTTGGAGCGGGAACCACTAGACAAAAGGTCTTTTTCTCTTCCTCTTCTTCTCTCTGTAAATCTGCCTTTCCAATGAAAATGAAAAAAAAAAGCCCTTAAAATGTCCAAGTCAATTGTGTTTAATATGAAGTGTTGTACAGATATCACTAAAATCAACTTTATGTCATTTTCATTATCCATTGAAGAAACTCTGTACCACTTAGTCATTGCCCCACATGAACTTCCATCCCCTCAGCCCTAGTAACAAGAAAAAAAATCTACTTTCTACGTTTTGTAACTGTAGATTTGTTCTAGAAAACATAATCTTGAATATATGGTCCTCTGTGAATGACCTCTTTCCCATAACACAATGATGTTATGATTTCCCCATAAATGTTTATTTCTTTTTATCGACAATAGTGTGCTGCACAATCAGTAATTGCAAAAACATGGAAACAACCAAAATGCCCATCAGCGGAGGATTGGATAAGAAAGCTATGGTTCATTTACTCCATGGAATACTACTCAGCTATTAAAAAAAACAAAATGCAGTTCTTTGTGGCCAAATGGGCCAAACTGGAAACCATAATGCTAAGGGAAATGAGCCAATGCCAAAGGGTTAGATACCACATGTTCGCCTTAATTTAAGAAGATATGATGTTAAGAATAACATGTTATGTTATGGATGTTATGTCATATGTAGTATATAAACTAAAATGGAAATGTGAATGGGGTGGTCACAGAATGTGATTAAGAAATCGCATTTATTTTTAACATGTTGGCTGCTCAATACTATGTCAATTAATTCCATACCGATGTTAATTGTTGCTGATAATATGTTAGTGCTTTTATTTGATCGGGATGATACTCTGCTGGCTCTGCCCTCAGACCAGAGAGGGTCTCCCCAATAAGTAGTTGGACTTGACTGGACTATAAGATGCTGGACTCTATGCTTGGTATATGCTTGCTAAGAGGGAATCTCAACTGAACTTGAACTATGGTTACGCAACAGGGTGGTGGAACCCACCATGGGGGGAGGGTGTGGGGAAATGTGGGGAGAATCCCAGTTCCTATGAAATTACAACACAATGTAA
This sequence comes from Ochotona princeps, assembly GCF_030435755.1. Classification (NCBI taxonomy): domain Eukaryota; kingdom Metazoa; phylum Chordata; class Mammalia; order Lagomorpha; family Ochotonidae; genus Ochotona; species Ochotona princeps. The sequence goes on from NC_080840.1 coordinate 57,805,888, forward strand.
TTAATGAATAAATTTAATAAAAAAGAAAAAAATAGTGTGCTGCATACAGATATAGGACCTTGTACTTATTCACTTGTTAACTGATGGACATTTTTTCTATTTTCACTTTTTTTGCATATTAATAATGATGGTGTGATTAACATTTATGTACAGTTTTTTGTGACCCTATGTTTTCATTTTCTTTGGACATATGAAGTAGAATTTCTGGGTCATATGGTATCTCTATCTCTAGCCTTTGGGAAGACATCATACTGTTTTCCAGTGAGACTGCTCCATTGCACATTCCCACTATCAGTGCATAAAGAGTTTGAATTTCTCCACATCCTCCCCAACCCAACCCTTGTTATAATCTTCCTTTTTTATGCTAGCCTTCCTGCTGGATATGAGGAAGCATCTTGTGGTGTTTGTGATTTGCATTTAACTGAAGACTAGTAATGATGTTGAGCATAGTTTCCTACATTTATTAGCCTCGTGTGCTGAGATTCTTTATCTCAATGCTCAGCTTTAACTGAACCACCAATTAAACCAGAGTCTCAAATAAAGCAATTTATAGCTTGGGCTGTTCTCTTCCTGCTAGCAGCCATAGAGCTGGGTCCCATCTGCCTTGAGTGGCAGCATCCCTAATAGACAGTTTCCTTTGATGGTGTCTAAGGAAATGTGTTTTAATAGAAAGCATTCCTACCCTGAAGACATTAAGAATATTAAAAGGCAAAATGAATTCTCTTGCCCTTTTCTTAATGTGTACTTAAATGGTTTTGGGAATATATGAGAATCCCCTCATATGTATTTGTGAGAGACACCATGCATCTTCTTAAAGGATGAACCAGTAAGATTCATAAGTGAAGTTTCCAGTTTATATGGCAAATGGTCAAGCACACATCAGCAAGACCATCACTTCACTTTTCCCCAAGAGCTCAGGTGATTGATGGGAATGTATTTGATGCTAGCGTTTGGAAATAAAAACAAGAGTATTTTTACTACATAGTTCATGAAATCTGAATTTTGATGTCTGTAGTTTATGAAATTAGAGGGATATGCATGGTGTTGTAAGTAATAGAAAGTAGGAAAGAATTTAGGCTCTTCATTTCACAACTAAGGAAATGCATAATAGACACTGAGGGGCTCATCTGGAACCCTTCCTGGGAAAGTAGAACCAGAACTCGCATGTGGGTTCCCCTAGTTTCATATTTTGCCCACATGAGGTCGGCACTGTGGTGCAGTGCGTTTAGCTACCACATGCAGCCCCAGCATCCCATCTGGGCATTGGTTAAAATCCTAGGTGCTGAACTTTCCATCCAGCTACCTGCTAATGTATCTGGGAAAGCAGCAAAGGATGGTGCAGTGTTTGGGCCCCTGAATCCACATGGGAGATTCAGAAGAAGTTCCTGGATTCTGCATGGTCCAGCCCCAGCCATAGTGAATATTTGGAGGGTGAACCAATGGATGGGAGATTTCTCTCTCTCTCTCTCTCTCTCTCTCTCTCTCTCTCTCTCTCTCTCTCTCTCTTTCTCTCTCTCCCTTTCAAAAAAATAATAAATATATTTTATATTTTGCTCATGATCCAGAGTCTTCTCAAAGTTGCCTTCTGGTTTTAAATACTATGGCTGACCAGGAATCACATTATTTTTTAAAGACTTATTTGAAAGTCAGAGTGACAGAGAGGGAGGCAGAGGCAAGAGAGAGATCTTCCATCCACTGATTAACTCTCCCCAAATGGTCACAACGGGGACAGAAGCCAGACGCTTGGAACTCCATCTAGTCTCCCACATGAATGAAGAGGGCCAAGCACTTGCCCAAGAATTAACAGGTGTCTAGATTGGAAGTCAAGCAGTTGAGATTTGAACCGTGCTCATGCCAAGATGTATCATAGGTAGTGGCTTAAGCCACCTGCTTCCCTACAATACCAGTGTCTCATGGGTGACTCTAAAATGAATTCTAGGGAAAAACAGTTAGCTTTATTTAAAAGTACCATGGGTTGCCTGTCTTAGAAGAAAAAGCTACCACCTGCATAACACAGACTTACATACAACGGACTTTCAACTAGTGGTTTGAAGTTGGAGGTTGGTGTTTCCAAGTCAAGTGGATGAGTCATGAAATCAATGTGTGTGTGTGTGTGTGTGTGTGTGTGTGTGTGTGTGAAAGAGAGAGGTGGAGGAGGGTAATTCAAACATTTGTGGGAAATGTGCAGGAAGAAATTTTGAACATAATGTCATTTTAATTTTTTCAATTGATTTTGCTTTTTTCAAAGAGAAAGACTGAAAAGGAGAGAGGACAAGAGATTGATCTCCCCATCTGCTCGTTCACTTTTCAAATGCTTACACCAGTCTGGGGTGGTGAAGGCTGACACCAGGAGTCAGGAACTCTGAGGTGAGCCATCACCTGCTGCCTCCGAGCATGCATGTTAATAGGACATTAATACTAGGAGCAGAGCCAGGGTTGAGCTCAGAAATTCTCATACAGAGTGCAAGTGATATTAATTGCCATCATAATTGCTTCACCAAACTCCCACTCCTGAACTTACCTTTTAATTTCATTTTCAATGAACTCTCTGAAGTTGCCTCTGATGTTACGTAATCATACAGTCAAAACATGGTCCTTTAAACGAAAGACAGGGCAGGGAAATTGCCACACACATGCAGTGATCTTTAAGACAGCAAAAGGTCCACAAACTACCAAGATCCTTCCACCAATACATGTGAAGTTTACTCATGTCCCCATACTCTGGATTACTTACTGAACTAACACTATACAATTACTGAGATACCAGCTAGCCCTATTTGCTATATGCAAGTATTTTACACACTTTAATTCCTTAACCCTACAGTCCACCTTTGGGCTAAAAAGATACCAAGCCACTTGCTTAAGGATCACATCATTAGTAATGACAGAAGTGGGCTAGACTTCAGGCAGCATCTAGGACCTACATTCTCAGTGACCAACCACACTGCCTATTGAAGTGCTCCTGTCACTGTTGCCATGAGTTGACTCTTTCAGTTCCTTAATCCAGACATCCAGTGGGGGATCTCCTTTTTGAGGTTCTGGTGTAGGGAAGGAGAGAGACACCGATGAGGACTGTGGTGGCTCCAGCATTTCTGTGTTTGCGGTTTGGGTTGTGACAGATGACTGCAGATGAGGTCTTGGGGCATTCTTGGTACATGACAAGGACACTGTTGTAAGCACAGCTTCATTGAGATGGGCTGGTGGAGACAGGATTCAGTCTCTTGTTGGTATCCAAGATCTGATATATGAGATGCCCCTGTAGAACAGGCTGGTGAGTGAGGAGCAGGAAATAAAGCACAGCACAATGAGGTATCCCTGACAGCTCAGCGCAAGCTGTGAATAGGAGAGAGAGATTCAAGAGTAGCAATATGAGCCAGAAACAAATGTCAACTTCTTCAAAAACAATCCTGGATGCAGATCCCACTGAATGTGTTCAGCAGCCAAGGATAACCTGCTTTGAAGTTAATTGGTGGAGCTGTCGGAAGAATGGAAAAGTAATGGATTACATGGAAAGAGGATTAAAGAGGCTGGCATCCAAGTTTAGATTCCTAAAATACAAACTTTGACAGTGCCAAATTTAGGAGGAAAAATGAGAATCTTCTGGTGTGGAGCACCTGAGACCGCATTGTGCACACTGAACAAATGCAAGTTCCCCTTTTTGGTGCCAGCATGATATGATACTGGTGCCAGAGAGTTTCTCACAGAGCTAAGGGGCCAGCAGCACACAGGCTGGACTTGCCCAAGCAGAGATTGCATATAATCTTCAAATAGAACTCTTCCTGGATTCTGCTGTTGTTCTGATATCCATGCCAGTGCACACTCTGGGAAGGTGAGGGGTATAGCTTGCTTAGGTTATGACCTTAATACCACAGGAGTGAGAACAGCTCATTGTCTCTGCCACCACTGTTACCCAAGGACTATGCTGAAAGCTTAGGAATGCTCATAAACACTCTTGCATTTTCTGAACTTGATTCTGGCTGTTACCTCCAAGCTTGTGCTGTGCCATTCTTCTTTCTAGAAGTACCTTCCCTACTGTGATCTTGCACTTCCTGTCATTTCCTTTGAAACTTAGTTTGGAATTTCCTCCTCCTCTAAGAAGATGTCTGTGATTGCTCTGCTGCCCCCTACACTTGCTGATTGCCTTCCTCACTGTGTTGTCTGAACTCAACACTTACAGACTCATTTAAAGTACATTTACACAACAGAAAAATTAATCACACTGAGGGCTTCAAAGATCTTTAAGAATATTATGCAGAACTACTTCAAAAAGTTTCATAAAAATTGAATTAAAATACATTTTTATCTTAGAGCCAAAAAATTTTGAAATACATGCATAGCTGTTTTCATACAATGCATTTTCCATAAATTTTTTGATATCTTCTAGGAATTCTTTGCAGCTGGTTTTCATCTGCCAAAAGCTTATGCATTCTGTTTAGGCAAACTTTGAGAGCTTTTCCTGTTTACATCATCATGTATCTTATATATTACAAGTTCTCAGCATATCAGTGAATAATTATTTGATTGCTTTCCAACTGTATTATTGATAAGTTTTAGTTGCTCATGGTCATGTTGGGTTTGATGTTTTTTGTTTTATCTTTAAGTTACTCGCAGAAAAGGTGAACAATAGACCAATATGAAAATTTTTGTGTATTCTAATACATGGTTATAACATGTGATACTGTCTTGTTCACATTGTCTGTAACTATTCCATTTGTTTTTATTTCATGTTTTATTTCATGCTGTATTACAAACACTCAAATTGCGTACTATGTCTCTTTAAAGTACTAAAAGGCTTTAAAACTATTGAATATACCATAGTTTCTCACAAGTATGTTAGCAAGGGAACGGTTTAGTTCAGAATTTAATCATCACACGCATCCCAGAAAGCTAGGACACTGGGAGATTCTATGTTCATACTCTTTATTTGTTCTCAAAACAGTAATATACATAATAAGGAGTGCATTTGCTTGTTCTTCAGCTTCTGTGCATGATTCGCCTGATCAGAGTTCATGTATAAATCTTGAGCTCCTACACACTTGCTAATGTCCCTGGTAAAAATGAATCAAAATGATCCTGTTCACAAGCTGTTTTTTTCTATATATTTCTGATTTCAAAACCATTATGTTATTTGTTCTAATACAACTTTGGTAAAAGTAATAATTTGATCATATCCACATAACTGAAAGTGCTTCCTGGATGGCCCTTCAGAAGTAATTCCAGTGCAATTCCCCAGAGATTTGTCCTAAGAGGAAAAAGTCCATTGGAGAAACCTGATGGCCCATGGGTGGGTATCAGCACCTACTACTGAAGGCAAGCAAAAGCAAACTCACCACCACTTAGGGTGCCTGGGCACATGCAGTTGTGGGAAAGACTCAGGCTACTGTTGGGACACACTCTGATTGGTAAGCCTCAGATGGGTAAGGCTAGGCGTAAGCCTAGCCTGCTTCAAAACTGGACTGGATACTCCCTACCAAAGGAAAAATCCCAATTAGCCAGATTTGAAAAAGCAAATCAAAGACTGATTTCACAAAAGTTTGTTGAGCTTGTTAAACATAAATATTGTGCTTGAAATGTACTCTGTTAATCAAGATGACCTCCTGTCTTATAAATACTTTGTTAAATACTTTCTCTCTTCTCTGGCCCAAGACTGGCCTTAACACAGTTATTAAAATGTTTGGTCTTGATTTCATGAAGAAGCACCAGAAATTTGAAACAGAGAATTGCAATTTTTAATTTCTTCAAATATAGAAACAAACAAAATTTAAATTATTTTTAATTAGCCACATAATTTATTTCCAGGTTTAAATACACAAATGAAGGAGAAATAAAAGCCATGTACGTGCCAGTAATTTTGACAGTTTTAGCCATTATATAAAAATGACCACTAGCTTTAGAGACAATGTCTTTCTTAATATTTTACACAGAACCTAAAGCCTATAAAAGTTTTAATTATTATGAAATATTTAAGACCACCCCATTTTTTAATACCATCCCAGGTAGATTTCTTTTTAATTACAACAGAATGTTGAGAAAAACATATTTACTTACCAAATAAAGAAGCATAAAAACTCAAACCTCAAATTAAATCAACTCAGTATTGCCTACTAGGGAAGATCTGACTTAATTAATAAGTTCTAATGGTTTAGAAGCAGCATGTCATTTGTTTCTATGTAAACAACACTCCTTCAGGGCTTGTCAGTGCTGAAAACAATTTGTCCTTTAAGTATTTTAAACATTCTCTCTGCAATCTGGTTTGCACTATTAATTTTACACTATTAAGAAAACGTTTACCAAGCAAAAACAAATCAGCACAGCTTGGGCCTGTCAAAAAATGATAATAAATTTTGAATTAGTGGGATTTTTGCTAAGTTTTGGTATATTTTTACTGATTTCATAATTCACAGCAGATTATTGTCCAGAAACTCAAATGAAGTAACATCCTAAAAGAGTAACCAGACATTTGTACAAACACTAGCATCCTAGTGTTTGAGCTATGAATGCACATGGCCCTTGTCGTCATGTTGTTCATAGTGGTCAGTGGCATCTGTACGCAGGCCACTTCTACATGGACCTTCAGCCTCGGAGGTAGTGACAGTCTACCTGGCAGGCTGCCATCCTGTGAAAGTAACTGAATGTGCAAAACCAGTGCCGTGACTTTTTGCAGCCAAGCAAAAAGTGCCAAGTGAAGAAGAAAATCACTGTTTTCCAAAACTGAACTCCCAGCTGCTTTGTTGTCTTCCTTATACATAAACTTGCAACTGATCCCTGATCCCATTTCAAAGGATCTGTACTTCCTGCGAAAAATAAATGTGTGGTGGCTAAGTTATAGAATCAGTTTAAACAGCACAGAAGTCACTATGTACTGACTATCAGATTGAAGGGAATGAGCCTGTACTGCACACTTCAAGACCACTGGCAGCCCTTTAATGCTGCTTCACAAGAAAAACGTGTACTAAATTAATCTAGGAAAATACAAAACCTTTATTCTGAAGTCTGACTTTTATCTCTTTAATAGAGGGTCTTTTATTCTGAAGATACTTTCCTACTTTTAGTTCTTCTGGTTCTTAAGAACAGAAACAAAAACCAAAGCAAAAAGTCCTCAGTGAGCTTACTTAGTAGCCACCCTTCTGCTGCTGCTGTAGAGGAGTATAAATAATTTATTGCGTTTCCATTAAGGTCAGAGTGTATATTACCTCCAGTGTGCATGTGTCAGAACAGTGTGAGCTCTGAGCTAATGATCAAGGATCAGGAGAACAGAGCTTTCTGCTGCTTTCTGCAACTTTGGATATATCCTGACATGTAACTTACCAATGCAGATATGGAAAACAACAGAAGGACAGAAGGTAGCTGTAAGAGAACGCCAGGGACCACATGTTGTGTTGAGCCGCTGCAGCACTTACTCTTCTTTCTTTGCATGGCTGATTTAATCATCCGATGCTCCTTCAGAGCATTCACAAAGGAGTAGGAATTGCTGCCGGCCAGCTCTGTTGGAGCCCTAGTTAATTAAACGTCTCACAAGAGATTCTGTTTGGTTTAATGAAATGGGTGTAAAATGGAGTGAGAACCATCATTAAATACTCATACTTTGGAAATGTGTTTGTCCTACTGACAGGACAAATTCATACTTTCTAAATCCGAGCTCCCCTTCTCTGCAGGCTTTCTGCCCTGACAACACTTGCCACCTGTATCTCACCTGTCCTCTTCTCCTCCATCCCTCCTGGCAAAAACTTCAGGGTCTTTTCCTAGAACTATTACAAAACATTCTGGCTGACCTCTGAAGTCCTTTCTGAACTGTCTTTCCCTTTACTTTCTGCTGTTGTCGGTTGAGTTACTGCCATAAAGCCACACACGTCTGGACTCTACTCCAGAATGCCTGAGGGACCCTCTGCATCCCAGCCTCTTTCCCCACTCCAAAAGCCAATGACTGCCCATTGCTTGGACCCTGAAGACTTGGGACTCTGCTCCCTGACCTGTGCACCGGATACTGCTCTGCAAACTATCGGAATACTCTGCTCCAGAAATTTCAGCTCTCAAGGCTGATCCTCAGTTTCCTTTCTGTTCTGCCTTACTGCTCCTCTCAGTCCTCCTTCAGAGGCACTGGAATCCTCCCTGGAACTCCAGGATATATTTGTCACACAAATTTCACAAGAAAATGTGTTTGGAGTGCATATATCATAATGCTTAGCCCTCAGTAAATTAATGAACAATGGTGATGATGACAACAGTGAAGATGATTTAATCATTTAGGGGGCAGGATTTAGTGCAGCAAGGTAAGCTGTCTCTTGAGCTATCTGCAACCCTGCAGCAGAGTCTCTGGTTGAGTCCCAGATATTCTGCTTCTGATCTGGCTTCCTGTTAAAGCATATCCTGGGAAATAGCAGATAATGGCTGAAGCACTTTAGTTCCTAACACCCACGTGGGTAACCTGAATGGAGTTCTGGGTAGGTCTCTGACTTCTGCTTAACCCAACTCCACATTTTGCATGCATTTTTGGCTGTGAACCAGCAGATAAAAGATCTTTATATCTTTTTTTTTCTTTCTGTTGCCATGCCTTTCAAATAAATGAAAGTAAACCTTAAATCACTTAGAATAGTCCCTTAATAACTGCTTAATAAATATTAATGCCCCCCTGTAATTGTAAAAAGCAATTACAGAACTCCAAAATTACTAAAGACATTGAGTCCCCAAGACACTTAATTCTTTTGTGTCTTCTACATAATCGAGTCTGTTTTTGTGGAATCTTCCTCATGCTATTCAACTCCTGGCCACTTCTTTACACTTCTGGTTTCTTCTGAATGTCAATTCTTCAAAGAAGCATTCCCTGCCCACCCTCATGTAGGCCCACCTTCACCTTGTCCTCATTTCCTCATGCTGCTCAGCACTGCTTGCAATGGTTTCTCTCTCATAACGTGTATTTCTGTGACCGCCTTTGCCCCTTACCCAGTCAGTGTTCTTGACCCTGTAAAGGCAGGGGCTGTAATGTTTCACCACCATATCCCAAGCTCTTGGCGTAAGACCTGTCCCATTGTGGTCACTCAATAATGCTTGTTGAATTAGTGATCCATGTCAACCCTTAAGACACTTAACCTTCAGAAAGCAGAAGTAATAACTGCAAAAAGTTATGAGTGGAAAATGTGAACAGGAGCATCTAGCTATGCAGAGCCTAAGTTTTGCCAAAACTGTTCCCATGACACTTGTGCTGTGTTAATCCTGGAACAAGCTTCCATGGCTCTTCTCAGATCACACTTGACAAGCCATCTATTTATATAACACAGAGCATTCTGCTAGAAAACAAACTCACCACCTCCTGGAAATCTCAAAGGAGTTTGCAATCCACAGAGTGTCCTATAAAGAAAGTTAATGGAGCAACACTTAGAAGACAGAAAGTGGTCCTTTACATACATTCATGCAGATTTGTTTTAACCCACGTTCAATCACCCAGTTTAAGTGTCTGTTAAAGATCTGCACATAACAGGTACAAGGGAAACACATGGAGGCACTCCGAATTATCAAAGTTTCCATCCCGGCAATACTTGACTTGGAGAATTAGCTTAAAGACCTGATCATTACAGATGCTCTGTTGGAACTCATTTCAAACCTTTTTGAAACCTGTTTTTGCCAAGGTAATGCTCTCAGGCCTCTTGGGGTCGCTTTGCAGGTGTGTTTAGACACTGGGGTGTGTTTCCTACAAGCAAACTTAATGACTGCTACAGATACTTCCCATTGTGCTAATTATTTTTAAATGAAAATAAAAATTATCATCTCTTTTTATATTTAGAGCAGGTAGGTGGGAAGTGTCTTTAAAAACATGGAACTCCCAATTAAGCTAATTACAGACTTTGAAATAGATTTATGCCAAGTGTCATATTCTCTGGGAAGCCATCTCAGAACCTCTGTGTGTGCTTGTTGCTTTTTATGGTGTTCTCATAGCCTCTGTCATATCCCTGTGTAAAACACGGTCCCAAAACTGTGCTGCTTGAGGACAGACTGAGTCTGAAGGAACTTTTATACATAAAACTGTATCTAGCTCTTTGCTTGGCATATAAAGAAACTTAATAAATGAAGATGAATAAATGATCATTCAGTGGCTTTGGAGATATGTTAGTCAACTGCTCATCCACATATAACCCTCTTAAGTGTCCTTTATTTTAGACACCATTCCATCTACATCTAATTACTATATTCCTAAATACCAGATTATGAGGCATATAGTTTGATAGGGGAAGCAGGTCAAGACGTGAATATTTATTCAGTTAAAAAGTGCAGCTAACGTCCTCGTCTTCCACGCTCCCAGATCCCATATGGGCACCGGTTCTAATACTGGCAGCCCCACTTCCCATCCATCTTCCTGCGTGTGGCCTGGGAAAGCAGTCAAGCATGGCCTAAAGCCTTGGGACCCTGCACCCGAGTGGGAGAACCAGAAGAAACTCCAGGATCATGGCTTTGTACCAGCTCTCAACACTGGCTGTCGTGGTCACTTGGGGAGTGAATCATCGGATGGAAGATGTTGCTCTCTCTCCCTTCCTTTCTTTATATCTGACTTTCCAACAAAAATAGATAAATATTTTAAAAAAAAAAAGAGTGTCCTTACCTTTGTTCTATGACATAAGTACCATGTTGAGACTCATTTAAAGCAGTGGGCCAGAGATTTTCTTGTTGATTGCAAATAGTGACTCTTATTTAAACAAATTAATCAAATGGGTCTGTTATCCAGAGACCTTGATAAAAAGTACCCAGTAGTGGTACAGAATACATTTGTTATGAATCTAACTAGTGAATCAGGGCTCATTTTTGCTCCTGTCTCTTCAGATTTCATTAAGGCATGCCCTATAAATCCACTCACATTTAAAGTGAGCTGTTAGTGGTAGGCCTTCAGCTCAGCGGTTAAGCTGCTCACATCACTTATCTGAATGTGTGGGTTTGAAAACCAGCTCTGACTCCTGACTCCACTCTTTCTGCTAATGCAGACCATGGAAGATCTGGATTTAGTTCTTGGCTCCTGGTTTTGGCTGGCAGCCCCCGATATTTGAACTGTAAACCAGGGGATGATAAATGAGAGTCCTTATAATTCTTTCTGTCTCTCTCACTCTCACTCTCTCTCTCTCTGATTCTCTCTCACACACACAGTTTTCCTACACTCTAACTTCCCTAACTCCACCTTTCAAATAAAGTTTTAAAAATTTAAAGAAGTTATTGTTATTATTATTATTATTACAGATTTTAGTCAACACAGCCATGATGTGACCTTATCATCATCCAACCAGGGATAAAATACTTACAAAGTTTTGTGTGTGTGTGTCAAATGAAGGTGAGATCACTATCATTTTCTGGATTAGGAAAGCCAAGCACTGACCACTCACTATAGGTAGATTACAATGTTGTTTGGCTGTTAATATTCTCTCCACTGTGTACTTCATAATGATGGCAGGAAGATTCATGGGAAAATGTTGAATTTTTGAAATGAATACCTTAAATCCAGTAAATATTCATGTCATTGGCTAATTAAATAATAGTCTACAAGCTAAAAGAGGTTGATTTAGATGTGAATTTTTATTTAATTGTTGTACATTCATGTTTTATCATTCCAATAAGGACCTCTTAAAAGCAACTCTGAAACTTGGGCTTCAATAAGCTGATGCTCCACTTACAAGAACCAACACCTGTATGGGCACCTGTTCATGTCCCAGATACTGTTTCCCATCCAGCTCCCTGCTTGTGGCCTGGAAAAACAGAGGAAGGCGCAAAGCCTTGGGACCTTGCACCCACATGGGAGATCTGGAAGAAGCTTCTGGCTTCTGATCAGCTCAGCTTTGACCGTTGTGAAGATTTGGGGAGTGAACCAGTGGATGCAAGATCTTTCTGTCTCTTTCTCTCTGTAAAATCTGCCTTTCCTATAAAAATAAATTTTTGAGAGAGAAAGACTTAACTTGCTATTTAAAAAGTACTGCTGGAGTAGATGTCGTAGTACATAAAGTTAAGCTGACACATCCCTATTTGTAGAGCCTGGATTGGGTCCTAACCCTTCTTCCTCTGATCCAGCCTCCGGCTAATGCATCCTGGGATCAGCAGGTGAGAGCTCAAGTACATGGGCCCTTGCCACCCATGTGGGACCTCCAGGTGGAAATCCAAGTTCCTGGCATCTTCCTGGCAAAGCCCTAAGCTATTGTGTGCATTTTGGGAGAGAAGCAACAGATGAAAGATCCCTCTGTATCTGTGTTGCTCTCCGTTTCAAACAGGTGATACCTACATACTCCTGTTCATTAAAGCGTTATTAACAATACTCAAAGTATAGAATTATGACCATCAACAAATGTATGGATTAAAAAATATGGTATAGACACTCAGTGTAGTATCATTCAGCCTTTTAAAAAGAGGAAATTCTGGGCCTGTCATGATAGCCTAGCAGCTAAAAGTCCTCATCTTCTATGCTCCAGGATCCTATATGGATGCCGGTTCTATTTCTGGCAGTTCGGCTTCCCATCCAACTCCCTGCTTGTACCCTGGGAAAGCAGTCAAGGATGGTCTAAGGCCTTGGGACCCTGCACCCACATTGGAGAACCAAAAGAGGCTCCTGGTTCCTGGCTTCAGATTGGCGCGGCTCCGACCATTGCAGCCACTTGGGAAGTGAATCACGACGGAAGATCTTCCTCTTGGTCTCTCCTCCTCCAATAAAAATAAAATAAATTTTAAAAAAAGAGGAAATTCTACTATATATGACAATGTAGATCAACCTAGAGGACAATGTACCATAATCAGCCAGTCACTAAAGGACATATACTAAAGAATTCCACGTTTGTGTCATTTTTAGAGTAGTCAAAATTATGCACACATTTAAAAAAATCGATACCTGCCTGTCTATCTTGTGAAACATTAAATAAGAGATGAGAATTTTCATTGTCATGTAAAAATACAGTCCATACAATGGAAAGTGTCAGTAGTATTCATGAAGGTTGCCTGGAGGAAGCACACCCATGTGTGTAAAAGTCCCTGCAAGTTCACCCCGTGGGGCCCAAGAGCATAATGTCAACAGAAATTGTTTCTAAAAAGCATGTGCAGCACATATAATGACAAGAATTTCAATCTTTCTAATTCTCAGAATCAAGTAATACTTGTGGCAAATAACAAAATGTTTGGATTGGAATCTAGATAGGAGGGGGTGGTTCTATGTTTGGCACACCACCTGCATGACCTTGGGACAAGCACTTGACCTCTCTGAGTCTTAGTTTTATAAACTGTAATAATAGCTGCCCTGCCAACCTCACAGGATGAGGTAACAGATGTTGAAGTACATTTGTTAATACTAAGAACATTATGTAACAGGAATTATTGTCAAAGTAGTTGAAAAATCATGTAGAGAGAAGTTTACAGGACTTAGCACACAAAAAACTAATCAGAAGATGTTTATTGAATGAATGGGTGAGCAAATGTTTCATCACATTCCTAGTATTTGAAATACTAAAATCTTGACTGGTATACTTAATTGTGAAAGGCATTGCAAAGGCACCCTACGACAAAGATAATAAATATTTCATATGAGACAATTGCAGCTAATGATTCATGAGAAATTTTCACCAACATTTAAGTATGTTATATTGCAGTTTTCTGGGATATAAATATTACTAGCATTTTTGAATCTCAATATTTTACATCCTACTGTTGACACACAATAGGTACTCAGCAGATACTTGAAATTGAGTTTTAATTTATCTAATATGACTTGCTTTTATGATCAATCTTAATATCTCTTGATATGCAATCATTTATCATTTTTTCTTCCAAATTGTTCCTTTGTCCTTTGTTTAGTAAGAATAGAAAAATTGAAGGGACATCAATACATATTACTCAAATGAATAGACAGCCTGTTATACTTTTATTTTGAATTTATGCTTCTAATAATAAAGCTACAGATGTTTGCTGAAATGTACAGTATAGTATGATAGATGCAATAGAATATTTTGTATTATAAGAGATAGAATAAATTGATATGATATATTAACCAAATCAGGCTTCAGAACTCCACTAATAATTTTTGCTAGGTTTCCATCACATCAATCCTTGACACCTTGGCAAATAATCATGACCAGGATTTCAAGTTTTCCATGGATGTGACAGGTCTACGTGTCTTACTTAGCACAGGATTGTAGCCCCTCCATGTTCCAACATGAAGAAACCTGTCACCAGCTTGTCAGTATCACACAATCACCTGAATCCTCGATACAGTCTTGTTACCATGGAGAAAAACTTTGGAGAATTAGCGTGTATACGGTGTGTTGGGACTGCTCCTTTGGGCAGCCTCTAAGGAGGAACTGGTAGCTCAGTAGCACTGCTGTGACAATAAGCAATCCAAAGTTCTGAGCAGAAAGGGCTCTGCCCACCTTTCTCAGCAAATAGCTCAAACAGAAAAGCCTGTTCTTAATGTTTCTCACTCAGCCTTTATAAAGCAAATATGTTTAACTAGTTTTCTTTAATGGAGACATCTTCAGTTTTCTCTCTCCCCATTAGTTCTAATGGGGTACTTGTGTGTGCAGCCAAAGAGCTCCTGAATAGGAGTTTGGATGTTAATCGGCTTTAGTGCTAGGCGGGGAAAAAAAAATGGAACTCTTTAGATTTCACTTTTCAAGTTGGATCAATTTCTGTGTCTCTAATCTCTGTCCTTACAATGGTTCTCATTAGTCAATTGCAGTGAGTGGTACCTAGCAGTTACTGATAGCAAGATGTTCTGCATGGGACATAGAGCTGCTTTTCCAAACAGCACGTTTCCATGAAAAATGAGCAGGGAATTATTAACGTGATCTGCATCATTTGCCTTCCTTTTCTCAAGATCAAACACAACTGTCAAGGTGAAAAGTAAGCCCTAGAAGTAATCTTTCAAGGTGTCCTCAGAGGGTGGCGTATCTGCCTCACACAAATTTTGTTTTCTCTGTGTGGATTACCTATTCCCTGAATCTGTGGAGCCATGTCTCACGCAGATTAACACTATGATTGTAAATTCCTCACTGAGTCTCTGGTATCTCCCATGCTTGGCATGTAGCGGCATCTCAATAAATGCCTACTGACTAAATGAATCACATAGGCCCATCTGTGTGAAGTGAAATGCAGCAACACCCAACACTTGAGCAGCACAGTATCCAGTTCTGTTCCCTCTCCTTAGTTCCTACTATGCCTCCCTATTGACTGTCTGGGGTCTCAGTGGTAACACCTTATTCTTCTAAACCCTCATTCATTAAAACCCAAACTTGAAGGAAAAAAAAGGCTACATTCTGTTTGCCTCTTTCTCTGCAGAGAAGGGACCATCAGTTGTCAGGAAAGTTAAGGCTAGCTCCCTTATTTGGGAAACTGCCCCCCCCCCACACACAAATATAAGGGACCACTACCCCCTTGATTGTTCAGCATTCTGAAAGACATAGAATCAACATGATTCATCTAGGCTGTGTGATCTTTCATTCTGAAAACAACCTAGAGAGGTTTAAGTTTGAACTTTTTCATCATTGAAATAATAAAAGCAGAGCTCCCTACCCCACTGAGGTGAGATTAGCTAATGAAAGTGCTTGATGCAAAGTAGCCTCTCAATCAGTGTTGACTAACACCTGGCCAGCAAGTGAACTAGAACTACAGCAACAGTAGGAGAGAAGAGCAAGGGAGGAGAGTAAGCTGCAGATTGATCTTCTGTGTTTGTGCTTAGGGGGTGAAGACCTTTGCTTCTGCACCAAGTGGTGGGCAGACGCCCCACAGCATCTTTCCACGGAGAACAAAGAGAATGCGCATCTTCCCCTGCAAATCGTCACGTGGGAACACTAAGGCCTGGTGGCTCAGTGGTATCCACCAGTTTTCCCCCAAATCTCCTGTTTTCTGATAGCCAACCAGGTGGCCTGCACAATTTTGACAGATTTTGTATCTCATAAAACGTTAGTGTAGAATTTTCCTCATTTCTAGAGATGTTAATGGGCAATATGCCTGTTCATTGAAATCTTCACCTTAAAGTTATTTGATCTTTTGTCAGTTGGAGACTCCATTTCCTGTACCTTTTTATTTCTTACTTTTAGTGGGACATAATTCTAAATCCCTTTGAGGATATGTTTACCACCACTCAGAAATATTTAGGAATAATCTTAGATAATGTAGCTTTTGTCTGAGGGACTAATCTGAATTAGTAGTAGATACTCCAAAACGTTTGAATTTATCTTAAAATGAAGCCTAACTGCTCTATTTTATTCCAGCCAGATACTCGCCAATGTGCCACAGCCTCTTGCAGCCCATCCAAGAGGACCACTGAGTTGAACTCATCAACTGGAACATCCAGACTATCAACAAGTCTGGCTTCCACTGGGGCTTGAATCTAGAGCCTTCTCCCACTGTGCGTAAATGGCAGACAGGGAAATCTTTGAGAGTTCAGTTCAAGCATGAACAAGTACATGCAAACACTCATAGAAAGACAGTTGTTCAAAGGCAGGAGCAGGGAGAGAGCCAGCTGAGCAGATAAAATGTCTACATTGTAGACTGGGCTCTGACTCAGCTACTGGAACCAAACAACATCTGTTGCAGTCCTGTGGGGCTCACAGACCCTCATCACCTCCGTGTCAGAAGCAGGAGGGGGCCGGCCTGACTGTGACACCATCTGTGTGCCAGGGACTCGAGCCAAAATGCCTGACTCTTGGGGGCTTAATTTCACTCCTTCCGTTGGCAACAAGTTAAAATCTAGTACAGGCTGGTGACATTCTCATTGTCTCACCTACCTAACTGGCCGCAACCCTGAAGCTGACACTCAATTGATCATTTGCTGCTTGCATGAGCCCACGGGACTCCTCTGCACAATTCCCTCGAATGTTACACTCACATCCTCCAGCCTTCTGCTGAGATTTGGAAACAGGGAGGAGATTCATTAGGAAAGCTGCTGTTCCGAGGACAATGTCTGTTGGCACTGTCAGCTTCATTTACAAAGGAACACATGCCTAGTCTCCTGTTGGGTCCTTGTTACATGGCCAGCCATGGCTGAGCCAGTGGCTTCCCTCATAGGTGCCTTAATAATGATTTATCATCCTGGGCAAAAAGAGAACAGGTGCCTCCTCAGAACAGAGAAAGAGAAACTATATCTTCTCTTTCCTACATCCCCCTTCTGTCATTTTTAACCCCCAGGTGTGGTAACTAGACCAGCAACTCCAGCGTTACCCCGTTACCCCCAACCCGGGAGCTTGCTAGCCAGTCAGCACCTCAAACCAATCCACATTCACAGAATCAGAATATACACTTTACCAAGTGATTTATGTATGCTCAAGTTCACCTGTGTCTTAGTTTCAGCGATAAGGTCATTTTCCATTAACACCGAGTGCAATAAGATCTCTGCTCATTGTAAAAGAGAGAGAAAAGGAAGGCTCTTAAACAGTTGCGGCTCTAAAGGCACTGCAAAGAAGTTGGTGGCTAATATTAGCAACATTGTCCAGAGCTCCAACTACCTTTGCTATGCCTTCAGCTCAAAAGGAAAACGAAGAGCTTGCCCAGGCTCCTTGTGAAGTCCTTTCTCCCAGACAATGCAGAGAGAGTGCCTTGTTTTCCCACCTTCCACCCCTCTGAGCAGGGGGAGACCCTGGCCCTCATATTGACTTTATGCCACTGCCAGAAAAGGGTGAAAACCATTCGGAAGTTCCCTGCCACTCAAGGCCATTAAAGTTTTACGAAGATGAAGAGTACTTTTTCCAAAAATAAAACTCAGAGTCACCATTTCCGTAGACTAGGGAAAGGTACAGTCCCTTTTTGTAACTGCAAATAAGAGTAGTTCCATAATAGTTCTGAATTCCTTCGTCTGCTTTGACTAGCTTCTCTCTTTAGATGGGTAAAAGGCACAGAAAAGCAGCCAGGTGTTCTTTAATCCCCGGTGTGCACCTGTACCTGACAAAACACAAGTGCTGTGGCCAAGGCCCTGCCAGCACCTCCACAGCAAGGAGAGCTTCTCAGATGGGACTGTGCAGTGTCCGGACACATGGGTGGTCCTTCTCTGTATGGCCTTTGGTTTCCTTATTTGCAATTAGCTGTTATACAGGAACTAAGCATTTCAGATGCCTTCAAGCACTGCCCATGCAATGAAAGAGTAGGGGTGTGCAAAAAAGGAGAGTGGGAAATGTAGTCGCATTTTTCTACCATCTCCTTCCAGCTCATCCATTGCACCTGCTGGATTTCACAAAGTAGAAATGTCTGGTCTTTGATTTTTAATCATGTCAACTCTTGAGAGTCAGTAGTGGAGTTTTTTTGTGTCAATTGTTACTGCCTTGCATATGAAACTCTTCAGTAAACAGGGCCAGTGGCAAAGCCCAATCATGAGACTTCTGCGTTTGGGGTTTTCCTTGTCTATTCCGAACAAGGTAATGGCCTTCTGTCAGGAGACCTCAAGAACAGCATTGCTGATTCTCGGTGGAGGTGAGGGTGGTGCTGATTATTTGTCCTACATAGTATTGTCATCATCATTATTATTATTTTGTGATACAATTCCATAGGCTCTGGGATTTTTCCTTACTCCCTTCCCCAATCCCCTCTCCCTCAACTCATCTCCCCTATATTATTCCGGTAGTATATTAGTCCTTCATAAACAATCAAAGTCCATCATTCTGCTGTTTAAGTGCATCCTGACACTGGGTACGAACAGTGGTAGACAATCCAGCATCCCATTGTCAAGATATATGCAACAGTTTTACTTGGAGTCCATCTTTGATTTGAAAGTAGAGATACATACTGCGTTGCACCCTCACATCTGGATATGGTAGTCTCTATTACACAATTACTATACATCCCCTTCAATGAAAAGCCATAAAACAAAACCAACAACAGGAAGAATTACAGAAATTTACAACAGTATGAAGTTAAATAGCGTGATACTGAATGACTAATATGTCATTGAAGAAATGAAAAAGAAAATCAAGAACCTATCAGTCAGTGAAGAATTTAATAAGAGGAAAAAAAAACTTTTAAGAAATGCTGGAAGCAGACATTTCACAAAGCACTTAAGGCACACTTGGGATACCTATATCCCGTATCAGAATGCCTGGGATTGAGTCTTAGCTCAACTCCTGATTCTAACTTCTTGCTAATATGTGCCCTAGGAGACATCAAGTCTTCGAAGTACTTGGTTACTGCCACTGATATGGGAGACCCAGGTTGAGTTCTCAACTCCTGGCTTCAGCCTAGCCTGGCCTTGGTGTAGCAGACATTTGGGGAAGGAAATATGTGAATGAGACTCTCTCTCTCTCTCTCTCTCCCTCTCTCTTTCTCTCCCACTCTCTTTCTCTCTCTTTCTCTCTTTCTCTCTTACCCGCCGAACTTCCTTCTTTGTCTTCGTTTCACTAACAAAATATATTTTAAAGATGAAATTAATTGACCATTTGAGAGTCAGGAAATTGCTTATTTTTAAAAAAAAACTTTGTATTTATGACTTCCTTTGATTTGGAAAATCTGATGACACCTTTCTCATTCCGTGTGCACAAAATCTGTTCCCATAGTTGCAGCCACTTCCCCCTTCAAGTGCTCTCCCCAGTTTCACACCAACCCTTCCACTCACTAGCGTTCTACACGTGTCCTTGCTGTACTCATTATATACCCAACCTGTCCCAGAAGACTTTTTCTTCTCAACCCCTCTTTTTTTTCAGTCTGGTGTCAGCCAGGACTCAGAACGTGGATGGAGAATGTTACAACTCAGTTTGCAAAAACCTAAAGCATTGATCTCAGAACATTAGATTTAAAGGACATAAAAAGAAAAGCAATCACTGTGTGACAACATTTTCACAGCCCTGCCACCAGCAAGCATGTAATCGTGATGTGAGCACCACTGTCTGCGTAGGTTCATGGGGCTTCAGTCCTACTTTAGTTCTCCGGCTCCAACTCTGGGATGTTTGGCCTATTGTCTGCACTCCCTCTGACAGGACCTGAGTCAGTCCCTTGCTGCATTTCATCTTTATCGTATAAATGCAACTCGTTTTGTGGCTGTTGATTGGTCTCCATTTTTCATTATGAATTATTTCACATCTGTGGAGAAGAACTGAAAGCAGCATAACTCCATCCCCCTCCTGACATTGCTGAAACGCAACACTCCCTTCCGCTCCAGAACTGGAATTTCCTCCTTGGACAAACTCAAGAAAGGTATTGACACTGTACCCCGGAGTCCTTTCCCAGTTCTATTCTTTTCCCTAACTTTATAGAGGTTAACAGCAAGTGAATTATCTTCCTTTTGTATTATTTTCTTAAGATTTAATTGAAAGGCTTAGTGACAGAGAGAAAGAGACAGAGGGAGAGATCTTCCATCCACCAGTTTACTTCTGAAATGGCCACAAGAGCAAGGGCTGAGCCAGTCACATACCAGGTGCCAGGAATTCCGTCTAGGTCTCCCACATGACTGACAGGAACATATGTACTTGTGCCATCTTCCACTGCTTCTCAAGAGCATTAATAGGGAACTGGATCAGAGGCAAAGCAGCTAGGCCTGGACTGCCACTTGGATATGGGATATTATCATTTCAAGCGGTGGCTTAATTATCTGTGCTACAAGGCTCACCCTCTCGTGAATTATTTTTTTCAATACCTTTTTCATGGTCAATTATTTGATCCAGGCTAATATTTAAATGTTGGGTAGTTTTCTTGATGGACACGTAAGTTTTTATCTTGATTTTTTTGGTATTACCAAGAGTGTTGCAATAGATGTTTCTATATTTTTCTTTACACACACCTGTGCATAAATCTCATTTTACACCTGGACATGAAACTGTGAGTCACAGGCAGCACTTTTTTTAACCTCTGTTTTATTACCAGTTCTCCAAAACAATTGCATTCTTTAGTTCTCCCAGGAGTAATAAAAGCCGTATGGGAGCTTCTGTTCCTCTGCATTTTTTCCAATAATTGATCTTGTTAAGACTTTTAAGTCATGTGAGATGAAGTATCTTGTCCTTTTAAGTTTTCCTATTTTGGTAGCTGGTGAGATTGGGCACCTTTTCGCATGGTCGTGAACTAAGGAAATCTGCCCTGCTCCCATGAATTGCTTTTTCTGTTACTTGCCCTTCTCTTCCTTTGTACCCTTTGCATTGATTGATAGGCATGGTCATTCCAACAGAAGTCATCTGACAGAAGTTTCTGTGCATCACAAACAGCTCCCACTATGTGGTTTTGTTTTGTTTTGCCTTGTTTTCTTTTGTGTAGAGATTTTTTGGCTTATGAAAGTTTTGAAATGTAATGTAGTTCAGGTTGTTAACAAGCTCTCTTATGCCTTAGGCTTTTGTGTCTTGTTTAAGAAACATCTTCCTGCCTTAGGTCATAAACACATTTTCCTGCATTATTTTCTAAATGTTTTCAAATTTCACTTTTCAGTTTTAGATCATCATTTCCTCTTGAATTTATGTGTTTTCCACATTTATTGAAGACTTTGCCATTCCAACACTAATCTGTTTCCTGTCTCGTGATTTCTCAGCTCTCATTCTGTTTCATTGGTGCTTTGTCATCTACCCCATGCCACTATCGCATGTCTTAGTTACCGTCAGCCCTCTTAACTTTTACTCTTATGTATGGCTTTTTTATTGTTATTTTGTTACTGCATGAAAGACAGACAGATACCTCCTATCTTACAATGGCTTACTCCACAGGTAGCTACAAAATGGTCCATACTGCTCTGGGCCGAACTGAAGCCAGGAGCCAGGAACTCCATCTGGGCTTACTAAGTGGGTGTCAGAGATCCAACTACTTGAACCATCACTTGCTGTCACCTAGCATCCACATACATTAGCAGAAAGAGTCAGCACTCAAACCCAGCGTTCTGAGGGGGATACGAGTGTTTCACATCTTAACGACTATGTCAGTTGCCCACCCCTGTATAACATTTAGATCAGCTTCTACGCATCATTAGAATTGCTTTTGAAATTTTGTTGTATAAAAGACATATTTTAATACATTAATGGAGCATACATAACTTTGTAAGAATTCTTAAAAGTGTTAAATTTATCACATATCTTTCTAAGTCTATTTATATTTATACGGTATTTTTAATGATGTATTTTATTTATTGGAAAGTCAGATATACAGAGAAGAGAAAAGACAGAGAGGAAGATCTTCTGTCAGCTTCCGCAACACCTGGAACTGTGCCAATCCAAAGCCAGGAGGCTAGAGTTTCTTTCAGGTCTCCCACTTGGGTGCAGGGTCCCAAAGCCTTGGTCCATCCTTGACCGCTTTCCCAGGCTACAAGCAGGGAGATGAATGGGAAGCGGAGCCGGTGCCCATATGGTATCCAAGCATGAGCAAGGCAATGACTTTAGCTGCCAGGCCACCACACAGGGCCCTAACATACGATTTAATGACAAAATCTCCTGTAATCTATTTACTTTCAGTAATAGATTTTAGACTATTAAACTATATTTGCAATTCTTGAATAGATACTGCTTGGTTTATGCACATTGCTGAACTAATTCACTAAGATTTTATTTAGGAATTTTTTCATTTGTATTTAATACTGAGATTAGTCTATAATTTTCTTTTAATACCCCATTAATTTTTAGTTATTAACCAGATGAGTTAGGTAGCTTCGTCTTTTCTTATTTGCTAGAATACTAAATAAGGGATTATTTATTTCATAAGGATTTAGACATCGTGTATAAAATCATTCAAGCTTTGTATATTTGGGGCAACACTAGGATTTTATTATTGATTCAATTTATTTGTTGATTCTAAGTATATTTAGACTTTCTCCTGAGTTATTTTTTATGATTGCTTTTCTATAAAATTACCCATTTTGTCTTAGTAATCAATATGTTGGTTTAAAAGTGATGTCATAATCAAGGATGATTTTTAGAAATTTGTACAGTATCAACAGTTAGATAGCCATCTTATATACACAAATCCTACTTCTCCATTTCACCTCTTTTTTTTCACTTTTTCATATTATATGCATCTCAGTGCTCATCTGTGGCAATTTCTTCTGCTACCATGTTCAAATTATGATTTGCTAAATACTTGTGATTTTACATAGAGCGTAATTCCAGAAAGACTGTCTCTTATTACTTTAATCTCCTCTTCTCCATATTTTTCCTGTTTTGATTAAAGACATCAAGGTTCCAGCCCTCATCTCAAGGACTTCGAAGCTGGCTGCTCTGGGAGACAAAAAAAAAAAAAAAAAAAAGAAACTTTAATCTCCCCTGTCTCTAGGGCCCACAAATTATAACCCTTTTCCTCTATCAGAAATAATTTTACTCAGTTTCCTGTATTTAAGATGATGTTGTCATATTCCTGTTTGTGTGTCTATCCAGGCGCTTACTCCTTTTCTTAAGCTCTTCTGCATTCACCCCTCTTCCCCGGGCAGCTGCACCCTCACCACTCCTTAGGTCAGTTGTGCATGGTCACCTTGTGGAATCATCCGTGGACTTGTTAGCTGCAAAAGCCCCTTGCACGTTTCTGTAGGGCTCTCTTCCCCACCTCTCTCTCCTTCTCTTTTTCTCTTTCTCTCCCTCTCTGCCCACTCTTTCTCTGTGACAAAAAAAAAAAAAAAAAATCAAACCAAGCAGAAAGAGAAAGACAAAAACCACAGTATTCCTGTGACAGTCTTCTGGTTTCTGGCCAAAAGTTTTACTTAAAAAGATCTTGATTTCCTAGACATCCTGTCTCCCCTAAGGAATTAGGCATCTTTCTGGGAAGCATCAAGCCTCACCATCGACTTTTCTGTGTTCAAAAGAGCCAGTTTCTCTGTAGCAGGTTCCTCCAAGAAGGGCACAGAGCAGGCTGCAGCCCTGCTCTCATTTGGCTTCTCCCCACGAAGCCCAGTTTTGGTCTCATCCTGTTGGGCTGATTTCCCCTGACATTGCCCCTGGCAATGATGCTCACAAATGGCCTCAGAACGTCTCAAGTAACCCAGACTCTTTTAGCCAAACAGAATAGCAGCAATTTAAGCAGGTCATCAGCTACGTTTAATCACAGTCGCAGCTGGCACATTGTGAACATTCAGTAAATATTAATCAATAGCTATCCAGTGGCACTAAAGAGAGACAAAAGAATAATCTGATGGCTTAACCAAGGTCACACTAAACAATTGCTGGACACTAATTTTCAAAGGATGACACCCATCTCTTCCCCCCTACCCAAGCCATGAGACTCTGCCAGTGCCAAAAGCATCCTATTCCCACGTGCCCAGATCTCCCGCAAAGAGGAAGGCTGTGTCTGTCCCTGGTTAATCTGTATTAGTGAAACAGTATCACCAAGGATCCCTAAGCCAGCCCCATGAGAATATTCTGTAATGGTTTTCTGAGCCATCAAGTGAGGAAGCCAATTTAGATCCTTACAGGGGATGTTAAAATGTGCTGGTAGCATTAGCAAATGCTCCCTTTCCGCCTCAAAATGGGCCGTTTGTCTAACACAAATTGCTGGCAAATGTTACATCCCTGTGCAGCTTTCTGCGTCTGAAACTTAGTCATGATGGCAATAGATCTTGATTGCTTCATGAACAACCTTCCAAGAACTAAAACAAGACATAAAATAGTATTTCAGTAATATAAAATAAAAAAAGGGAACTTGAGCAAAATATGTAATGAGTTTAGCCTACTGGTAGCTCTTATTTTTGAATGGCCCAATTTCATGCAATCATTGTAAGACCTTATTGGAAGAGGGGTCTAGTCTCTTAGAAAGGAATGGACAAAGGACTTTGGTTCAAAGGCCGCCATCTGACCTGGCCCAGTGGATGAGCGCTGGCACCTGCACACAGGAGGGGCTGCAGACTGCTAGGAAAAGGCAACTTTTCAAGGATTACTGTTGCTACCAGGGATATTTTGGGGTTCTCTGAACTGATTAGTTATCCCACTTACATTGTTACTTCTCTCAGTCAAATGCCTCAGCTGCCCTCACTCACTCAAATCCAGTGCTAAACCCAGACCAAGAGCAGTGGCCTGGTCTTCTTGTCCAGTAGTGGAGCTTGGATATGAACAGGTCCTGGTCAGAAATGAGAGCATCAATCTGTTCCCTGGCTCCCCAAAGTACAATGAGAGGGAGAAACATCCAATAAACCCAGTCTGCTTTAGACCGCTTCTGTGTCCCCTCTGCCAGGAACTGTAATCTCCTCAAGGAGAACCTTAACACTTTAACTATTTTGCACACAGTCATCTCCTGATAAACATTTCCTGGTTGATTTCCAGTCAGTTAATTTTCTAATGTACACCATGAGCATAAAAAGTGTTTTTAAGTAACTATTAAAGCTTTGCTTTTGATAGCCCAAATTCATGGAGAACCAAGGCTGAAGAAAATTTCTTAAGGCTTTGATTCAAGCTGACTATTGACTCTCACCACAACATTTTAAAAGAAGAAAACATTTCGTAAAGAGAAAGGCAAATTATATCTAGTATGTTGTGGTCACAAAAGCCTCTGACCTAGAAAACAGCAAAATTAATCACCTTGTTCCCCAGTAACCGTGGCTTATATTGTGATTTCTCAGTAAGACTGTGTAACTTAAACTGCGGCTGCCTCTCAGTAGAGGGAAACATAAGTCAGTCTCTCTCCTTCATAATTATTTTATTTAGGAGGCATAGAAGAGACATATAGAGAAATAACAGTATAAAGAGTACAGGGAGAACTCATTTCTTGGAGTGGATTTTAAATGAATTATAAATGTATTTTTGCCATCTGCTGCTGTTACTGCTCTTATGAAATTTGGGATTCACAAATTGCAGTTTGTATAACACTAGCTCTAAGACTCAGAAAATCTGCTGCAATACCTATAACCCAAAGGAATATTCTGGATTACTTCAGAACGCTCCTGCTCTCTGTAGGGCTTCCCCAGCATCTGACAGGCACTACC
Source organism: Ochotona princeps (assembly GCF_030435755.1). Taxonomy (NCBI): domain Eukaryota; kingdom Metazoa; phylum Chordata; class Mammalia; order Lagomorpha; family Ochotonidae; genus Ochotona; species Ochotona princeps. Next base: position 57,831,683 of record NC_080840.1, read on the forward strand.
ACGTGCTTGCCAAGGAGACGCAGGCTGTAACAAAGTTCATATTGCCATCAGGACTCCCAGCATCACTACTTGGAAGAATTTTTTTTGTGTGGCAGAGAGGTCTGCTTACTGAACCTGGAAGATATAGGAACTCAGGGCACTGAGGAATATGGGAGGAATTTAAACTAAAGGTACGTTTTCAGTCAACCTCAGTGAGGACAACGCACACCTCTTGCATTCCTAAGAAAGCAAGTAAAATATGAAGAATAAATAAAATGGAAGTGCTGCATGCAAAATTCTGCACTGCAAACCAATCCCATTTCTTTCATCTCTATTATTGGCTTGGAAAGAGGAGGACACATTCTCGCAACATCTATCGATGACTTGGATTCAGATTTTACAGTTCTAGAACATTCTCTGTAGCTAAGTACTCACAGAGGACCATTTACCTAAATATAAATATGTAAAAATCATCCCATTTAACCTGTGTGTTCTCCAAAACCGTGTTTAAGAGTTAGCTGCATTCTGGGCCCGGCGGCGTGGCCTAGCAGTTGAAGTCCTCACTTTGAACGGGGCGCCGGTTCTGGTCCCGGCGGCTCCGCTTCCCGTCCACCTCCCTGCTTGTGGCCTGGGAGGGCGGTTGGGGACGGCCCAAGGATTTGGGACCCTGCACCCACATGGGAGACCTGGAGGAGGTTCCTGGTTCCTGGCTTCAGATCGGCTAAGCTCTGGCCGTTGTGGTCACTGGTGGAGTGAATCATCGGATGGGGGGTCTTCCTCTCTGTCTCTCCTCCTCTCTGTATATCTGACTTTGTAATAAAAATAAATAAATCTTTAAAAAAGAAAAAAAAAATCATCCCATTTATTCTTCTACCAGAGGTGCAAAGATAAAACGACAAGGAGTTTCAGAACTCCTGGGGACTCAATCATGATCAAAATAGGCCCTAACCATGCTTGAATGGAGAAAGGGATAGGCTGTATGTGGGCAGGGTTGGAATACTGCTGCTCTGTGTAGCAGTACCAGCAGGTGTCAGCTGCTTTCCAGTCCAATGATTTTCGTATCTGTGAAGTTCAGATCCCTTCCCCAGTCTCATCACACTAACCTGAAAAACATCTGACTTTTCTCTTTCCAGCAGTCACCACTGGAATCAAGTGCACCAACTTTATGGAACAGTATACAAACTTGGAGCATTTATTCTGTACAGGTGCTATCATTTTATTTAATCCTCACCACAAGCCTGCTTTCCAGATGATAACACTGAGACTCCAAGAAGTCAGCTCTCAGACAGTAAGAAGTGAAGAGTCTCCTCTATCCCCAAAGCCCATGTTCTTCACAATTCACTTCCCTTGGTGTTTTCACCAGCAAGTCATTGTTGTAAACATGGATAGAAATAGCCTTGTTGCACTCTACTCAAGATTCTTGAGTGCATTCTGTGGCAGAAAATTGAAATTAACATTACAGTTCATGCATTTTAGGATTATACGGAGAGTCCTTAGCGATGCCAAATATGGTTCTCCCATGTGAGAGTCTTGGCCAATGAAGTTATTTAAGGGAAAACTGAATCCAGGCACCACATACTTCAACATGAATGAGGACCTGGATCACCACCTCCTCTCATTCAAATTTCAGGTTTCAGAAGGAGATGTGGAGCTGGAGATAATGGTGAGCATTTACATGTACAAGAGGTTTGCAGGTGATATATAATAGATGCTAGGAAGCTGCCAGGGTCCTGCATAAAACTCTTCCACTGGCTCCAAACTTATTCTTACATGTCTATGCAGCAAGAATTAGAAGGGAAGTTAATAGCACAAAGATATGCTAATACAGTTGTGAACGGATACGGTTCATGTGATGGAATTCTCTGAAATAGTAACTGTGTAGCTCAAATTGCAAACCTCCTTTGAATGTGCTTATCGAAAAAAACTAAGACTAAAATGTTAAGAAACCTAAGGTATTGTGATCCATTTCAACACTTACATATAACACATCAAATGCAAACGGAACATTGACAAATGAATGACTAATCTGATGAAGAATTTCATTCATTTCTGGTTTATAAACATTGTCCTGTGGAACATTTCCTGAGACTTAACCAAAACTGATTATAATCAACACAAGGGAGTGATACTTCAACCGCATCTAAAGGAATTCTGCGGCCAAAAGTACCTACGGAATCGCGTGCTTCTGGGTCAAAGCACAGCAATCTCTCAGAAATAAACAGATCATACCCTATGAACCATAATTCTTAATCTAATCAAGTGTAATGATCATATGGATGAATGATCAAATGAGGATTTGACAATATCTGAGAGGGAAGCAAAGAATCTAGCTGTCAAGGGGACCTGAAGGTGTGGTCAGAACTTTGAGAAGCCAGACAACATTTCAACACCCCTCAGTTGTGCTCTGCTCCAATGTCAATGCCCATTGAAAACAAAGCAGAGGAAATCCTGAAGTTGCATCCTGAGCTTTGTAAAGGTTGTCCAGTTTAAACTGTTCTCCCACTGGAGGCTGTTCAGTAATTGATATTTTCCACTACTGGGCTTCCCTAGTTAACTCCCAAGAGGCAACAACTCACTGTGATTTTCTGGTAAGAAAGATGGAGCATTGCTGTGTGTGTGCAGCAAGCTCTGGATGTGTTGGCCGTAGGAGAGAGCAGCAAGTCCTGAAGAATGGCAAGAAGAATATCAGGAAGAACCTATGAAGCAAATTAAAAGGCCTTGCTACAAACATCCAAGACTACTTTACTCCCTTCTTGCTTTCTTTTGTTTTAGTAAGAAAATTGATTTTTCTCATGCGAGATATTTCACATAAATTACTGCATTGACTCCCCCAGAAAGCTGAAAAGTTACAGGTTCTCTTTATTTCATAGATGATACTGAAGTTCTCAAGCTTGCTGAAGGTTTATGTCACTACAGAGTGGCAGAGTCAAGATTTAAACTCATCTATTTGAGACTCCCGAACTACCGCCCTTTTCCTATCTCCTGTAACATTTCTTACGCTGGTTCTATTTCTCATTTAATCCTTATTTACTCATTTCTAAATCCCATCTGAAAACTGACGCCTATAAAAATTCTTCTATCTTCTGATAACTTTGAACATACAACAATTTGGTTGTAAATGAAATAAAGTTGCTGTTCAAACAAGTATGCAAAATTATCCTTAAAAGTAGCAATTGTGTTTCAAAAACAGTCCATGATAACATTTCATTCGGGAAGGTATGAGATTTGCAATGCTGGCTGATCAACTCTCAGGAACATTTAATGATTTTGTCCTGGATTACTGCATATGCAGAAAATTTGGTTTGATCTTAGGATGATGAATGTGTGATTTAGATCTGACAATTGATGAAAGGAAGTGGTTTATGCAAGTTGACAAAAGACAAGAAACCATGGCCCAGTGTGAATTGCTTTTGTCATAGATTTATCTGCCTCAACATTTATTCTGTTTATTAAAAAAAATTCACACTCATCAGTTTTCTCTCTGGGCATGATAACTACAGTGAAAAGTAGTTATACAAAAATTTATTTTCAGTTCCAGCGTGGGGCAAGAAATATATCTTTGATTTGTTCTTTCTAGCTCTGTTGATTGCTTTGTCACTTAAATCTTACATATTTCATGCTTTTAGTTTAGTTGCCTCTCTGGGATTTCTACCTCTATTTCAGCACCACAATATTAATAAGTACAATTCAGACTTGACATTTGATCATAATACTTTCACATGGTAGTCATAGCATTGAGAGAGCTGTGCAGTCTTTTTATAGGTACTACCGTATTCTATTTTCATATATAGATATACAATTAGATACATGACTTATCAAAATTAGTTGATGGGGCTGCATTGTGACATAGCAAATAAATCTGCTACCTGTAATGCAAGTATCCCTTATGGACACTGGCTTGAGTCTCGGCTGCTCCACTTCTTATCCTGCTCCCTACTGATGCACCTGGGAGAACAGTGAAAACATCCCAATTCCTCGGTCCCCTGAAAGCCATGTGAGAGAACCAAAAGAAGCTCCTGGATCCTGCCTCCTGCCTGGCCCAACTCCAGACATTGTGATTATTTAAGGAGTGAACCAGCAGAAGACCTCTACTCCCTCCCCCAACATCCCTGCCCCATAAACTCTTTTAAGCAAATAGTAATAATAATAATAAATCTCTTTTAAAAGTTGGTTAAAACAACTAAAGATGAACACAGGCCATGATTATTATTTCATCTTTTTCTGGTCACTTCATAACCCAAGAAAAAATTTCAAGATTTAAAGAGTGTCTACCTAAATCAAAATGTCTAGCAAGTTTCTTTTTCCAGGCCATATGTTGGTGTTATATAAATTTAAAAGCCAAGTGGCTTAATAGGACATTAAACAGGAGTATTCACAGAAAATAGAGTACATTTCAGGAACCTATAAAATCAGTTTTAAGTCCACATGTGTGCCTACCCAAAAATGATACAGTAATAAAATCATGTATAAACTTAGATGTCCTTTCTTTCATATAACTCCCAATTATTGAGCTCTGTTTTAGTAGCACTAATTAAATAAGAACAAGAGAAATCTCAGAATTTAACGTTATGCCAGATATTCAAATCAGGGTTTGGGTAAGGGAGTGATGAGGGTATCGCTTGAATAGTTCCCCTGAGATCTGAGTGACAAGAAGGAACCAGCAATGTGAGCATCTTAAGAACACTGCAGGAATAGGAACAAGTAATGGTTGTAAAGGTGGGAGGGAGTTTGGCAAGAGGACTGCCTGAATGGCTACAGGACATTAGTCAAGGTGGAAAGTGGAAAAGATTCCGTCACAAAGGAGCCACAAGCTCACATGGGCCTCTGTAGGCTTGGGTAAGGTGTTTGCATTCTACCATAAGTGTTAAAGGAAGCCGCTGGAAGACTTTAGGAAGGGAGCTGTGATATTTAAAGTTTTAAAAGTTAACATTTGGGATGAGCATATAGCATAGTGGTTAAGACACACAAATCTCATATTGCAGTAGCTGGGCTTAATATCTGCCTCCAGCTTCCCTCTGATGTAGACCCTTGAAGGCAGCAAGGATGGCTCATGTACTTAGGTTCCTGACACTCATGTGGGAGACCTGGATTGCATTTGTGGCTTCCAGATGCCTCAGTCCAGCCCTAGCTGTTACAAATATTGGGAAAATAAACCAGGAGAAGAAATATTTTCATTCTCTCTCTCTCCCCTTTTTTCCCTCTCTCCCTCTCTCTCCCCTTCCCTCTCTTCCTCCTTCTCTCTTTTTCAAATGAATGAATAGAATTGTAAATAAATAAGAAAATAAAGTTTTAATTTAGAATTAGGACTACGCATTAATTCTTAGGATAAAGAGAGAAAAAAATTATGTGCTGATTGTATCAAAGCATGTTACATTATATCATCACCTCACTTCACCTGTTCCTTAACATGACCCGCCTTTGTGCCTCCACCCACCTTTCTCGGGCCTCTTGTGAGGCATTTTGGCAGCAGCATTCTCACCACTCCATCTACGTTAGGTGTTGAGTGATCTAAACTCCCTTTGCCAATGTCATTCAAGCAATTCTCCTTCTTGAGAATGCTATGTTCACTTTACAAAAAGTTTGCATTACATATTTTAGAGTCTCTGTGAAAACCTAGGCATGATGGATATGTATAGACCATTGAGTGATGGAAGAGATATTTAAGAAATATTTTGAAGTATTCAGGTAAGCATTTTCCTGTTTTGTTTGCTAAGCCCAATCACTGCTGAGAATGAGATAATCATCCCTTCTATGAGCCAGTCCCATGAGCTCTGCCCAGAAGGCTCTCAGAAAGTAGGAAAATTGACCAACATTCATGGAAACAATTAGTGAACACAACAGAAGGTTGCTCATTAGCCTTCTGTAATGCACTGTGAGAGGCAGAGTAACTGCCCCTTAAAGATGTTTGCATCCAAATTCCCAGAACACATCAATGTGTTACCTTTTATCAAAAATGGGGATTATGGTCACAAATGGAGCAAGATCGCTGCGCAATTGACTTTAAAAGTGGGGATTAGATGATCAGATGGGCCCTATGCAAATCAGATGGGGTCATATAAAATATAACAATAGAGAAAGGTGTGGAGAAATGCCATGTTACTGGCTTTGAAGATTAAGAAAGGAAGCCATGGCCAATGAATCTGGCAAAAATCAGATGCTGAAGTGACCCCCAGAGCCTTGTGAGAGAGACATGGCTTTATGTAAGCCCCTTGAGACCTATCTGACGTGAGCATTATACAGCAATCATATAATAAATCTGTGTGATAGAAATCACAAAATTGCTAGTAATCTGTTAGAGTTGCAGTAGAAAACTAATGGAATGTGACAAAATTCCACTCTGACCATGGACATAGAGGAGCATTATAGGATCAGGGTTTCATAGGAGACATATCTTTGTTCATAAAACCTATGGTAGAAAACTTTCTGCAGAAGGTAGGACAAAACAGAGTCCTGATGTCTTTTTGATGTCCTGCCTGTCTATTTTTAGTACAAGGTGCAGGAATGCTTTTGATTGAGTCCTGTATAAATTTTTTTAATTGGGGTAATTAATACAGCTTCTGATTAAGGATAAATTTTGTCCCTAATTTTAAGTTTGTATTTTATAATCATGTAAGTTGTCATTTACAGCTCATAAAATAACAAAGCATGCTTGAACTTTTATTTTGTTCAAGTTTCCAGAATAGGTTTCCGTAACTGCCTGGAATCCTCATGGGGAGTTATGATGAAACACAGTCTATGTGCTGGCAGAGTTATAAGTGGCTGTTGATATTTCATACGCTTGACTCTGAAGGAGGATGTCAACACCTGTATTGCTGCACTAGGAATTATTGTCCAGCATTTGTCCACATGTTCTCTTCCCCTTGGACAATCTCAATATGTTTCTTCACCTTGGTTCCCATCCATCTGTGAATGTGGTAACCTTCAAAAAGCCAGCCCTAGTTAGGACATTCTATGGAAGAATGAATGAAGCCTTCTAAACATGGTAGAGAAGTTGGATCATGTGGGATTTTCAGATTCATAATTATGCATTATAATTCATGCATCCATATGAAATGTCTCCATTTGTACATTTTGCAGATATATGTCTGTAGAGATATAAAGGCCTTCCAAATGTATCGTATTTTTTGAGCTGAAAATATCAGATTGTTGACCATTAAATTATTAGGTCATGTGCATTAATTTCAATCATCCAGAAAATATTTCAAAGGAAAGTGCTATATTTCAAAGAGTCAAAAATTTCCTCTTTCACAATACTTTCTCAAAATGACTGACTTTCATATAGTTTCTTAATTGAGGGTTCTTCTATATCAAGGCTGTGTCACTACAAAGAAAAAATCAAGAATCAGTCATTCAGAGAAATTCTTACTTACAGCCTGACAGACACCAACACCAGAAAATTCCTTGCCTTATTCATTGTCAATCTCTATTAAGCATTTTTTAAATATTTGTACTGTTCTTATCCTGGACTACTTAGAATAGATTTACAGAAAACATAGACTATGTCTGTGCTTACAAATGCATTGGCTTATGTAACAAATGAATTGTCAAGATTCTAAATAGTTACAAACTGATTTTTTTCTGTATTGTTACAGTACAAGAAATCACCCTGATGATTGTTATTTTTTTTGACATTTGAAAGACCTTTTGACTTATTTTTTTATTTTATTAATTACATTGCATTATGTGAAACAGTTTTATAGGTACTGGAATTCCCCCCACCCCTCCTCAAGCCCTCCCCACCCATGATGGATTCCTCCACCTTGCTGCATTGTCATAGTTCAAGTTCAGTTGAGATTCTTTCATTGCAAGCATATACCAAGCATAGAGTCCAGCATCTTATTGTCCAGATAAGTTCTACAGCTTCTTGGGCAGACCATCTCTGGTCTGAAGGTAGAGCTGGCAGAGTATCACCTGATAATTGTTATGCATGCCTGCATATTGTGGCAGAAATAACATCTTATCAATTTTATCTAATTCCTCACATCTGAATAGTGGCCACTCTAACTCTATATTGAAAGGTATAGTTGGCTTAGCAATTAAAATGCCTCTTGGAACCCTCACATCCTATATATGAATGTCTATGTTCAGCTGCTGGCTCTGTTCCTGATTTCTGCTTCCTAATAATGTACTTCCTGGGAGGTAGCAGGTGTGACTGAAATACTTAGGGATCTGCCATCCTGATGAGAGACGCAGATTGAATTTACAGCGTCTGGCCCCAGGCTATTCTGGTCCTGGCTTTCACGGTCAATTGGGGAGGGGATCAGCCGATAGGAATACGAATGTTTTTTAAATTTTATTCAATAGAGAAAACTAATAAAGCAAGGTAAAATAAAGTGAAAACATGAAAAATTTTTTGTTAGTTTTAATCTGGTATGCTCAGTGAAACTGGGAATAGAGGTCTCCAAATTATCAACTGTACAGTTAAGCAGAATATTAGGTAATATAAAAAGGTCAAATTTTGAGAGGCCATCATTGTGGTACAGTGGAATAAATTGCTGCCTTCAACACCATCATTCCAATTGAAGTGTTGGTGTGTCCCAGCTGATCCACTTCTGATCCATCTTCCTGCTGCTGTGAAGGCACTGAGGACAGACCAAGTGCTTGTGCCCCTGATACACGTGGAGAAGACAAGGATGGCATTGCTGCCTCTTGGCTTTGGCCTGGCCGAACTTGGTTGTTGTGACTGTTTGAGCAGTGAACATGCACATGAAAACTCTCTTTTTTTTCTTTCTCTCTCTCATTCTCGTCTCTGTCTCTCCTTCCCTTCTCTTTCTTCCCCCACCCCCATTGATCTGCCTTTCAAATAAATAAATCTTTTAAAAGAACAACTTTTGCTGTTAAATTTGAGGTATAATTAGTCTTGAAAATGTACATGGAAATGTAAATTATCATTCAATTCCATTTTTCCGTGTTTTTATAATCTCCCTCATATAAATCATCCCATGTAGAGCTATTCACAGGATTTTCCAATCTTCCCTTTGTGCAACTGTAGATTAAGATAATGTGTTTTACTTAAGAACCTATTTAAGGGCCCTGCGCAGTAGCCTTGCCACTAAAGTCCTTGCCTTGCACCAGCCAGAATCTCATATGGGTGTGGGTTCTAATCCCGGCAACCCCGCTTCCCATCAGGATCCCTGTTTGTGGCCTGGGAAAGCAGTCAAGGACAGCCCAAAACCTTGGGACCCTGCACCCACGTGGGAGACCCAGAGGCTCTGGGCTCCTGGCTTCAGATTGACACAGTTTGGGCCATTGCGACCATTTGGGGAGTAAATCATAGGACAGAAGATCTTCCTCTCTGTCTCTCCTCATCTTTGCATATCCGACTTTCAAATAAAATAAATAATAAATAAGTAAGTAAATAAGAACCTATTTAAAAGACATAGCAGATAATCATTAAAATTAGTTCCTTGACCAGAACAACGCAACTGTGCAAAAACCAAAGCTTAGGCCTTGATCCTAATAAATTCAGATTGATTGTCTGTTTGTCTCAAATGTATTAATGCATAATTCATTTTTTCAGCACTGCCCCTAATCCAGGCTGTCTTGATCTTGCCTTTAAAGTACAATTGCTACAGGGAGAGAAATGATTGTTTTAGGTGAATACTAAATATAGGAAGTCAATATAAATGTCATTATTAAAACTCTCATGCTGCCAATTTTTTTTACTTCTTGGGTGTACCCTGTTATCATGATGGATGAAGATGGATGAAAGGAGGCAAGACTTTGTGTGCCCCAGGGCAGTCTGTCACAGATGGGTGGAGGAAGCACAATGGTGCCCTGGGCAGTGTCAGAAGTGGTCACTTCTGAGAACTAGAGCTTCTTAAGGATTTCTTGAGTTTTTCTGGACCCTGGACCCTGGGATCTGGCATATGTCTTTTGTTTCATACTTAAAAGTCTTTTTAAAGGAGGATCTGTGTCTCAGTGGAATTCAGAACGATTTCAGATCTAACTAGGGAACATGTATTTGGGTAGAGATGAGGAAGAAGATTGCTTTGTAACCATGGGTATGTACGACAGGTTCCAACCATAGGCTTTAAATAACCTTTGACATTGAAGAGTTGAGATTTGATTTGTCTGGAAGGGTACTCCCTGGACTGTATTACACAGACCAATGCAATATTGCCTTAAACCGTATTTTCCAATTGTATTGAAATTAAGCCAGAACTCTTATCAAACTGAGCCAGAAGTGTCCTTTACTCTTTCACATTCCTTTTCAAGTTTTGCTGAGCTTCCTAGAATTGTTTTTCAAAGATTTTTTTTTCTTTATGGACTCATGAGCATTCCCTTATATCCATTCTCAAATAAGCTTAAAATTCAACAAATACTAATTTCTGAACATCATATTAACTATAGACCTCTTATTGTGCCAGGCCGATAGAACTTCATGTTTTTCTTTTCATATGTAGCTTGACTTTTAATAAATTTTTTCTAGTCTCTCCAATTTACAGAAATGTCTCAGGTCACCTTATGTTTTTTGTTTCAGGAAACTTATTTGCCTGACTGAAGGGTGATTGCTTTAGCTAAACATTTTGTGCCTAAGAACAGGAAAAACAAATACAAATTACATCTTTAACATTTAATTGAAAGACAGCATGAAGGAGAGAAGAGAGAGAGAGAGAGAAATCTTTCATCTGTTGGTTCATTCCCTAAATGTTCACAATAGCCAGGGATAAGCTAGGCCAATATCAGGATCCAGGAATTCCATCTCGGGGTCCGAGGAGGGTGGCAGAGATGCAATACTTGGGCTTTCTCCCAGGGTATGCATGCAAGCTGGATCATAAGCAGAAACAGGACTCAGACACGCAGATATGGGATTTGGTTGTCCTACACCACACCTTAAACTGCTGTACACGACACCCACCGCACTAGATACATTCTTGGTTATTTTTGAAAGGTTTATTTATCTATTTATTTAAATTTCTTTGTACAGAGGGAGACACACAGAGAGAGACAGAAACAGAGATATCTTCCATTCACTGATTCACTCCCCCAAAATGGGTACAATGACCAACAGAGCCAGGCACCAGGAATTCTTGCAGGTCTTCCACACAGGTACAGTGGTCTGAGCACTAGGCAATTCTGCACTGCTTTCCCAGGTGCATTAACAGGGAGCTGGTTTGGAAGTTGAGCAGCTGGGACATAAACTGGAGTGAATGTGGGATGTTGGCACCATAGGCAGCAGCCTTACCAGCTACACCACAGTACCTGACCCCTTGGTGATTTTAATATTCTTGAATGCCTACAGGTTACTTTCTCCACTCTGGAAGCAATAATCCAAAGCCTTGGGGGACACAGTGAGGTCAGCAAGGAAGAGGAGTAAGCTGGAATTTAGCCAGAGAGGCAGAGGCTAATGGGAAGAGTCAAGAAATGCTTCTAGGAGAAAGTAGGAGGAAATGAGAGGACAATGACAATGTCATGCATGTCTCAGCAAGTGACACAAAAAATAGTAGTAAAGTGTGGCGAGGGGAGAGGTAGAACCCAGGACTGGAGACATCCAGGTAACAGCTATTTCTTCTTTCCTTTCCGAAGTTTAAATGAACACATAAATTCTTATACCTACCACCTTCTCTTAACATTAGCAGTATTATGTTAAACATTTTCTACCTTGCTTTCTAAAGGTAATGGGTACTTTATTAAAGTTGCTGGAAGTTTTCCTCATTTCTTTTTTGCAGCTTCACAGTGCTGCATTGTGAATGTACCTTGGCTTAAGGTACTATAGATCATGAGGATTGTCACCAGCCTTTTTTTCTTACTAACAGTGCTGCAATTAATAGCCTTGTGCATAGGTCACTTTGCATTTTTGCCATTTTATCTTTCGGACCGATTCCTAGAAGCGAGTTTGCTGAGTCAAGGTATATGTACTTTTGCTGACTGCTGCCAAATTCTCTTTCTCAGAGGTTGTACTGTTTTGCATTCCCATCAGATCAATTGTAGATAATATTATATTGGAGGAACTGAGCAGGAATCTGAGATGCATTAAGCCTGGTGCTTCTGCTTTTTGTTGAAATAGAAAACAAGATCATTGGTAAACAGAGAAGTAGGAGTGAGTTGTAACTTAGGGTGAGAAAAGGGAAAATTTAGAAGAGCAGAAGACAAAACTATCAACAAATAGCACAGATCCATTTAGCAGTGTTGAGGATTCGGCCAAAGTGCTGATCCTTGAGTTACCCTAGCATTAATCAGAATAGTAGAGCAAATTCCTTCAGCAGTGGTCCATGGATTAAGTATAAGATTTAAAAGAAAAATCTATGGCAGCAGATGGCATGGCAGATGGAAAGGGGGGAAATGAAACTGAAGGTGTTAGCCACACAGTGGAGTCCAGATTGGATGGAGAAGGAAATTAATTCTAATAATTTTGAAGGGGTGGAATTAGGGAACAGAAAACCATGATGAAGAGTCAATTCCAGGTGTCATGAGTATAATAATGGGGAAACTAGATGGTTACAAAGCTATAATCAGACTAGAACTTTGGATCTTTGGTATGGAGTAATGCCAGGTGATAGGGAAGGTCCTAGTGGGGCATTTGCACTGGACAGATGAAGTGAAGAACTAATGGTAAGAATTTGGAGAGGCTAACACATTGAAAGAGTATGCTTCAAGGACACTGAAGTCACTTGGGGTTTTAAGCCAGAGTTGACCAAATTATTAAATCAACAGGGAAATGGCAATGATGGCTTCACTCTAATAGGGCCTATTGAGTGAGGTATAGCTTAGATTTATGAAGCAAATACTAAATGAAAAAAACGGAATAACTCAAATTACTGTAGAAAATATTTATTCATCCTTAGGAAATAGCATATAGGAATATTAATGATCACTATCCTTTAGTGTTTGGGATAACTACTGACTTGTTCCGTAATTTTTTACTCCGATGGCTGACTAGTAAGGAAAGTTGATAGATTTCTTTCCCTGTGTCTTATTTTTCTTCAGCGAAGAAATGCATAGTTGCAATAAATCACAATGAGTAGGGAAATGTGAGTTTTGATTCCATTGTTGCTGCTGACTGCTTATGACCTTAGTAAAATTCCTATTTCTTCATCTTAAGACATATAATCATTCTGGATAACCTCTTGATTGACTTCTAACTCTAAACTTAAGGCTTTTATAACTGGAGAATCTGAAATGTTTCAAAAGCAAACATGCTGGCTATTTTTAACCCACCTAATTTGGAATTATTTTTTAATATTTATTTATTTTCCATTTCTTTGAGAGTCAAAGAGTAATAGAGACAGAAAGAGAATATTTTCCTTCTGCTGGTACACACATACACACACATACACAAACTGACACCACCACCAAAAGCCTACAACAGCCAGACTTGGGTTGAGCCAAAACCTGGAGCCAAGAGCACCATTGCTATCTCTCATATGGGTGGCAGGCACTAAAATACTCAAAGAACCATATGCTGCCTTCAGTGTACATTAGCAAGAAATTGAATCTCAAGTGGGTGGGGGACCTCATGCCAGGCACTCCAGTACAGAATGCGGCATCCCAAGGTGGCACAACACCCACCCTTACTATGAAATTCATTTTGCTTTTAAAGTTTTTTTGACTGAAAACTTTAAAACTCTAGTTGGCCTTTTAAAAAGTAAGGGTGACTATGCATGTCTGTTGCTACAGAATGAGATTCAAGATGATGGAAATATCTCTTAGATATTCAGTGACCCCAGATCAAAGGTTGACTTTGAAAGCTAGACATTTAAGAAGCCAGATTACCTCATTTCAATCAGGTAAATAACATGTAAGCTTTTCATTCTCCCTATTCTAGGTTTTAGAAGAGAAAATAAATTTTTCTAACGAAAGCTTAATTTTATGGAATACTTGCATGGATAAAGCACAGGTATTTGCCCCTGATGATATGCTACGCTAATAGAGAAAATAAACCCTTATGAAAATGTAAACAAATAAGTGTAGTCAAAGAAAGCTAATAATGCCCTTGCACAGAGTGCTAGCAAAAGTAGCTTACTGGGTTGTTTTTAAAATGGTATTTCATAAATAGAGTAAAAATATTTTCATTTTATTATTACATGATTTTTTTGGCTATTTTCATCACATTCTTTTAAGGTTTGCTTTTGCATGCAGAAATTGACTATATTGCCAACTACTTTGATTCAGTACAGATGTGCTTACAGGTAAAAGTATAGCATTACCAAAATGCACAATTATGTTTCTATTTTTAAGTCTAGTTTTAAACTCCCTTAAAGTCAATTGGCCCTGGGCCTGACACAGTGGCCCAGCGGCTGAATCCTCACCTTGCACATGCCAGATTTCCTTGTGGGCACCGGTTCATGTCCCAACTGCTCCACTTCCCACCCATCTCCCTGTTTATAGCCTGGGAAAGTAATATGGATGGGCCCAAACCTTGGAACCCTGCACCCACTTGGGAGACCAAGAAGAAGCTCCTGGCTCCTGGTTTTGGATCAGTTCAGCTCTGGCTTTTGCGGCCACTTGGAGAATGAGCCATCAGCCAGAAAAGCTTTCTCAGTGTCTCTCTTCCTCTCTGTAAATCTGCTTTTAGAAGAAAAATAAATAAATCTTAAAAAAACACACACCTTCACAGAGTTTACAGTTCACACAGTTGGTCCAAGTGGATTCCTTTCTGTGTAATAGTAATTTCTTCCCCCATTTTTCTTGTTTTTTTGACATAGTCTAACATTTTGAAGTTATTTAACCATTCAACAAGAAATAAAAAAGATACAAATTAAATTCTCTGAGCAGATGGCCTCAGTATTTTTTTAAATAATTTTTAATATTTCTCCATTAGTGCTCCAAAGCAATTTAACAGAACTTACACTTGAAAATTTGCAACTGCAAAAAAAAAATGAAAAAGGAAAGGAAAAAGAAAATGTGCGACTGCATATCCCAGTTCTTTGCTCAACGTGTCCTTTCTGTCTCTTCCTCTTTCCCTTCTTTCCTTTCATTACAGTATGTTATTTAGGAAACAGCAGCCTTATCTTACTTTTGTATTACGGGCACCTTGTGTAGAGTAAGGTGTGTAGATGGATGGGTGGATGAAAGGAAGGGAAGAAGGATCAGGAAGAAAGGAAGGAGGGAAGAGGAGAGGAAGTCAGCTACGTGAGAACTGAACTGTTCCCCCAAAATCTAGAGAACCACTCATGAACATCTTTTTAATCATGAAACACCTGCCAATATTGACCTTATTTTCAGTAGGTTTCTAATGCCTGTCTATCCAGTGGCTTATTTAAATAGCCAGAGAATCAAAGTTTTTAAGAATTTCTCAAAGTTTCCTAGAAACTAAACTTAACCTCTGAAAATGAAGATAATGGAATATATCAGGCACATTGCAGACTGGTGAAGTGCTTTCATAGGCAGAACGGACAGAGCTTTACCAAGGATCCTCTCTTTCCCTGCCCACTGCCTCCAGAGTGGCCAGCTAAAATGCCCCTATTGCACTGGATCCCACAGTTGTTTACATACTGTATCCACTCAACTGTAACTTAAGGAAAGAAAATTAGATATGCACTCACAAAAACAAAAATGAGGGCCCGGCGGCGTGGTCTAGCGGCTAAAGTCCTCGCCTTGAAAGCCCCGGGATCCCATATGGGCGCCGGTTCTAATCCCGGCAGCTCCACTTCCCATCCAGCTCCCTGCTTGTGGCCTGGGAAAGCAGTCGAGGACGGCCCAATGCTTTGGGACACTGCACCCGCGTGGGAGACCCGGAAGAGGTTCCAGGTTCCCGGCATCGGATCGGCGCGCATCGGCCCGTTGCGGCTCACTTGGGGAGTGAATCATCGGACGGAAGATCTTCCTCTCTGTCTCTCCTCCTCTCTGTATATCTGGCTGTAATAAAAAAATGAATAAATCTTTAAAAAAACAAAAATGAAAAAGCTCAAAACTGGGGCAAGCACTACGGGATAGCACTTGTTCCACTTCTGATCCAGTTCACTTCAGACAAGGTTTCTTTGAGGATGCGCCCCAACTGAACCACTGGACTCAGAACCCCAACCATGGGGAGAATCACAGGCTCTGTGGTCTGACTGTGGAGGGTATGTGTCAGAGCTGGGACTGCTCAGTGGCTTGGAAGGAACAATGGATGGCATGCCCAGATACACATGGAGGATATGGCAGTCCATTGGAGCCTGCAGAGGACATCTGGTACCATAACAGAGGAGGGAGGGCAGAACAAATTGGTCAGCTACCCCAGCCAAGTGTTATCTGGGTGAACGGAGACTCTTAGGTGGACTACGTCAGCTAATGGACATTGGAAAAATTTCCTCATCCTTTGATTGGCTAAATAAATAACATTTCAGAACTGTTGAACTGTTGAAACCACTAGAGCAGAATCCTCAGTGCATGCTCCAAACAGGGGACCCTAAGATGATGTTGGGTGGCAGTTCCATATCCTCAGGTACTGAAGCAGTTGGGTGGTTGGATGTGGCTTCTCCCCTTATCTCATATACAGAAAGAAGGGAGAAAAAAAGTGGAAAAATGGTCTCACCTACATTCCCCTAACCCTCAGCCCTTCCCACTCTAATCAACTATGTAAACATCATCAAAAATAAAAATTAAAAATCTTTGAACCTGAGATAAATATTTGGGCATTAAACAATAAGAGGGTTAAAAGTTAAGTAAATTTTAATCATGTGAGATATTTTTGTAAGGAGGAAAGCTGTCAGCACTAGAAGAACCAGGGCACTAATACAGAATTGAGGGAGTTCTCTGCTATGATGTTTGTTTATAGTTACATTAAAGCACAAGCACTACAATGTCACTGTGATGTAGACTATTTCCTCCACTGTTCAGGTGAGGCAGGCTTGCTTTGAGGAAAAGGGTCATCACTCAGCAAATTCATTCCAATAGCCCGACTTTAATCCTGGATCCATCACAAACCTTGGGAAAACTCATTATTCAACTCCATCCAGAACTAATGCAGCACATCGTACTCAGCAACAATCACCAAACCGTCAGGAATTAACATGAGATCCTTGCATTGCACATCAAGAGTAAGCATGACTGAGTGTGCAATCTCCCAAGGCCACTACTTCGGGTAGGGACAATTCCTGAACAAAAATTTTCTCCTCTATCAACTACAGCAGTCACGGTACAACTTTTTCTTTCACCCTGCCTGCAATTCTGTGTTGGACTGTCAAGCAGCGATGGAGTTTTTATTTTCACTTGCCCATGCATACCTTATTTGTTGTATTTAAAGAGGATTTAGGTTGGGAGGGGGACAAACTGAAATCCTGGCATTGTGCCTTTTGCTCTTTCTTTTCCACCAAAAAAACATTTATTTTGAAGCCTTGATTTCTTAAGGCTTTTGCAGTTTTCAATTTAAACTTCCTATTTTAAGAATCGAGTGAATCTTGCTTCTTATTCTCTCATAGAGTTTAGAATCTTAGCTAGTTTTTAAAACATTTCCAGGAAGAGGTTTGCATAACCTTTCATTAGTCCTCAAATTGTATCAGATGAAACAAGATAACTTTTAACTTAGATAAAATATTTGTTTCCTTTTCACTACCAAAAATATTCCGTAGCTTAAAAATCATTTAAAAGATACACTGTAGAATTCAAACTATTGCAGTGAAGGGAAGCTGTTTCCATGATTTTATGTAAAAATCATTTCCTCTGTTAAAGTAGAAGTCAGTTTGCAAATTAATGAGGTAGATCCAAAATAGAGAATTGCATTGTAAAAGAGTGACTCACAATGTTTTGACTTTTGAAAATATATCTTTCCAGGCAGCCACGGCTGCCTTGTCATTTGATTGCTTTCTAATTAATGCTGTCTTCCATTATAAATATCACACTTTGGCCATCCTTGAGCTATCAGTTGTGACCTCATATCACCTGTCCCTGAAGGATCACAAAACCTTTTCTCCTCATATTCTACTCCAAGATGTGGCACAGTCAGTACCACCAAAAGAATGTTTCTATGAATAACAGACAAGCAAATTGTTGCTTGTTTGGTTGAGGAAAAATAGGCAGTTGCTGGTAAGTACGTATTCCTTGTTACTTTTATTTATGGAGAATCAACTAACCATGAAATATCCTTTATAAATAAAAACAAGTTATAATCAACAGCTGTGTAAGAGTGTGTATATGCACATTTATATATATATGTGTATATATATTTATATAGACGTGTATACATTTATATATGTGTATATTACACACAATAGATAACTGAGCAGATAAAGTCATCCTTAAGCCCATGATATGCCCTGCCTGAAGCTACTACCTAACAACTTCATGCAACCTGAATGAAGAATTTGACCTCGAGGAACAAAGGAACATATTTGGATTCTTTCAACATTTTTTAAAAAAATGGTTGCAAAAAGAAAGTCAAATCTTGATTTAAGAGGTTTAAAAGACTGTGGTAAAGGCAGGGTCCCAAAACACCAGTATTCTCCACCTCTGTGGCATCTTTTTACTAATTTAGATTTAAGTTCTCTACTGTCAAAGAACCCAAAGACCAAAACCAAAAACGAAGGCTTAGTATCCCATGAATGCTACATTTTAAGGGTCACAGCGTCAGTTCATCAGTTTTTATAGTTAACTTTCCATTCATTTTCCCCTCTTTTCTTTGTGCTGAGGAGAAAAACCAATCTTTTCACAGTTTCCTATCCTTCTGTCTCCTGGAACCATTGGCGTCCATTTGAACAAAAACTTCATCCTCTCTTCTGGAAAATCCTGAGTCACAAGTGTGCAGCAGTTTATCAGGTCTCCTTTAAGTCTAAGACAAGCTCTGTGCTGGCTATAGGTGTGTGTCTCCACCTTTCTAATTTTCACTCAGCACTTCTGCATCATGCACTGAAGACTGGCTTCTAGCAGTAAAGGAATACCAATTTTTCTCCCAATGTTATGCCTTTTAATTCCTTCTTTTCCATCTTCTCAAGCATCATTTTCTCAGAAAAGCTCCCAGGTCTATATTAGTCATCATAAATTTGTTTAGTGTCTGTTTCAGCAGTGCTTGTATCTTCAACTTAGTCACAGCAGCCATATCTAACTTTGACCACCAGTTTTTCCAGTGTCCACAGTGTCATTCGGTCTCTGGGGGTGCTGAATGATGAGTGATGAATGGATAAATCAAGAAAAGAGGAGGAGTTTCTTCCCGCCCACCCCCCAAGAGCTCATAGTATATTATAAGGAAAATGTGACATAGCTGGGCCTGGAAAGAAAAGGAGACTATGAGGTAAATTTGAGATAAAAGTATAAACATTTTTTCTAGGGCCTCTCAACATTATCTTATCAGCAGGAAACTAACAAAGATGCTGAAACAATAATGACCGGGTTAGTATTTTAGGATGCTTACCCAGGCAGGAGAATGGAGGATAGCCTTGGCAATGAAGTGCAGAGGTAAGAAGGATAGGGAAAAGCTGTAATGACCAAGGTTACACATGATAGGGTTTAACAAAAGCAACAACTGCAGAACAGCAGAGGCACTGAGTCATAGATTCTCAGATTTCCCTGTGTTTTCTTAGATGAATAAGGGTTGCAAACAATATCCTTTCAAAGATTATTGGCTTTCTACAGAGTCAGTAGAGCCCAGTTTACAAAAATTCC
Source organism: Ochotona princeps (assembly GCF_030435755.1). NCBI lineage: Eukaryota > Metazoa > Chordata > Mammalia > Lagomorpha > Ochotonidae > Ochotona > Ochotona princeps. The sequence goes on from NC_080840.1 coordinate 57,851,183, forward strand.
CCAACCCCAGCAAACCCACACAGCAAAAATATCAATGAGCCAAGAGAGAGCTGATCCAAATGTGGATTTGATGCATGTGCTAACATTGGTAGAATGACAACTTGCTATTTTTCTTCCTGGACATTTTTCTTAAAATTTCAGGAAGGTTAAAGTCCAATGTTTAATTGGACAGGCAGTTAGTCAACCAATATTTATTAGGCACTACTGTGTACCAAGTACTGGAGATAGAAGAATTAGAAAAATGGATGTGATGTCCTTGCAAAGCTTTGAGACTAATGAGCCAAACAGAAGAGCAAATAAGCAGGTGCAGCTCACTGTAGCAAGTGTCCTATGAGACAGACATAGTCAACTGTGGTCACACACAGGAACTGTGCTCAAGCTGGTCCCAGGTGCCATGTGGTCGCAGAAGACATGTAGTTTCAGCTGTGAATCAGATAAGGAGAGGTGTGTGAAGGAAGAAAAGGAGAAAAAAAGTCATCAGGCCAACTACAGGTGTATGCATAGACTCAGTAAATGTAAGAGAACATAGCATGGAAGAGGGATTCTAGATCATGGAGAGAAAAGCAGCAGAGAGACAAAGTGGTGAGAGAAAGGGGGAATCCGTCAAGTTAGACAGGGACAAGACCACCCAGCGCTTTCCAGTCTGTCATGGGTGTGAGCTCTGTGTTGAGGGAGGATGGACTATCAGAGGATCCAAAAGCTGATTGGTTGTGGTGGAGAATGCTTTTGAAGAGAAACAGGACATGGTGATGAAACCTACTCCAAAACTAAGGCTTTAATGTGAGCCACAAACAATGGACTTACACTTGGGCAACGGCAAAACAATGAAGAGTGATAGACATGGCAGATATTGAAAGGTCAGTTTGTCAACCTCAGCAACTAATTGTATGAGGAAGAAAAAAAGGTGAGATAAAAAGTATGCTTGCATCACTGTGGAGTGGTGGCACCTTTAGTGGAGCAATGGCACACAGAAGAGGGACAGATTTAGGTAACAGAGAAAGTGATTTTTTCTTTGAGGAATGTTTGGGTTTAAAGTACCAAGGGGATGTCTTAGAAGAAATATTCAGCTGTCGGTTGGGATGATGGACCTGTTCTGAAGGACCGAGTTGTCTTAGTGACTGCTCTTATTTGCCATCCTTCACATAGCATATAAAAAAGTAATAACCACATGCACTTCCAAGACAGCGGAGGGAGTTGTTTCAGCTTGGACAGTCTGATGTTACTAAACCTTCCTGAGTTTTAATTTCTTCATCATAAGGTAAGATAATAAGATTCCTTGTCATTAGGTATGAGATGAAATTCGTGAAATGATACTTATAAAGCCCTTAGCCTCAAGTAGTCTCTATGGATTGTGGTGGTCTGGGTGGTATTATCTATCCTGTCTGTCTGTATGTTTGAGAGCCACCAGTATATAGGTAATACTGAAAATCACTGAAAGAAATGAACATGAGAAGGAGTTCATGAAAGAAGGCGAGCATCAAGGGGTTCAATAAAGCCTACAGAGTGCACAATGAGAAACAGCTGAGAAATAAAGGGGCCGTGAAGAGAGTGGCACAGCACCACGAAATCTGAAGGGAAGAGAAGGTTTCAATAAGTGATCTCTAGAACAAAGCTATCACAGGGTCAGTGCCATAAAGTGCCATTTAAGGTACAAGCTATAAATTGCCATTGAATTCAGTGACACATTAGGATCAGGAGACCTGAGACAAGAATCTGACAGAAGAACAAGGACAAAAACAAAATTACAGTGGGTTCAGAGAAGTTGCCAGATATAGATCACTGCTTAATATGCAAATACATTTTATAGTGCAGGCAAAGGTACAACAACAAAGTTAAAAGAATTTTCTGACTATAGAAATCTAATTTTTGCCTCAGTTCTCTGGTTCAGCCTGTAACAAAAAGACCTCGGGGCCTGGATTTGGAAGCCCCATTTGAGCTTTTTATCATGTATTGACAGGCGTTGGCAAGAAAATAAGAAAATAATAATTTTTAAATCATTTCCAATAGAGGAGACTTCCTGAATATCCCAAAAATATAATCCACAAAGCTTTTTTGGAAAAGAATTTAACTCTATATATCAGTAGCATTGCATGTATTTTTACTTGGAGAATGCTCTTGTCCATGAAGAGCTTAACAGGATCTCTGTGGAGCAGAAACTCAGTGAGCAGTCTACATCTGTACGCATTGTTTCAGGAGAAACAATGGAGAAAACTTCTCCATTACAGTTGTGGATGTGAAATGAGCCTTGCCTCCCTTCGTCAACAGAGAACACAAAGATTTGCTATTGGCTCATGGGTTGTACTTATCCTTGTGTGAACATTTTGCATGTGTGTGCTAGGACCTCTAAACCCAAATCAAACAAGCATTGCTCCTTTCACACACACACACACACACACACACACACACACACACACACACGGGTGCACATCACTGAAAACCTTTCACATAGAAAGATACAAGGATTGAGATGCCCCAAGGGATTCACTTTTAAAAAGAGTGTATGGTGGTATCCTCATCAGGTTAGAGCCAGATCCCAAGCTGGGTGCTCATCCCATTAGCCTTCAGAGGTACGGCTTTCCAGCCAGTTCCAGCAGTCTCCAATTCTCAACATCATCTCAAGGAACCAATTTATAGCAGATTCTAGTTGTAAAGTCTTCAGTCTAAGAACCACTGTCCTAATCCCTTATTTTGAGTATAGCGGTTGTACCACCTTGCAAAGGAATGGCAAAGACAACATCAGTTAACATATATCAAATACTTAATAGGATGTATAATCCTTAGCTCTTGGCCTGTCTACTCCCCCTGTTGTATACCAAGAGTAACAATGGCACGTACCTTAAAATGTGTGAGAGAGGCTGGCATGAACTGCTGTTCATGTGCTTTGGTGCTCCTGTGACATTTACATTCTTAGTTGTCAATACTAAACATCTCGCTTCATTTTATTTATATTCTAATCAGCCTTGCTTGAAATATCGGAATAGCTCCAGGGCTATGTGATGAAAATTTGTATCTTCAGAATAAGTCATTTTCCCAAGATTCAGTTCCTACTTATTTTGCTTCCATTTTATTTTTCACTTTTGAATTTGTGCATCTAACCACACAGAGCATATAACCAACTCACATGAAAAAGAATTCCCTGGCTTTCATGGATAGGAAACCTCCCAGGTATTCAGAAATGGCTGTTGCCTTACCCTCTCCACTCAACCCATATGAAAATATTGAACGCAAGTAACATAAGTAACTTCAAGAAAACCCCAGCAAGATACATCATTTCCTTATTCCAACATCCATAGCCTTTATGAAATAAGACACTGAGGAGCAAATATGCCCTATAAGGGTACATATGCTTACTTCATCTGTTCAGCTCTTCCAAAGTGATACCTAGATTTTATTATATATCTCCCATATATGTAAAATATGTATATAACCTGTCATCACATGCTGTTCATCGTTCTGACAACTTTAGATAATAAGGAATTCAATCTACAGTTTTGTCATTCAATCTACAGTTTTGTCACTAAAAGAGTAACTCACAGAAAAATCAACCAAATAGTGAGAGACAGAGATATTCTGGAATCAGAAATTATGTGCTTAACTGTTACCTAGACCATCTCTCAATAATGAATACCTGAGATTACAACTGAATACCCACAAAGAACACTCAATCCAGGACTTCATTTTAAGGGTCAAGCAATAAAGGTTACAAAGAAAGATTCTGACCTTTTGAACAGCCTCATGTACAGTTCTTGCTGTTTTTTTGTTCAGAAATGCACCACTGATCCCAGTCAGATGAAACTTAGCAACAAAGCTAATTTAAGTATCAAAGAATGAAAAGGGAGTTTATCTTGAAAACACCCTCCAACAGTTCCATCAGCCAGTGCTGTGAAGCAAGGCCAAATTCAGAGTTAAAGAGAATATAAATAAAAAGAGAAGTCATTTTATATCTCCTCTTTAATGTACACAATCTCTAAAGAAAAGATGAGTTTTATGTAACGTCTATATTTCCAGGAGAAGCCTTGACAAGTTTGAGGCAGAGTGTTATGGAACAGAGACACCTGCTGGTGGAAACAAGCCTCACTCTGTAGACTTCATGATAATTGCAGAATGCAGTGAGTGATCCTCATTATCCTTTTAAATATATTGGGTATGAGTCATATGGTGGTAACCTACAGAATCTTCCTTTTTGGAAATTACGTTTTTAAAAAAGAAAAATCATATACATTCAACTATTTATATAAGAACTCAAATTTCCATTCTCCACTAAAAAATGCCAAGTTACTTTCTAGGATCGTGCATCTACTAGCTCTGTTTAAGTAAGGCAAACACCAGGTTGACTACCACATCCTTAGAACCCTTCATTCCTCTGCTTTTCAGTAAGATGACACTGAGTACTTGTATCCAAAGGATAGAATAGAGCACATGCAAGCCCCAAGTACTCTCATCTCAGCTTCAGGAGCTAAGATGCTCATCACCGCAGACATCTCTGGAGTCTGATGCAGGTGCATCCACTCCAGTGTGGCACTCCTGGGAATCAGATCCGGTTTTATCAAAAAGGAGCTTCTGGTCTCTTCTGGGACACTCAGCTGTTACTTTGATTCCCCACAATTGATACTTTCCATCCAAAAATCATGGATGTGTAATCAGTCATTTTACTTTTTTCCTATGCCATGTCACTTAGTTTGTGCCAGGTACCTTGGAAATTGGACCTCCCTGAGCTTTCACTAGGAGAAAGAGTTAAGAAAGGAGAAATATGGTTCTTGTAAGTACTATGACAAAACACCATAGCTTGGGTAGCTTGTAAACTCCAGAAAAGCATTTCTCACAAATGAGGCCAGCTGGTTCAGGATCAAGTTACCCACAGACCTTATGTCTATTAAGAGACACTTTTTCAGTTCTTAGAAGCACCTTTTCACTCACTGTATTCTCACATGGAATCTCTCAGACTTCCCATACTGGGATATTTGTCCCCCTCTTGAGGGCTTTCCCTTGAAGACCTAAATATGCTTGTTATCAACAGTTTAATGGTAAGCTACAGCATCTTCCTTTTGGGAAATTAAGAGGCACAATCAGCCAATACTATCACCTTGGGGGTTATGATCTCAACATATTAGATTTGAGTGGACACAAGCATTTATACCACAGCAGGATGAAGGAAAATAGCATTTAAGAGAGGAAACAACCGTAGGCAAATGGCAATGTCATTTTCTTTTGATTCCATTGTTTAAGACTCTTGGATTCTGGATTCATACTTTCTAAACTCCCTATCCATGACCACGTGTAACTGAAAAATCTTGGTGGCTTTAGAAGAAGTCATTTTCAGTTGACTTGTTTGAGTACATTTGATTTTTCTGTTTCTGTGTGGAGTCTGGACTAAAGGAAAAGTTTGCCTGCTTAAAAGAGTGACTGCATGATTTAAAACTAGTTAAGGTGTCCAGTGATCTACACAGAATAACTTGATGTGAGAAAAGAAATGAGAGAATTTAAAACAGGCTTATGAACTATTGTTACATTCATGAGAATTTAGCAATTATTAAGAATATACCACTAAATATTAAAATAACTTGTAGAGCCAGCACAAATCTCAGTTGGCAAATCCTCTGTCTGCAAGCACCAGTATCCATATGGTTCTTATGAGAGGTGGTGTGTTGCTCCACCTCCCATCTAGCTCCCTGCTTGTGACATGGGAGAGCAGCAGAGGATGGCCCAAGTCTTTAGAACCCTGAACCTGTATGGGAGATCTTGAGGGGGCTCCTGGCTTTGGATTACAGCCATTTGATGTGGAAGATCTTTGTCTCCCCTCTCTATAAACTGACCATCTGATTAAAATAGTCTTTAAAAAATAAATAATGTGTGAATACTACCACTTAGATTTTACTAATTAAGCTCCTAGTATAAGCATTGTGTTAGGTGCTATAAATAGAATGCAGATGTCAATTAAAAATACCCTGACCTACTGAGGAGCTATAATCTTTCAGGCTAAAGAAGACAATAACTGATTCTAAAACCATAGGAGGAAATCAGAGAAACAGATAAAGACAATGCAAACATTCTCCTCTCCTAGAATTTTTCCCCAAATATATTCCATCCCCAGAAACTAAATGGGCAAGAGCAGAGGCAGTTGAACCAAACAGGTCAATGCATGTCTTCATTAGGTTTGTTTAAGGGCATTTAAGATTCTTCTCCACTATTTTGAATGGAACTGTTCTGACAAGTTCTTTCTCAGCAATGGAATTGTTTGTGTATACTAGGACCATTGACTTATGTTCTTTGATTTTGTACCCTGCTTACACAACAGACAGGAGACTAATATCCAAGATTTACAAAGGCTTCAGAGCTCAACAACAACAAAACTAACAACCCTGTTAAGAAATGGGCGAATGTGGGAGACCTGGAAGAAGCTTCTAAACTCCTGGCTTTGGATCGGCGCAGCTCTGGCTGTTGTGGCCACTTGGTGAATGAACCAGCAGATAGAGGACTTTTCTCTTTGTCTTTCCTTCTTTCTGTAAATCTGACTTTCCAATAAAAAGAAATCTGAAAAAAAAAATGGGTGAAGCAAATGTGCAGGCATTTTTAAAAAGAACAAATTCAAATGGCTGATAGACATATGAAAAAAAACGCTGAAGCTCCCAAATTATTAGGAAAATAAAATAAATAAAAACTACGTTGAGTTTCTGTCTAACTCCAGTGAGAATGGCCTACATTCAGAACTCTGCCAAAAACACCTGCTGGCATGGATATAGGAAAAATGGTACCACTACTCCACTATTAGTGGGAGTATAAACTAGTGTAACCACTGAGTAAGTCAGTCTGGAAAGTGCTCAGGTAACTGAAAATTGATCTATCAATTGACCCAGCTATCACACTTTTGGAAATATATACAAATGAAATGAAATCTGCATATGATAAAGCAGCCTGCATCTCTATAGCAGTGCAATTAACAATAGTGAAGACATGGAAACAACCCAGATGCCTGTCAAAAGAGGAATGGGTAAAGAAACTGTAGTACATTTACCCCATGGAATACTACTCAGTCATTGCTAAGAATGAAATTATACCATTTGCAAAAGAGTGAACCCAGCTGGAGACAATTATGCTCAGTGGAATAAGACAATCCCAAAAGGACAGATTTCACATTTTCTTTGATATAAGACAAAATACAAAACAATAGATGCATAGGTAAATGTGTGTGTGTATGTATATATTCTCATAGATGAAATGTCTGTTGGAGACTAGCATATCGGAAAGTGAAGATATGTCGCAATATGCATCTCTATTCCCAAATAAAAGGAGGCCTCTCAATGAAACAGTAAAATACAGCTTGACTATGGTCAAGATGCTAGCTTTTCTACCATCACCTATACTTAAAATGCTGTGGCGCACATATATAGCTAGCTAAATGTTAAACTTGTAACTGTTACTAAAGGACTATACTATAGTAACAGTATATATCTATAATATATATAATAGCATATAATATAATATACTATAATATACTGTAATAATATGGGAGAAGGTGGTGAAAGGAGTAAAAGAGGAGGAAGAAAAGAGGAAAAGGGAGGAATCCCTATACCTACGAAACTATATCATGGAAATAATAAATTTTTAAATAAGGTCATTACAGTTCTTTAGGAATGAGAAATTAAAGGACTAAACTAACACAGGGGTGAGATAGGAATATGGGTGAGAAAAAAAAGATTGGGTCTGGTACAATAGTCTAGTGGCTAAATCCGTGTTTTGCATGCAGTCAGGATCCTATATGGGTGCCAGTTTGTGTCTTGGCTGTTCCACTTCCATTCCAGCTCCCTGCTTGTGGCCTTGGAAAGCAGCAGAGGATCGCTCAAAGCCTTGGAACCCTGCACCTGTGTGGGAAACCTGGAAGAAGCTCCTGGCTCCTGGCTTCAGATTGGCTTAACTCTGGCCATTGTGGCCATTTGGGGAGTGAATTCAGCGGATGGAAGATCTTTCTCTCTGTCTCTTTCTCTCTGTATATCTGCCTTTCCAATAAAAATAAGTACATCTTTTTTAAAAAAGATTTTATTATTATTGGAAAGCCGGATATACACAGAGGAGGAGAGACAGAGAGGAAGATCTTCCATCCGATGTTTTACTCCCCAAGTGAGCCGCAACAGGCCGGTGCTGCGCCAATCCGATGCCGGGAACCAGGAACCTCTTCCGGATCTCCCACACGGGTGCAGGGTCCTGAGGCTTTAAGCCATCCTCCACTGCTTTCCCAGGCCACAAGCAGGGAGCTGGATGGGAAGTGGAGCTGCCGGGATTAGAACTGGCGCCCATATGGGATCCCAGGGCTTTCAAGGGGAGGACTTTAGCCGCTAGGCCACACCGCCAGGCCCAGTACATCTCTTTTTTAAAAAAGAAAGATTAAAAGATGAATGAATGAAATTCACATCTTGGATATAAAATTTCAGGGAGAATTGTAAATGTATAGGTAATTATAAACAGGGAGTATTAGAACTACAAAGAGAAGCTTTAATTCTTAGGTTGAAATGACAAATGAAATAAAGGCAAAACTTTATGTTTATTAAATATGTTTTCATTTAATGTTTATAAATAGAGTTTTTAAATATTTTATGTTTAGAAACAGGCAAATTAGGAAGTAGTCATGGAGAGATAGGATAGAGAGCCACATCATTGACTTCACTGTTCAGCCATCTGTGAGCTAGAGAGATTAGCATGTAGGTGCAAATGTCACAAAGTGAGCATGCATAGGACTGTTTTCAGGAAACTATTATTTTTTTTTACTTATTTTTATATGAAAGACAATGAGACAAGAAAAATAGAAATTTCTCATCTGCTGGTTTACATACCAAATGCCCACAACACTGAGGGACAAACCAAATCAATACCAAGAGGCAGGGACTCAATCTGTGTCTGTTCCATGGATGGCAAGGGCCCAGCTACTTGAGCCACAGCAGAGCCAGGAAGGAAACCCATGCACTACAATACAAGATGTAGGTGTCCAAAGCAGTATCTAAACCATTGAACAGACCAGGAATTTATGTCTAAATCAAGAGATCTCAGGAGAGAATCCATGAGTTCTTGGCAATCCCCTAAAATGTAACGCTGAGAAATTATATTAACATGTTTATATTAGGGGGTGATCAGAAATTACTTTTACTTCCACATGCTTTTGCAGAGGTTGGTTAAATATAAAAGATTATTGCTTATAAAGGAAGTTTCTAGACATGAACTATAGGAAGTCATTACTCGGGAAAGAAAAACATTGCCTTATGAGATTTTTCTTCAAAGCATATTAAAGGTGAGAAATGATATAACCTAACTCTTTAAAAAAGAGAATAATCAAAAATGAAATAAATTCATCCCTAGCTAAGAGAAACCAAGAATCAAAAGGTTGAATTTAGCACCAAGTACACTTTCAGTGGAATGAGGAAGAGTAAATGCTATAATCAGTTGACTAAAAGCAGTCATTAATATGTTCTATCTCACCCTTATTGTAATGTTTAGGCAAAAAAAGGAAAGCCACAAAGAGACAATATAAGTGAGAGGGAATTTATTCATATTGTGCTTAAATTAGCATATGGTCATTTTATTAAAAATAAGAATACATTACAAAATTAAAAGCATGAGGCCTAGTCAAATCAATTCTATTTTAAATGCCCTTAATTGACAACACAAATAAAGCCAAGTATTTAGGTTAGGTTTCAGTTACAACGGGGTTTATATTCTGTAAATTGGGTCGAGACTGAGAGAAGGAAAAAAGTGATTATGTGCATTTAGTTCAGTGGTAAAATTTTTTTAAAAAGATGATTCCTTGAAACCAAAATATATTTCTTCAGTAACAGCAATTTTACAACTAGGCATAAGAAGTAAACATATTTTGCATACTAAAAACATTCCGTTAACCGCCCCCGCAAACAATGTCTGAAATTCTACTGATGAAGGTGAGTTCATTGGGTGGGGGTAGTATTTTAACCAAAAAAAAAAAGATTTATTTATTTACTTGAAGACAGTTACAACGAAAGAGAGACAGATCCTTCATTAGTAGCTCAGTCCCCAATAGTTGTAACAGTCAGTCTGGGACAAGCTGAAACCAGGAACCAGGAACTCTACCCAGGTCTTCGACTTGGCCAGCAGGGGCTCTAGCACCTGAGCCATCCTCTGCTGCTTTCCCAGGGATCATTAGCAGGGAGATAGATCACCAGTGGGCAGCCAGGACTCAAACTAAATACAACACCAGCTTGCAGACTATGCCACAACATCAGCACCATGGGTGAGTATAATCTGACTCGCACGGTAGTAGCATATTGGTAGAAAAGGAACAGGAAACAAACATTGCTGGGCTGCAATTTTCATGGGCAGAGAAGGAACAGAAGGGAAGGGTAGCAACAGAAGTGCTACATAGGTGGACCTTGCACACCACACAGAGTGAGAACTTAGCCCTACAAGGGAAGAAAAGGGGCAGGAAGGCAGCGATGTGAAAGGTGTGGAAAGGAAAATTGTAAAGCGGGGTAAAGAAAAACAAAACAATTCCTGGGCTGGTCGGGAATGCCAGAATGCAATTGGGCAATTATGTTCTCATTTTCAACCTACCTAGTCATGGTCTTACAGAGAGCAAATTAGTTCCTTTCAGCCTATTCCTATTGTGAATTTCAGTGTTCTTTGTTCATCTGCCAGATCTGTGGTACCTGACAATCTCCCAAGCGTATCATTAGGGTGAGAACTTTAAAGCAAAAAGAACAGGCAGCATAAAAGTTATGTCTTTTGTAGCAGTGCTAAGTCATCCTTGGCTTGCGCTTTGTTCTCGTGTCAACCTAGACTTCCTGAAGCAAACACTTACTATTTATGTTGTGAAAGAGTGGGGATGCGGGAATGACACCAGAAGATTTGATTATTGTAGTTGTTATTGTTTCTATTATCACTGTTGCTGTTGTTAACTCTTCTATTTACATAGAATGCTTAGAATGTGTTGTCCTTGGCTTGATGTTCTAGAAAATGAGAATAATAAAGAATTAGGGATACAGATAGTATCTATTGGGTTTGTATTTGCATAAATGGACACTTGAGGAGTGTGTCCACATACTCATACTTAATAAACACATATATTTAAAAGGCATTCTTTTTATGGGGTATTCAGATCTGGAGAAAAATCTTAGGAAACGCTTTTTTAAAAAAATTTAAACTTCTTTTTAAATAATGTGGCAAAACGAGTTTTGTGTAAGCCATTTAAAACCATAAAATATCACTCCAATAATACAAAGAAACCAATGTTTCGGGCTTTTCTGGGGTATCTTAATCTTTTGGCCTCTTAAATGCTTTGTAATGTGGTACAGCTTGATGGAAGCACCTTGGGCTTGGTGGATGGATGGCAGTTTGATGTGTTATCTTAATATACTGTGTTTAGTCAGGCCCTCTGCCTGTTTGGGGAGGTGCTTTTTGGCATATGCAAAACTGGCCTGGCAGTTTAAAGGTCTGGAAGTTTAGCAAGACAAAGCTGTGCTCAATAACCAACTCTGTAAATAGCAGATGTGACCACAAATAAAATAGCATTTATTTGTGAGTCACTAGTGTGGAAAGGGCATTTGGTTGCACATGTCTTTTCTATCATGTTTGCACGCATGGAGAACAGTGTTTGTTAATATTATCATCCACAAAGGGAATATAACTCTTCTTATGTATATAAATACATGTACATGTGCATGTTATCCATAGAATCAAGGTGATTTTTTGAAAAAAAAAATCACTTCTTTATGTGTATGTGGATCTTCAGCACTTTCTGGAAAGACAGCTCCACCTGATTAGCAGCAAGAATGGGATCCTCCTAGCTCTGTGCCTTGAGTCTACTTCTTTGTGTCAGTGGTGGCCATAAGGCACATTTAAAACTCCAGAAAACCATTTTGAAAACAAGAAAGGTGCAGATCTCAAAATGGAGATCAAGAAAATGTTTTTGGAAACTTTTGAACTGGGCCCTATTCAAAAGATAGTTACGCAACACACAGAACTTCAACTTCCACACACATCTAAGGCATGTGGGCTGCTCGAAGACGTGACCTCCCACCTCCTCTTTGCATCTAGTGGAGGTTTTATAGGCTACAGAGAGTGAGATGTGGCCAGAGGCTATGACTGCTTGATTGTGAATGGGTCAGACTTTACTCTGCTAAATTAGGATCCCTTATGTGAAATTTCAGAAATAGTTCAAACTTCTACTTAGAAAGTCAAGAAACTCAAAACATGGAAATATTGAGGTCATATGTAAAGATTATCTGAACCTTTGTCACAATATGCATTTTTATTCATAAACTGAATTTTGCAAACTTAATTTTGCCTTGCTAACCATGAATCATTATCAACATAAATCATCTTCTATGAAACTATTTGTTGAATATATGTGATATTAACTGTGACTGTTAAACACTTAGATATATATAATTTATATATGAGTATATATATATATATATATATATATCCTAATATATACACTCCTAAGAGTACATATATCTCCTAATCTCAAGCTTATCTTTTACTTGAAGACTGTGAAGTACTTCATATCCAGGTAACTGACAGAACTGGCATGTGAATCCAAAACTTGTTATATTTGCTATGGTTGTCAATAAAAGCTATAGAATCGATTATATTTAATTCTTATGTAACTTAGGTGATCAACAGGCATTTACTAACGAAAACTGGAAATTTTATTGTATTCTAGGCAAATCATATTTAGAAACTCACAAAGGAAGGGAGGCAGGAAATCTATTGTTAGAATTGTATCTACAAAACCCATTAATTTGTTAAAAACTTATTTCAAAATAACTAAATTAAGAAAACTCACATGATATTTGGAAACAGTTTATCATTGGTCTATTAATAATGTTAGCTTCTGTTAAATCTTCAATTATTTGGGGCCAATGTTCTGATATAGTGGGTTAAGCTGCTGCCCTTAATTCCCATATCCCATATAGGACCAGTTTACGTCGTAATTTCTCCAGTTCCCTGATAATGTGCCTGAGAAAACAGCAGAAAATTGCTCAAGTGCTTCAGAACCTGCCACCCACCTGGGACCTCTACAAGAAGCTCCTGGCTCCTGGCTGCAGCCTGATGCAGTCCTGGTCATTGTGGCTACTGGGGAGTGAACCCATGGATGAAAGATAAATCTCTTTCCTACTCTCCTTTCTTTCTCTGTCTCTCCTCTGTAACCATGCCTTTCAAATAAATAAATAAATCCTTTAAAAATACTGAATTATTTCAACAAAGGGCCTACTAGAGCAGCAATTTAGTATCACATTTTCTTATGATGTGAAGTAACAAGTAACTTTGTGATGATTAATGAAAGTTTAACATTTCAACTTAAATTCTAGGAAATATCTTGAAGTAAGCCACTGGAATTTATTCAGAATTGCACTTAGCAATATAACTATGAAAAGTAGCAAAGAAAAACAAGAAAATCTTCATGTCAGAACTTAGAAAGGGTCAATATGGTCAAAATACAGAAGTTGTATGCGTGTGGATACATTGCTGAAAGCCAAAGAGAGAGTAATATCTAAAAAAAGTTTTGCTGTTTTAGGGTGAGGCAGGTCTCCTGCTTCTCTCACATTGATAGGAATTAGCCAGTCTAGCTTGGAAAACATTGGAATCACATTGCCTCTATATGATTCATCAAAATGTAATAATTTAATAGTAACTATTGTTATTAATGCTTTAGGTAGAAATATGGCCTAGTACACACACATAAACATCAACAAACACTTTATGGAACCCTTTCTAATATATTTTTCTATTTCTTTCTCATCTACTTTATCTCATGATTTTTTTTCCTTTTAATTGAAAGAGATATGAGAGACTGTTGCATATATTGCTTCACTCTTTAAATGCCTCCAACAGCCAGGGCTGGACCAGCCCGGAACTTAATCCAGTTCTTCCATCTAAATGGCAAGTATGCAAGGACTTGAGTTACCAACTACTGCCTTTCAGAGTGTGTCCCAACACAAAACTGGGTAGGATACATGATTACAATAACAGATATGAAATGCAGGCATCCTGAGCAACTTCCACTTCTGTTCCACTGCTTTTTAAAAAGCTGGTTTATGCTGGTGGTTTGTCATTCACTAGTGGATTGCTACACACAACTGTTCTGCACATAGATGGTTCTCAGAGCTGGATGCCCATATGAGGTTTTTACAGGAGTCTGAATAGTGGAGGCAGAGGTACATAGCACCTTCCTGTAAAAATTGATTTAACAAGTTGACTGTCCAGTAATTTTTCAGCACTTTGACTTTTTAATCTAGACAATGATTTTGAAACTGAGTTTTCAAATTTCCTAACATCAAAGAACTTTTTTTTAGTGCTAACTTAACTGTTTTCCTCTGTTATTTGGTAGTAATTCCTTATTTATCTTGCTGCTGAGTAGTCCCACTGGTATAAGTGACTTTTACATTCCGGGCCTGCTCTAGCTTGTCCCAGTCTGCTATTTAGAATGCAGATGTTAATTAACTACTTAACGAATTCCAGCTATTTGCTCCCAACATTAAATACAACTGAGTCACAATTAAACTGGTTTTCCTGCTGACTGGAGTTCCAAATGTTGATAGCTTTCCTCTCCTTTACAATTTGCTTTGGGAGGGAATATATATTAACAGTTTTTTGAGGGGCTGGCACAGTGGCACAGTGGCATAGTAGCCTAAGCCTCCTTCTATGGCATTCCGTGTGGGGTCCTGTTTGTGTCCAGGCTACTCCACTTCTGTTCCAGCTCCCGGCTAACGGCCTAGGAGAGCAGCAGAGGATGGCTCAGGTCCTTGTCACCTGCACTATGTGGGAGACTCAAAAGAAGCTGTTGCTCCTGGCCTTGGATGGACACAACTCCAACTGTTGTAGCCATTTGGAGAGTGAACAGGCAGATAAAAGATCTCTCTCTCTTTCTCTCCCTTTCAAATTAAAAACAAAACTCTTAAAAACGTTAGAGAAAAAAAATTTGTGCACATCCTCAGCTGTATCTCTCACTAAAGACTAGACCTTCCATTGAATAATACAAAGGTGCTTTAAAATGTTTAGAGAGGGCCCCAGCACGATAGCATCGTGGCTAAAGTGCTCACCGGGATCCCATATGGGCGCTGTTTCTAATCTGGCAGGCCCTGCTTCCCATCCATCTTTCTGCTTGTGGCCTGGGAAAGCTTCGAGGACGGTCCAAGGCCTTGGGACCCTGCACCTGTGTGAGAGACCCAGAAGAAGCTCCTGGCTCCTGGCTTTGGATTGGCTCAGCTCTAGCTGTTGTGGCCGCTTGGGGAGAGAACCATCGGACAGAATATCTTCCTCTCTGTCTCTCCTCTCTGTATATCTTCCTTTCCAATAAAAATAAATAAATCTTTTAAAAATTGTTTAGAGAAATGGAATCAAGAGATAGATTTATTTCGGTACAAAAATTTTTGAAAACCATACATATTGTACATGTATTTCATGAACTTGCTGAAGACCCTTCAAATCAAGGATTTCAGTGTTTTTTGTTTGTTTTGCTTGGAAATGTTGGTCTTCCAATTTGATTTTCCATGAACTTTTTGAAATATTCTGGTGCTACTCATTTCCTGGGACTACAGTACAGTAGTTAAGTCACCAGCTGGGATGCCCACATCCCATATGTACATGTTTAGGTTTGAATCTCCACTCTGCTTCTGATCCAGCTTCCTGACAGTCAACACCCTGGGAAGCATCAGCTGGTGCCTGAAGTATGTGCGTCCTTGCGCCCCACTTGATGGGAGACAAAGATTTCTGCACTCCTGAGGGACAGATACCCTGGCCGCTGAACTGAGTCACTGAATAAAAATGTGTGCGAGAGCTTCCAGTTTTGAATGACATTTTTTTCTGTGATCTACATTTGTCCAGTGCCTCTCCAATTTGAATGCCAAAATTCCTTGGAAAGCTCGTAAAGATGCAGGTTCTGGTGGGACAGGGCCTGGGATCGTGCATTTCTGGGCTGATTCCCAGTGGTACCACTGGATCAAGGACCCATTTAATGGCAAAGCTTTTATAAGCCTCCATGTTAGCACTCAGCACTCTGCAAATGATAGAATGAGTCCATGATTGTCCACAACCAAAAGCTATCAAAAGCAGACTCCTTCTGCCCAATAAACCTTCCTCAATCACCAACAAATGCAGCAGTGCTTAGGCCTGTTTAATTGGAGTCCCCTCTTTTTTGCTGCCAAGCCAAGCCAAGCAGGACTCAAAGGCCCTCATTTGTGATGCATGGCATTGGCTGTGAAGGACACCTGTCATTGTTTCAACAAGCATCTGTGACTTGCTGCTGCTCAGAGGGCCTTCCCTGATAGCAGACAAACAGAGAATCAGGGTGAGCTTTCCACTGTCACAGCAGGACTTGGCTCTCACCTAACTTTTCCCTTGGCAGTGAATGTTGATCCATTTCATTGCATGTCTTCTGTTTGTGGGTATTCCATAATGTGGGTCTAATGATGTTGACCCCCTAAGTACTTTCCAGAAGAGGTTCATTGCAGAAGTTCACCACTAGGAAACTGATTGCATTGATGGCTTTTGTTTTTACAGTCTTTAGCTATGGGTGTAATGGTGGAAATAAATTCTCGCAATGCTTTGTTAATGGGGATTGAGGAGCTGATGAGGCCAGTGAGGTGTCCAAGGAACAATGCCAGTTTTTAATGGCACTTTATCTCTGGAAATGTAAAAGACTTCCTGACAGAAATTGCAGCTTGGAGCGAGTGCAGAATAATTCAACCAGTAAGCACAGTTTCAGGGAAAAGTGAGTGTAAATAAGTTTTTACACTATCACTATATTTTTGCCTAGTACTGGGCAAAAAAATGGATACTTAGGATAAAATTTCATAAAAGAAAGCAGTTCCAGTAAATAATACAATGTGTATCTCTTATTTTTTCCAAGTGCCAATAAGCTGTTGTTAAAAAGAAAAAGATGTCTCTATTTCAAAGACTAAAAGTCTTATTAGAATGGCATGTGGAAATATTTCAAAAATATATGATGATTTAAATAAAAAATTACTGGATTTTCTACTTGTATAGGATGATAATCATGGGACCATTACTGTGGTGCCGTGGGTAAGCCATCACTTGCATTACCAGCATCCCATATCACAGTTGCTCTGCTTCCAATCCAGCTCTCTGCTAATGTGCTAGCAAAAACGGTGGAAGATGACCCAACTGCTTGGGCCCTGCCACACCTGTGGGAAACCAGGATGGAGTTCTGAGCTCCTGGGATTGGCCTGGCCTAACCCCATCTACTGAGGTCATTTGGAATGTGAACCTATCTGTGGGTGTGAGGTATGAACCTCTCTCTCTGTAGATAGATAGATAGATAGATAGATAGATAGATAGATAGATAGATAGATAGATAGATCGATCTACCTCTCCCACCATACTTTCTCTTTTTACCTATTCTCTCTGTTACTCTGATGTTCAGATAAAGAAAAAATGTTTTAAAGATTATTTTTATTGCAAAAGCAGATCTACAGAGAGCAGAGACAGAGAGAAAGATCTTCCATCTGCTGATTCATTCCTCAAGTGTCTACAACAGCCAGAGCTGAGCCGATCCAAAACCAGGCACCAGGAGTTTCCTCCGGGTCTCCTGCATGGATTCAGGGTTCCAAGGCTTTGGGCAGTCCTCTACTGCTTTCCCAGGTCATAAGCCAGGAGCTGGATAGGAAGTGGAGCATCCAGAACACAAACTGGTGCCCATATGGGATGCTGGCACTTGCAGGTTGAAAACTAGCCTGTTGAGCCATAGCACCAGCCCTTCAGTTCATAAATGTTTGCTCACTTACCTCCTCTTTCCCCTTCACTAAGGCCATTGTAGTACAAACACTTCTTTCTGTCTTTGTCTCTGCCCTGCAATCAGCCCTATATACTGTAGTCAGATCTTTCCTAGATCTAAATCTGAGTACCCCATTTCTGGCTTTTCTTTGCCTGAACCCTTTAGTAGCATTTGCTTCTTGCAGCAGCATCCACAAGTTTGGCAAATCCCATAATCACCTGGAAGACTTGATCAATTGTGGATTTCTGAGTCTTTCCCCCATGGTTCTGATCTAGTAAGAATGAAGTGGACCCTAGGTTTTCCCTTCTAGCAAGTTGCCACGTAAAGCTGATGTTGATGGTCTGATACTCCTGGTCTGGTGACCATACTTAGTAAAAAATTTTTTTGCAGAGGGAAGCCCATCAAACTCTTCCTCATTGTTTCAGTTTACCCTTTGCCTGACTTCTCAGGAATACCCAGCCTCTGTCCTTCTCTTTGCCTCCAGTCACACCTTTGTCAATTCCGTTGGGTAAGTTGTGCCCTGCAGAAATGATGGAAGCATCTTTCATATCCTAGTCTCTTGATTGGCGCCCTCTGGAATGCATTAGAGCAGAGTTTATGTATGCTGTCACTTACTGAGGTTCTGCAATCCTCACAAGCTCCTCCTTTCCTGGCTGCTTTATGGATGTGTCCAGCCACACAAAATCACATAGAACACTCTGAGCAAACTAGAATGCTTTGGGCTTCACACTCTTTCCGCTCACCCTCTCTTGGCAATCTACATTATGACCTTTATGCCATCTTCTGCAGGGGAACCTCTTCCTGTCCTTTAAGGCTTTTCCTCTAAATGTATGAATTGTTCTTAAGACAAATAAAATATTTTTTCTAACAAAAAGAAAGAATATTAATAATATAGATAGAGCTACAAATAATCAAAGCACTCTAGGTGTACAAAATCTGGCTTTTCTACCCTAGATATTCATTATATCTTTTCAAGGAACTAGGCAACAGGGGCAGGCATTGTGACAGAACAGGTTAAACCTTCACTTGAAATGCCCACAGCCCATATCAGAGTATCTGGGATCAAGTCTCACCTCCACATCTGATCCAACTTCCTGATAATGTACACCCCATGGAGGTAGCAGGTGAAAGCGCAAGTACTGGAGTTCCTACCACCTACATGGTAAACAGGGATGGCATTTCAGACTCTTTGTTCCTACCTGACACAGCCTGAGCATTAGAGGGTGAGCCAACAGAACCAATTTCCTTTCTGTCGCTCTCTCCATATACATATATGTGTATGTATTCCAGAGATCCGGAAGAAGCTCTTAGCTCCTGGCTGAGGATCAGCCCAGACTTGGAGACTGAACCAGTGATTGGGAGATCTTCTCCTTTTTTCTCTGCAAATGTCTTTCAAATAAAAATATTTTTATTTAAAATTTTACATTTTAAATAAAAACAATAATATTTAAATTTTTACTTAAAAAGTAAAAATGAGTAAGTAAATGTCTTAGAGGAACTTAAAGAAAATTGTTAAGAATTAGAAAAAAAGAGAAAATTTTCCATTATCTTATTTTGTTCTCTCTCCATTTAGCTATTCTTATTTATATGCACATGATCATTTAATGAGCTATACTTGTAAATATATGTTTACTAAAAGTACATTTAATACATTCAATATTATACTTTCATTTTTTGCTAGTTTTAAGTGATGTACTTCTTTTTGATGGCTTTTTCCCCATTGAGGTGAGAGGATTGCCACTGGTTGGATGTTGTTCTGACTACATACTGATTTGGGGCTTTTTCTTCCCAAAAGAATACATTTGCTTATGTGTATTTGCAAGTGAGTTTTGTTAATCTATCACAGGCATACAAATTAAAAGGTATTTTTTATTACTTTTCTGTGGAGCTTTATGTAGATCACTGATATGTGTATATAGATGATTTTGAGTGTGTGTAATGTAAAAGATTCATGAAAATGGAATTAAAAATAAACTTATCTTGGTGTGGTCAGCAGATTTGAAAGTTATGTGCACTCCCAAATTTATTCCAGTTCAATTTGCAATAGCTATGATATGAAACCAACCTAGATTTCCATCAACTGATAATTGAATACAGAAAATGTGGTATATTCAGCCATGAAACAAAGTGGAATATTGACATTTACAACAAAATGGATTCAACTAAAGATCATTATGCTAAGTGAAACATGCCAAACTCGAAAAGAAAAAGACTGTGTTCCTCTTAGTTGTGGTAGTTAATACATATAGACACACTACTATAACTTCAATGATCTGTGACTATTTATAAATTTACTATAGATGAGTGAAGTGGGCATATTTGCATTTGACTGCTACTGTGCTTTTAAGTACACACTCTGATATGAGATGTGTGCTCCCTAAGTGGTGACTTAACCCTCTGAGCCATAGCAACTTACCTAATAAATTTATGCTTCAATAAAATGTTCCACAAGTTTTCTGCAGTGCATCTTATGTATATGTGTGATATATATTTTAGTGGATAACCTACATTCTTTATTCTGAATGGCTGGCTTAACATATTATTGTGCAAGCATGCATCTAGCCAGATCTATACTTGAAACTACCACTTCACTAATGAGTTGGATTAGCTGCAGGCTCCAAATTATACTCAGTGAAAGAGGGTGATATACAATGAATCCAACATTTCTCTTTAAGAAATGTATCATTCTTCGAGAGTGAAACCCAAAGCTAATACGTAGCTAGAACAACAACAAAAAAAAGTGGGGGTGAGGAAGCGATTGTCTTACTATAGTGGAGAAAAGGAAATTAATAAAAATTGTAGGGCTTAAAACTTGTAAATCTGTTCGGTTCAAAATGGACTACTTGTAATATGAATTTCTATTTTTTTTATTAATTACATTGCATTATGTGACACAGTTTTATAGGTACTGGGATTCCCCCTACCCTTCCCCAAACCCTCCCCACCCATGGTGGATTCCTCCACCTTGTTGCATTACCACAGTTCAAGTTCAGTTGAGATTCTTTCATTGCAAGCATATACCAAGCATAGAGTCCAGCATCTTATTGTCCACATAAGTTCAACGGCTTGTTGGGGAGATCATCTCTGGTCTGAAGGTAGAGCCGGCAGAGTATCATCCCGATCAAATAAAAGCACTAACATATTATCAGCAACAATTAACATCGGTATGGAATTAATTGACATAGTATTGAGTAACCAATATGTTAAAAAAAAATGCAAGTTCTTAACCACATCCTGTTACTTCTTCATTGACATTTCAATTTTAGTTTATATACAACCGGGTTCTATACACTTTAAAATGGCTATTGATTACTATTCAGCTGTCTCGTGTCTATTTTCATTATAGTATTTAGCATTTTATAGCGTTGAAGCATAATTTTGCTGAACCTGGCTGTTTTTCGGGTAGTCTAGACTGGCTTATAACTCTAACAAGACATATGTCAACAGTTTAGGTGCAGAACAGTTTTAGGAGGGGTGTGCAGAGAAATCTTCAATACCCTAGTGAGGAGTAACTAATCTTTGTGTCCCATCTAGTAAGGTATAAGTGAATCCACGCTGACCGTTTCCTGTCTGGTTCTAAGCTTTCCTTGTTGTTATCTATCTATTCTAGATTTTTTCTTTGTTTGTTTGTTTGTTTGTTTGTTAGTTTGTTTGTTTTGAGGGCTTTCCGGAACGATCCTAATGGTCATTGCCAGAGAGGGTGGGGACCCAAAGTTGGAACCAAGCAAGGACCAGAGAAAACTCCCCTCCCTAGTCCCTAAGGAAGTTTACTGTTCTGTTTCTGCAGACCACTCAGGGCTCCTGGCTGTTGTTCTGATGCCCTTCGATCCTGCGAGGAAGGATTTGGACTTCTTCCATCCCATGTGGTAGATCCAAATGGGGGTGGGTGACCTCAGAGTTCTCGGCCTCCGAAAGCACTCCAATTCCCCATGGTCTCCTTGTCTATTGGAATGTAGTCCTTGGTGCCCATAGTGATAGTTCTTGGTGAGGATCTGGGTGTCTTCAGGATGGGATACAAGCCTCCTCCTGTCCCCCTGCTCTGCTCTGGGGTCCCCCCCTGCTCTGTGCATATGACTTCCTGTTAAGAGGGTGTCAGGATCGCTCTTGATTCCCCCTATATGTCTTTGTAGTTTAACTATTGTCTAATGCTGATTCGAGTCTGTTGTCTATGAGTTACCAGTTATGATCCTGGTAGGTTATATTTCACGTCTTCCTCACACATTCTAGGGAGATGGAAGATTTCTCTGCCCTCCTGCCCCATTACAGAATAACATAGGTTATTAAAAGTAAATTAGGTTTTACAGTTCTATGATGTAGATCATAAGCAGTCTGATTCACATTGATTGTTGGCTCATTGGTTACTTCACAGTATCTTATTACATGTGAGATAGGCTGTTTGAGGTTGAGACAATATTATTTTACAGGTACTATTTTTCATATTGACATCATTTCATCTTAAATTAACACAAACATGTGGTATCTAACCTTTTGCGATTGGCTCATTTCCCTTAGCATTATGGTTTCCAGTTTGGCCCATTTGGCCACAAAGAACTGCATTTTGTTTTTTAAATAGCTGGGTAGTATTCCATGGAGTAGATGAACCATAGCTTTCTTATCCAATCCTCTGCTGATGGGCATTTTGGTTGCTTCCATGTTTTTGCAATTACTGATTGTGCTGCTATGAACATAGGGGTGCATGTTGGTTTCTCGTGTAACAAGTGTTTTGGATATATTCCTAGGAGTACTATTGCTGGATCGTATGGTATGCAGATTTTGAGTTGTTTGAATGTTCTCCATACTGATTTCCATAGAGGCTGTACCAACCTGCAGCCCCACCAGCAGTGGAGTAGGGTTCCCTTTTCCCCGCATCCTCGCCAACAAGTGTTGTTGGTGTTTTCCCTTATGTGGGCCAGTTTTACTGGAGTTAGGTGGTGCGCCATTGATGTTTAATTTGGATTTCCCTTATTGCCAGGGAACTTGAGCATTTTTTCCATGTGTTTGTTTGCCATTTGGATTTGTTCCTTTGTGAAATGTCTGCCCATTTCCCGTGCCCATTTCTTGAGTGGCTTGTTTGTTTTGGTATTTTGGTTGTTTTGGAGTTCTTTGTATATTCTGGAGATTAGCCCTCTATCACCTATGTAGTGCACAAAGATCTTCTCCCAATGAATTTCTATTGTTAAAAATAGTCTACGACTAATGAAATTAATTAGGCTGGCTTTCAGAATGGTTAGCAACTGAAAATGGTACACAATCTTATTCTTAGGTGAGTAAAAAAAGTTGGCTTCTTCAGGGTCCATTTTCAAAATCAATCTCTCTCTCTCTTTTTTTCTCTCCCCTACTCCCTCCCCCGTCTCTCATTCATTTATTCAAAATAAGCTTGCAAGCAATTGCCTTATGTTAAGCACTGTGCTAAATTCCGTTAAAAAAATCAGTAGTTACTGCCTTCCATAATTCCAAATTCCTATTTTAGAACAAAACTGGCTCACATGAAATTGTCAAATGGTTATTCAAGAATGCTGTAAATCTATATGTGTATGGCAGGAGCTGATTAAAACTCTAACTTCAGCTCAAAGGGTTGAGGGTAGAAGAGACAGTTTATTAGATGGTACTACTCAAAGGCAGAAAGGAGAGCCCAGCATTGTGACATAGTGTGTAAAACCACCACCCACAGCACCAGCATCCCATGTATTTCAGGTGCTGGTTCAAATCCTGGCTGCTCCACTTCTAATCCAATTCCCTGCTAATGGTCTGGGAAAATCAGTGGAGGATGCCTAAGTGCTTGGGCCTCTGCCACCCATATGGGAAACCCAGAAGAAGCTCCTGGCTCCTGGCTTTAGCCTGGCCTAACCCTGGCCATGTTGGTCACCTGGGAAGTGAGCCAACAAATGAAAGATTCTCTTCTCTCTCTCTCTCTCTCTCTCACTCACTTTCCCTGTAGTTCTGACTTTCAAATAAATAAATAAATCATTACAAAAGAAGAAGGTGGCAGAGGTAGAGGCTCCCACAACACAAGCCTGTGGCCCCTCTTTCTGTTACTACTTCTACTATTATGATTCTATCCCAGCAGTACCTAACCATCTCAGTTCAAACTTCCAGGATTCCAGGAGTAAGAAAAATCTGACTTGGCCTCCTGCAGCAGAGTGTCTTCTGGGTCAGCATTCCAAAGAGATAGGGTTGACAGGTCACGTACAGAATGCCTAGTTAAATTTGAATTTAAAAAGAACAGAAAGTTGTTTTTCAGTATATCATATCCAGATGTTATCAATTACCCTTGATTTTTACTTCTTACATCTGATAACCCTACAAGGAACTTTCTGAGTGCAGGCCAGGCAGAAAAGGGAGACCTGTGAGTTCAAGTCAATTCAAAAAGCATCTGTCATCTGTGCCATGCACACAGGAAATAAACACTTGGCACACTAAGCGAAAGACTTTATTCAACCTTCTTGTATTCCTTTCAGCTCAGTCAAGTGGAAGAGGGAGGGTCTGAGGAGGTGAGCAGCTGTAAGAACAATCTAAGTTAGGAAATTCTTGATTCATTTTCATCAAGCAACTGTATGGCCATACCCTTTATGCCATGCACCTGACCATAATGTCTTTTTAGGATATTCAAAGATTCACCACCAGGACTTTGTGGTCATATTCAGATGAAAAATTGGTTCCTCTCAGGACTCAGCACAAATTTATATATGATTTTGTAAATTCTCAAATAAGTAGGGTAATTAACACATTATTATTTATAAACTGATACCCTGTAGTTACCTTTATTTATCCTCAAAAAAGCATTATGCAGGTCAAAAACAAAACAAACAAAAATAGTCCATAAGGGAATACTGAGTCCCAGAAGTACCCATAGTCATCAAGTTAACAAAGTATTGGAGCCAGGGTTCAAATTTAGATGTTTTTGTCTCCCAAATTACCCACACCCCTTGCCACTGTAACTATCTCGATATTTGTGTCTATACAGTGAAAAGGAAAGTATGTCTAATCTCCTCATGTTGGCTGATTTTTATAGTCCGCAAATGCTAAGCTGTTAAGTGAAAACCCATTCAGTGCCTGGCACTATAGCCTAGGGGCTGAATCATTGCTTTGCATGTGCCAGGATCCCATAGGGGTGCTGGTTCATGTCCTGGCTGCCCCATTTCCCATCCAGTTCCCTGACTGTGGCTTGGGAAAGCAGTCTGGGATAGCCCAATGTGGGAGACCCAGAAGAAGCTCCTGGCTCCTGGCTTTGGATTGGCTCAGCTCTGGCCATTGTGGCCACCTAGCGAGTGAACCAGCAAACAGAAGACCTTTCTTTCCGAATCTGCTTCTCTCTGTGAATCTGCCTTTCCAGTAGAAATAAATAGAATCTTAGAAAGGAGAAAAAAAAAACCCATTGAAAAAATGAACCCCTACTCATTCTTCCATCCTTACCCCAAACTGTGTCATTCACACAATACAGAGAAGAATTTAAGTGTGTAGGTTGTGTTTTCCTGGGAGGGAAACTAAGTGGTACACAGAAGATCGCCATGGTCAAGCTTGGCCACTCCGTGTTTTCACTTTTGGGCTCCTGGTACCTAAGCAGGGATTGCCTAGTCATGGGAATGGGAGTTACTGCCACAGCCACACTGCTGCTCCTTTCTTTGCAGAGCATAACTAAGAATAATATTAAACCTTGTCCGACCCCAATGAATCACTTCCTAGAATTTGATCTTGCAAAATACAGAAATACATCATGAGTAGTGCAACAAGGCATATTTCAGGAAATACTAAGAAAATATTCAAATACAATCATTAGTCATCAGATAACCAGAAGTTCTCTCTTTAAAGACTTTGTTTTTGTATTGAGAATAAAAAACAGAAGTGCTCTGCTAAGATGCCAAACTGGGCTACTTCTCCTGAGCTGCACCCTCCCTACAGGCTCACCACTGACTCTTAATTTATGTGTGAATGGCGTTCCATTCAGCAGCTGCATCCATATAGGAGTAAAATGACAATCCTGGAACCCTGTGCTCTCCAGGCCCAACATGCTTTTGTAAACAACTGCATCTTTTGGAAATCCTCATTCTTTGTGTGTGATCATGCAATTTCAGCTGCTAAGGGATTCATACCTGCATCTGCAGACCCAATAAGAATGTTCAAGCACTGGATCCGTTCTGTTCTGGGAGGGCTCAAAGGCATTTGGGAGAAGGAAAGTCTAAGAGTCAGCTAAAGGCCTTCATGCCTAAAGAACTCCAGGGGAGTCATGGAATCTGAGCTGTTAGGACTGAAAACAACCATACCTGATTCTCCTTTTGGTGGAAATCAGAGAAGTTACATGTTCTGGTTTGCTGCATACACTAGTCGAAAATAGCTACAAATAAAAGATGGATGGAAGGATGAATATCCTAATATTCTTATCAACTCCTTGCCTTTTCTCTTAGCATGTGGTTTGGCCTTTGGCTAATGGGGTCCGAAATGCTAACATGCTATCTGCCTATTCTGAAATTAAAAAATCTCTCATGTCTCTAAGAATGTTTGTCATAGACACACCTTTTTTCTCTTGTCAATAAAACAAGCTAATCCTCTCCTAAAATTTCATATCCTTATGTTTGCGTAGTTTACCGTTGATGATCAAGTCTGAAGAAATACCACATCCTACCAAAAAATAAAGCAGGAGTGTTGAAAGGGAAGAGAAAATAAAGTGGGAATCACACAATCCCAATACTTAAAATCTCTAAAGTTATATTAGCAGCAACATGACCTCCCTGAAGACAATAGCAGGATCTAGTTGCTTATGCTACAAGAATGGATGGGATCTTATCATATAAGGCACAGACATTTTTATGTTTTTTTGTGCAGTGTTGAATGCCAATAAATATGCAGATTAAATACACGTGAAACCCAGACAACAAAACTTGCTGAATTTTTTCAGACACAAAACAAGTCCAATTCAACTGAAGCAACCTCAATCAAACTCTTTCCTAAATATTGGCAAACTAGAGGGTTCAGTTCTAAAAAAAATAAAGTGCAGTTGCTACATTCGACATACCCACTGTGACTCCAATGAAATGATGTTTGAAAGTGTCAAACCTGGGCCTGGCGCAGGAGCCTAGTGGCTGAAGTGCTTGGCCTTGCACGTGCTGGAATCTCATATGAGCACTGGTTCTAATCCCGGCAGCCCTGCTTCCCATCCAGCTCCCTGCTTGTGGCCTAAAAAAGTAGTTGAGGACTGCCCAAAGCCTTTGGGCCCTGCACCCACGTGGGAGACCTGGAGGAGGCTCCGTGCTCCTGGCTTTGGATTGGCTCAACTCCAGCCGTTGTGGCCACTTGAGAAGTTAATCAATGGATGTACAAACCTAATTAATTTTCTGGACGCGAGAAACGCTTTGAACTCTACAGGCTCTAAAGGCCAAGTGTTGGAGTGGATAATGATTTAAAACCCTGACTCTAGCAGTAGGCATTTGGCACAGTGGCTGAGCTTCAGCTTGGGATGATTGCATACCTAGGTACAAGTCTCAGCTCTGGCCTCCATTCCAGCTTTTTTCTAATGTGCTTCCTGGGAGGCAGAAAGTTATGTATCAACTACTTGGGTCTCTGCCACCCAGGTGGAAGACTTGCATTGAGTTCCAGGCCCCTAGCTTCAGCTGCGCCCCGCCCAGTTGTTGTGAGCCTTTGAGGAAAGAAACACCTCATGAGAAATCTCTCAGGGTTCTGCCTGTCTTGTCACTAGCAGTCTCTCTACCTTTACAATAAATAAATTTAAAAAAACATAAGAAAAAACCCTGAGTCGATGAATCGAATTTGTGCGATTTTGATAAATGAGGAAATATCTATACACTATAAGTGTTTTCTGTGCTAAAGTACATAGCCACGTTAAAAGAGAATGCTGTAGCTGAGCATAAAATTTCACATTTATTTTATTTATTATGTTTAAAACAACTGCGCAATAAGACAATAAATGTGCATTTGGCTTATTGCTCCACATATCACCTTGGGTACATATTGAATAATTTGTCTAAAGTCTTGTCTTTCTGGGAGAACTCCAAGCTTCACATGATATTTAAATAAACCATTTCTCTAAATTGAGAGCAAATGGGTTTTGACAGATTGGATTTAAACATGAGACAGAAAATAGCACACTTCAATACCTTATGGTTTCTTTGACACGAACATGTTGTTGCTAAGGGTTTCAGTGTTGGGCTTTTCCTTCAGTAATGCTTTTTGTTCAGGAATGTATTGCAGATCATGTTGTATATATGCTACATTTCAAGTGCTGAAGGTCACCATATTTGTTAAGTTGGAATCACCCAGACTACAGACTGGATTCATACTACATAGTGCTTTATTTTTTTCCCAAAATTGTCTGCAGAAGTAAGGTAGTCTTTGGCCCAGCTATGATTATGAAGTTCAGAGAAAACTGAAGGCCCACCTTAGAGCTTCAACTCTGTTCTTTGCAGAAAATTTTGGAAGATAATATAATAGACTTGCTTGCATTTCTACTTTTCTCGCTTTTCTGTGGAGAGATAGCTATCAGTAAAATGTATCCAAAGTAAGTAAAGAGAGGAGAAAAATGTGAAAACCTAAAGTATGGATTAGACATAGAGTAAGAGTGGCAACAGTCTGAACACTCAGAATCTCAAAATATGTGTCAGCAATGGTGAGGCCCCCTAGAAGTCAACTTGGTACCAGGTTGCTAATGGTATGAGTGTTTGAATGGATGGGATCTGACCAGAGCCTCCCCAGGAGTAGTTTAGTGATGTGGTAATACAGCCTAATGTTGGCTTCTGGAGCTAGAGATTCCAGGCAAGCATTCCCAGATTGCTTTAAACAAACCATCAGACTCTATTCAGTATCAGTAGATTTCTCTAAATCTTGCTGCAGATGTTTCAAGTGTTAGTCTTCACAGTCTTAGAGTAGATAAGGAGAACTTTTTTCTCTTTTGAGTCACCAATCTGTATTTTTAAAGCAAACTGTGAAGTACACTCAAGCAAAAAGTATTTAATGTATAACTAAGCAGGAAATAGAAAGCATTAATAACATTCTCCTGTAAGTTAAAGGGCCATCTATAACAAATTATAAAATATTTTATTCTAGGGTTTTCCTTATAGCAATTTCAGAGGAGAGATGACAGCTGTAAGAGCAGGAAGAATAAACAATGACAGGAAGCCAAAAAGGAGAGAGGAGGAAAGGAAAGGAGAAATTCAGTTGTAGAGAAACTTAGGACAAAGAAGAAAGTGGATGAAAAACGTAGATGCAAGGTGATTTTTCACAGACTGAGCTGTGTGGCTCTGTTGGCATAGTGCTATAGCTGTATCATTTGTAAGTGTAATTTCATGGATTTTCCACATATCCAGTCTCAGCTTTCTATTTCCAGACTGAAGTCCTGGGTCAATGCTTCATCTATAACACAGGGGCCTTTCATTTATTTAGCAGTGCCTATGCACCAAGTAATCTTTACAGCAACTGTGAGGCAGCTATGACTTTTGCCTCACTCAACAAATTTATAAACTGAGACACAGAGCAGTTAAATAATGTGTCCTCAGCCACCATGTAAGCAGTAGTTGGGGCTGTGTTCACACTTCCTGACAGTAGAACCCAGTTCCTTGGTCCTCTTGCCACTTCTTCCTGAGCTCTTCTTTCCTGCTACGTGCTACACTGTGCTCCTATTTCCACTGCCTAAGAACATGTACTCGGCACTGAGATCATCACGGATGCTAATCAAGCTTTTCTTGATGGGATATTTGTTGTCTGTGTGAAATGAGCCCTTCCTCTTTCTTTACCCTGTGAAGCTGGTCAGAAGTCCATGCACCCAAGACTGGGGTTATGCTGCCTCACTTCTACTGTCAGCGCTCACAGCAGTGTTTTTAGGAAGGTGCATTCTGTCTCCACATGTAGGTCTGCAGATCCTTGTGCCTTGCTTGTAGAATAAAACCTCTAGAGATCGGGGATTCTGTCTAGCTTATGTAGCATGTAAGATGTACATGGAAGGAAACAAACACTAGAAGATTCAGAGAAAAAATACAGACTAGAGAACTGCAGTTCCTAACTCCAACTTCCTGCTTCTGTTATAGACCATGGGAAGCTGCAGGTTATGGCTCAAGTGCTTGGGTTCCTGTCACTCACAGGCAAGACCTATACGGGCTTCCAGTTTCAGCCTGAACCTCTTTTGACCATTGCATGTATTTGGGAAATGAATCAGAGACTAAAAGCATTCTCTCTCTCTCTCTCTCCCCACCCCCAGTATTCATTATTCATTCTCTCTCTCTCCCCGCCATCTCCAATATTCTCTCTCTCCCCCTCTCTCTTTCTTTCACTCTCTTGCTTTCTTTCCTTCTGTGTTTCTTTCAAATACATAAATGAGTTTTTAAAGAGGA
Organism: Ochotona princeps; assembly: GCF_030435755.1. Taxonomy (NCBI): domain Eukaryota; kingdom Metazoa; phylum Chordata; class Mammalia; order Lagomorpha; family Ochotonidae; genus Ochotona; species Ochotona princeps. Next base: position 57,881,273 of record NC_080840.1, read on the forward strand.
AAATGTTACAATTAACTAAGAGGAGAAATGATCATTCCCCTAATTATTCCAGGCATAGGGCCCCCCTCCACATAATCATGCCTGGGAACAAACAGGCATTGATGAGGGAGAGACTTTTTTTCAAGTTACTTTGGTCCTAGAATTTAAGTGAGTGTTAGGTTTCTAAGTGAAATGAATTCTTCAAAAATGGATATGTTTGTGTTTGTTAGGGAAATTCTCAAGACCTTGGGAAAACATGGGACACTCCACAGTGTTTGAAGCATCATAGAGCCAGTGTCGGCCGGGCAGCTGTGTTAGCAACTGTGAACCTTGGCTGATGTGGACTTTATTCTCTCTTCCAGATCTTAGCCATCGTGTCTATCCTGTTCATCATCCTTTCCACCATCGCTCTGTCTCTCAACACACTACCAGAGCTGCAGGAAATAGATGAATTTGAGCAACCCAGTGACAACCGTCAGCTGGCACACGTGGAAGCTGTGTGCATTGCTTGGTTCACCATGGAATACCTTTTGCGCTTCCTGTCCTCGCCCAATAAGTGGAAGTTCTTTAAAGGCCCACTGAACATCATTGATTTGCTGGCCATCTTGCCGTACTATGTCACCATATTCCTCACGGAGTCCAACAAGAGCGTGTTGCAGTTTCAGAATGTGAGGCGTGTGGTCCAGATCTTCCGAATCATGCGCATCCTCCGGATCTTGAAGCTTGCCAGACACTCAACAGGCCTGCAGTCCCTGGGCTTCACCCTGAGACGCAGCTACAACGAACTGGGCTTGTTGATACTATTTTTAGCCATGGGGATCATGATATTCTCCAGCCTTGTATTTTTTGCTGAGAAGGATGAGGATGCTACCAAGTTCACTAGTATCCCTGCATCTTTTTGGTGGGCCACCATCACCATGACCACCGTGGGCTATGGTGACATCTACCCAAAGACATTATTGGGGAAAATTGTGGGTGGTCTGTGCTGTATTGCCGGAGTTCTGGTGATTGCTCTACCTATCCCAATCATTGTGAATAATTTCTCTGAATTTTACAAGGAGCAGAAACGCCAGGAGAAGGCGATTAAGAGGAGAGAAGCTCTTGAGCGGGCCAAACGGAATGGAAGTATTGTGTCCATGAACTTAAAGGATGCCTTTGCTCGAAGCATGGAGCTGATTGATGTGGCCGTAGAGAAAGCTGGAGAATCAGCCAACACCAAGGACTCGGCCGATGATAACCACCTATCTCCAAGCAGGTGGAAGTGGGCCAGGAAGGCCCTATCAGAGTCCAGTTCCAACAAGTCCTATGAGAATAAGTACCAGGAGGTGAGCCAGAAAGACTCCCACGAGCAACTGAACAACACCTCTTCCTCTAGCCCACAGCACCTGAGTGCCCAGAAACTGGAGATGCTCTATAATGAGATCACCAAGACACAGCAGCACTCTCACCAGGCCCCAGACAGCCAGGAGCAACCTGAGAGGCCGGCTGCCTTCCAGGAAGAGATAGAAATGGAAGAAGTGGTCTGCCCTCAGGAGCAGCTGGCCGTGGCGCAGACCGAGGTCATCGTGGATATGAAGAGCACCTCCAGTATCGACAGCTTCACGAGCTGCGCCACCGACTTCACCGAGACCGAGAGGTCGCCTGTGCCGCCACCCTCCGCATCTCACCTGCACACAAAGTTCCCCATTGACTTCCCAGGGACAGAAGAGCACCAAAGAGCCAGGGGTCCCCCGTTTCTGACACTCACCCGGGAAAAAGGACTCACCGCCAGGGACGGCACCCTGGAGTATGCCCCTGTGGACAGAACTGTAAACCTCGAGGCTGCTGGCCCCCCATGCGGGCTCCTTGGGTCACTGCAGTCTGACAGTGCTGCCACCGACAGCCCCAAGAGCTCACTAAAAGGCAGCAACCCACTCAAGTCCAGGTCCCTCAAAGTGAACTTTAAGGAAAGCAGAGGCAGTGCCCCCCAGACCCCGCCCAGCACAGCCAGGCCGCTGCCAGTCACCACAGCGGACTTTTCCCTCAGCACCCCTCAGCATATCAGTACCATCCTGCTGGAAGAAAGCCCCGCCCAGGCAGACAGGCCCTTCCTGGACACTCAGCCCCTAGCACATTGTCAGGGACTTGCCAAAGGGCCCTCCCCTCGGTTTCCCAAGCAGAAACTCTTTGCTTTCCCTTCTAGGGAGAGGCGGAGCTTCACCGAGATAGACACAGGGGAAGATGAAGACTTCTCAGAGCTCCAAACGCCAAGAGCGGACAAGCCGGCAGATTCCAGCCCCAATTGCTTGGCAGAGAAAGCTCTGAGTGAAGAGGGCTGTGCCGGCTCGTCCTCGCCCCAGAGCACAGGTCACAACTGTAGGCAAGAAACTTACCATGCTGCGGGAGAAGTCCAGAAAGACAGTAATCAAGAAGGGTACAATATGGAAAACCACTTGTTCTCCCCAGAAATCCAGTCCAACCCAGAGGACACAGGTTACTGTCCCTCCCGGGAAACCAGCATGTAACTAGTTACAAAAGCAATAATAAACAAACTTGTTTCTTTAAAAACGAGGTTACTAATGCCTGTGAACTAGAACATGGAAGCCCCCCCCCCCAAAAAAAGTGCATAAAATGTTATTTTTGCATGGCATAAAGAGTTTAGTTCAAGTACTGTTTAAATAGTCAAGACTGCATTTTGTAACAAACTAAACCCAAATGACTCAAGAACAGTGAACAAATAAAGAGAGCTCTATTAGGAACTAGTTCCCGGCAATGTCTGACATTTTTGATCCTTTCATTTCAAATTGTAGGCAGGTTTTTAAGTTGGAATTTTCATGTTACAGTGAATTTTAGGATTTGCACATGAAGGATGAATGTCATCGCACGCATTCGTAATTGCGACACGTGAGCTTTGAGCTTACAAAATGCCTATGTCAGTAGCGGGGCCTGCATGTAGACGTGTCAAGAACACATGGGAAGAAGTTTCTGAGACACAGGTGTTTCCTTCACAGCTACTGTGGGAGGAGCTATACAGACTTCCTGTTGCAAAACTGCAACCCCTTCTTCAACCATCTCACATACTTTGCTTTGGGTTCTAAAGCTCTGATAGGCACATTTATTTTAAGGAACACAGCATTTTTTTTTCTGCGATGGAATTTCTAGGGTACATTTTTCTTTTTTGCTTCTGCCTAGTTGTGACACTTGTGGTTTTACTTTATACATCACAGAAATGGGCAAGATTTAATGACCAGACATGAGATATTTGGAATTTTAACCTGACATTTCTGCCAATAAGTTATATTTCATGCCACAGCTTATTACAGAAATGTATTTTTAAGTGTGAAAAAGTGTTTATAAGTGGATATATCATACAGTTCAACTTTTAAAAAGTAATACTTCTAGTTTGGAAATTCTTTTTTTATGAAAAATCATATTTTTGCCAACCCTAAGGATGACTGTTTTCTCCACTGAGACTCAACATAACATTTCCTAACTTGCAGTCCACATCTGCCAAAATGGGAATTACAGAAAGTGACTTTGGCCCCACTACAGGCAGAGCCATTGACACAAGATTGCCATCCCCTTCTTAGTTAGTTCCGGCCTTAGATACCAAGAAAGGAGCTGGTAATGAGTGCCCCTGAAGCTCCCTCTGTGGGCCAGGAGGGGAGAAGGGCACCATCCTTCATGGAAGGCGGCTCATCCTTCTGCAGGATCTGAATCTTAGGCCTCTGAGCCACAGCCCTGGCAGCACCCTCAGCAATTGCAGCAACTGCAATGGCTTCCGTTGTACTCTGCAGCGGACAGTACTAAGCCACTGCCTGAATTTTCTAGGGGAAACAAGGAAATCCAGACGTGTGAAGGCATTTGCTGGAGGTTGGCCTGTTAATGAAATCTGTATAGCGTTCAGATCTTAGGAATCCACTTTGCTTCCAATGACTCAAGCTCTACATGATGTAACTACATGACACATGATCCTGGACAATCTTCTTTGACCTCTCTTGGTCTCTGTTTTACCCAAATAAAAAAATAATAGAATGATTAATGATATAATTCTTGGGTTTCCCAAGAATGTTCAGGTTTTGTTTCAGCACAGTGTGTTTTGTACCTGTGTATGGTTGAAGCTTAGGGAAGTAAGAATATGCCAGGCCAAATGTAAAGCACAATTTATTGTTATAACAAAAAACACCTGTAAATGTTATTCTATTTTCAAAAGAAAAAAACACATTGGAAAAAGTAGTCCAAATATTTAGAATCTAACTCCAAACTTTTAAAGAACTAACATTTCTTTATTAACAGAATCTGGTCATTATATCTCAGCAAAGAAAACGAGTTTTGATCTTAGTTGAAATCCAAGCAGCTCTACTGCTAAAAAATAATTACAACCATTTTCGTTTTTCACTGTGCTCACAATTTCTAAATGGCTTTCATGTTTGTTTGAAAACATAACCTTTGAGAGTGTGTCATTAATTATTGATATTTACATTATTTGTACAGATCTTAATGTCTAAGCCTAAATGTTGATCAGTTTTTGTAAATCTAGAATGTGAATTTTCTATGTGCAATTTTCATTGTCAGAGTTATATCTACTGTTAGATGAACAGCAAGTAAGCTATGAAAATCATTTTCTTCATGTCGTCTCTTAAAGCACTTATTTTCTCTCTTACTGATGAATCTCGGCTGTCTTATTCAACTAACTTCAGACATGGACTTGTTGTATTGCTCTGCCTACCTATTCTGTGTCTGTTAGGCCTTCTCCTGAGAATCCTGCTGCGGGAAGTTTAATATCAGAAACCTTGCCTGGTCAAAGCAATCACAGACATTCCTGCATAGAAACATGCTCCCCGAAATCTTGTTTCAGCATAAGTACTAAAGAATTTCCAAGGAACATTCTATGGAAATATTGTCTCTCAATTCTTCTTAGTTCTTCTGGATCAAAAGTCTTCAATTAAGAAAAAAAAAAGGAAATACTCCTCTAAAAAGCCCTTGACATGAATGTTTCCATGGAAGGCAGTATGAAGACAGGTCTCCCAGCATGCACTTGTCCAGAGCCTCCTAAACCTTGTCAGAGAGCTGTACCTGACTGAGAGCAGGAACGGGTATGCCTGTCTGATCCAGGAACATACCAAGTACAGAGTGCTTTCAGAGTCTTATGTTTGACATTAGAAGTTGATGCAAATGCTGCATTTGACTCCATAATATAATTTTCTTCAATAATATTTAAATTTAAATGGAGTATTCTATTATTTATCAACTCAAAAAACTGACGTTATTATAATTCAAAGTACCTCTTTTGTATACCCTGGAAGAACATCCCCAAATTTGAGTGACACTTCAGGAATGACAGGAACATAGTTTGGTTCCCTGAGGGCCTTAGGTTGTTTCTGCTGCTGCAAGAATCCATTCATTATTAGTGAGCTCAATGACAAGGGACAGATCTCAATGAGCAATGACTGTTTCAGTGATCTTAAATAACACCGTCCTAATCTGATTCTTCTGGCTCTTTTAAAACCAGTTCAAACATTGCCACAAGGTTGTTTAATTCCAAGATTGAAGCCAGTCATCAGAGGATGGAAATGGATGCATCAACAAACTCATATGGGCCATGGAAACAAGGGTCATGTATTAAGTGGGTGTCTAGAGTTCACTTATTTAGTGTCTGAACATTTTCACGAAAAATTTCTTCACTTTGGCACGACGAGCTGCCTCGAAACACATGATGAAGCTTTACCATGATGTGACTAGGATTGGAGACAAGATTCTGTGCCAAATGTCTGTTCCCATTAATTGCTTGTTAAAATAGTCTCATTCCCACCTAGACACAGGCCAAGGAAAGTCAACAATATAACTATTTTCTCTTGAAACTTGAATAGCAAAAAAGTATGTATTTTATAGTTTGTTATCTCGCAATAACCTTCAGAATTAATAGCAAAGAAACAGAAAAATTGCATAAGGTCACTGGTGGTGACTAGGGAACCCAGACATTCACTTCATCTGACTTCAAATCTGGCATTCCAGCATACTACAAGAAAGTACATTTGATTAGAGGATTTTTTTTCTGTGTTAATATCCACAATTACGTAAAACTGTGTAGTCATAATCAGTCACGTGGTTTCTGTAAAGCAGCAGTAGATTGTGCCAAATACAAATACTTGAGATCTTGGTATCACTTTCCTTACCAATATATTAGTCAATTCAGAATTCTGGCCATGAGAGACACATTTCCTGGCTTAAAAAAATAGTTCATTGTTCATGATGTTACATAGAATACACATTAGAAAGAGGGCTGCAGGAAGTAAACAGATCTGAAACAAAAGCAAGTAGAACTTTAGAGGCAGTTATAATCTAAGTTCAAAAATGTTATCTAATTGAATTTGATCATCATTTATTAGTTCATTCAACAAATGCTAGTTGGGTATCGTGGATTTTCATAGCAAGTACCATAACTTCATGGAGCTTACTGCCTTGCTCACAAAAACCCAAACTGAAGACGATTTGGGTTACCAAAAAATGTTTCTTCTAAGAATGGAAAAAGCAGTCAGTTAACAAACCAGGGGAGCATGTGACAAGAACAAATAAAGTTATTTTCCTAAAAATTGTTTTCCTAAGAAATAGATAGATGGTGTAAAGTCTGCTGTATAATTGTTGCTGAATCACAGCCTCAATTTCACACTTGAAATAACAGACTGTGCATCTGACTGAAAGCTTATGGGTTGTCTTTCCTTATCATTTGATAGATTAAAAAAATTCTTCAACTAGATATATTGCCTCTCGACACAGCTAACACTAATCTGTCAAAAATAACCAAAGCCAGGTTTAATACCAGTTAAAAAAAGTCTATAAAGTTTATATCTACATAATCTGATAGTTATAAGGTTGAAATAAGCATCTAAATGTTTTTTTTAACTTCCCATTAGCAACTGCCACATTTTGGGGACATTCACTTTTCCCGGATTAATCCTCTCAATTTCTCCATGGAAGATATTTAAAACTTGGTATTCAAAAATCAATTAGCTTGGTCCAAGGGATTTATTCACTACACCCATGTGCATTTTTAAATCTATTGTATATTCTATCCTCCCTCAAACAAAACTTTAAGAAAGAATAAGAAACTGAAACAAAACTATAAAGTCTAAAACAGAAGACCCTAACTAGAAAACCTTGGTAAGCATCCTGTATTATTCATGTTGCCACTTACTGTGACAATGTTATCTTTTAATGGTGTGATTAACCATTTCTTGCACTTGTTATTCTGCCAGAGCCTGACTTAATTCCATAAGCTCTATTTGCCATTGTCATTAATACGTTTTCTTCCTGATTTAGGCTAACAGGGTTTGAACCTATAATAACACATCTAAATAAAGAGAGGTAGGAGGATACTCTTTAAAGCATCCCAAGACCAGCAAAATCTACAAGCACAAAAACAAGGAAGAAAGGCTAAGAAAAATGTAAGTAAAACAGAGATTTGTATTAGGTATATACACTTATTTGCATGCAGTTAAATACTTATTGTTTACATGCATTTAGAGTTGAAGTCGTAATTCCAATTAACTTCTTTCTTGAAGGAAGTATTGGTGGTGATCAGTATTGCTGATCTTCTGCTTGCTGTTGAGAAAGTGTTCCAGTCAGCCAGCATTTATTGAGCATCTACTATGTGTTAGAAATGAATTCAGGTGCAGTTCATGCCTCATGTTGACAGTTGAGCAGAAGAAGCTTCATGTTCCCAACACCCTATTCCCAGTTGCAGTCTGTTTTACAGGGTGAGCTTGCATACATACCACAAGATGTTTTGAGTTTGTTACCTGAGAATTTCTACAATCTCCTTGAAGTGTCCTCTAATTCCTCTTTATTTTCAGGCTTTAGTCTGGATTCTGGTTTTCCACCCATAAAGTTTCTTAACGTGTGCTCAAAATTACAGCAGCCACCTGAAAGCACGTTTCAGTGAAAGCATTCTCTGCTCAGCAAAGGAAAATATCATTCCCACCAAACTCATGCTCAATAGTGATCCCTTCCGACTCCCATAATTGTATCATTTTACATTTTTAGCCTCCTGGCCCATTTGCCACGATAGAAGCCAGAGGAAACACGTGCTCTGGTGAACAGTAGATACCCATCTGCACACCATGGGTCATCAGCCAACCTCTGGGCAATGCTGGTAGAGAGTAAGGCTCAGTAGTCTTATAGTTCTTTTCACTCCATTCCAACCTTTCAAAATCAAGATTCAGGAAATCAGACGTAGCCTAGTGATAACAGCAGGGACAAATGTACACATTCTGAAAGGACCCCATGAGCCCTGCGATACTGTGTATTACTCATGTTGAGAGTCCTTTAGTGGCCAATCTGAGAAATGTGCCCTTCTATTGGCTAGAATGTGGTAACCAGGACTTGAAAGGAAATTCCGTACTATTTTTCACCTTCAGCAGTACCTGCATGTAGTTAAAACACAAGTACATCTCTGGCATTTTTTTCAGCGATTTATTCTGTTTTCTTTTACTTATTTTCAACTAGCTGATAAAACTTGTTACTCTCTACACCGTACTTTCAGTATATTCCCATTGGCTGCCTTGAAGTCAAAACCAAATCTCAAGTTTGGGAAGTATTTTTGCAGTGCCCTTGGCCCTGGTCTGTGCTCTAGATACACAGAAAACATTACTTTGACCTTTCTTCATTAGTAGGAAGACAGAGGAGAATTCAAACTTGTTGTTTTTATTTTTAATCCAAAACCTATTATTACAAGTGGACCCTGAAATACCCCTAAATTAACTCCGGGAGGGTGGGGGAGAAGACAGTTTCTAAACTGCCTACAGACACCTGTCATCGCTGCCCAGAAATTCTCTTACAGCCAGATTTGTGGCCATCTTTAAAGCAAAATGCTTCTCACATTCTAACTTAACAGCATTGGTATTAGAGCATGTTTTTACCTGCAAATGCATTGTCACTATGATGTGTAAATGGAATGAGTAGGATTTTTGCAGGGAAAACAAATACACCAAAAGCAGTATATACTAGTACGGCTAACATATACTTTAAGATGTATTTATCTATTAGGCAGAGCAATGTGAAGCAAGCAGCACAGAGACAGGTAGGGACAGAGAGAGAGACCAGCCATCAGCTGGGCACTCTCCAAATGGCCACAAGAGCCGAGGCTGCGTCAGGACAAAGCCAGAAACCTGGAACTCCACCGGGGTCTCCCATATAGCTGGCAGGGACTCAAGTACTGAGGTCATTTCCCGCTGCTTCCCCGGCACATTGGCCTTGACGGTGCTGGATCGGAAGCAAAACAGACAGAACTTGATCCTCCACTCAGACATGGAAAGTTGCTATCTAGATAGTGGCTTAGTGCACTACACCACATGCCAGCCTCAACACCAGTTTTTTTTTTTTTAAACATTTTTCTTTTTCTTAAAGATTTGTTTAGTCACATTAAAGAGACACAGGGAGGAAGAAAAAGAGAGATCTTTTTACTGCTGTTTTTCTCCTAAGATGGTTGTAAATGGCCGAGGCTGGGCCAAACTGATGTCAGGAACCAGGAGCCGCTGCCGGTTCTTCCACGTGAGTAGCAAAGCCCTAAGCACTTCACCATCCTCTGCTACTTTCGCCAGACCGTTAGCAGGATGATGGATCAGAAGTGGAGTTACCAGGACTTGAACTGGTGGCCCATATGGGACACTGGCATTGCATGCTTCACTTTACTTGCTATACCACAAAACTGGCCTCAACCCAGATTTTTTAATAGGACAAAGTGTAGCACCACTACCAGGATTAATTACAAAAAATGTACTACCATGACAATATGACTGAAGAATTGGCCCAAATCTTCCTGCTCAGTTCAAAAAGAAAAAAAAAATTGCAGCTTAAAAAACTGTTAAGTTTGTCATATAATGGCCAAGTTCCAAACTTAGGTATGACGTTAAATCAAATTAAAAAATGAATGTATAAAAAAGGTTTATTAAGTAAATAGAAGATAAGCACAATGATGCATTTTTAGTGTTTTCAACTCTTAAATGACTATGTCTGCTCCTAGCACTTGCTTTCAGTGCAAAATATTTTTCTTTCTGTTGTCACTTATGTGTTTGCTTGCTTGTTCTGTTTATGTGAAGATGTAAGTGAGAGAAAAGACTTAAAGGGGAAAACCATCAGGTAACTTTTCAGATGACCTGCTGTGCCCTGGAGTGCCATGAAAGCCACTGAGCTGGTGACTTGGCCTTGCCCCTTTCACGTTCATGGTTCACCATGCTTGTCTGGAAACAAATTCTTAGGACCAAATCTCAGCTCTTGCTCACTCAGGTTTTTATTCTTATTGCATGTCTCTACAGGAAATCCTCCCACAGGCTCTGCCTGCTTATAATGTATCAGGTTCCAACCAAGTCAAAGACCACAAAAGCAATCTGCAGGAGCACAAAGTCAAGGGAACAGGAGAATGTCTAGGTGGCCAGAAAACTCAGATCTTCCAGGAGCAACAGACGCCATCCCTGTACATTATTACTATGCGGTTTGACCCACAGAATAATGGCATTTCTTAATTTAAAAAGCTTTCACATTGATTAACATAAGGAAGCAGCATTTTTAATTCCCTAGTAAGTTACTGAAGTTCAAAAATAAATACCTGAGTTGATGAGAATGTGGGACCTAACTCACTAATTTATCACAAGATATCATTCTAGATGCAAACTTTCACTATTTGGAAAGGAAAAAGAAACATAACCTTTTCTACATTTTCATTGGTAAAAAAAAAATTTAATCAGGGAAAATTTATTGCCCTGGTAGCTTCTATATCTTCCTAGAACAAAATTGTAATATTATTTTAAATAAAACTTTAGCAAATGACATGAAGGAGGAAAGAAAAAGCCATATACAGAAATTGTATTTTGTTAGATATCTTGTTAACAAATCATTCTTCTTTGGATTAGAATTTTTTAGTTGTTTTATGGGAAAACTATCTTTCAGTGATTATCTGAAATTCATAGCTCTCATTTTAAAGATTATTATAACTTAAATGAGACAATAGGCCTGATAAATACTCCTATTCATGTGGGGATTTTTTAAATAAAAATTCAGAAAGAAAACATTCAGCTAACACTTCTGCTCTAATAACTTAGTCTTCTGAAATTTCTCTGTGCTTTCCTGAACAGTCAAAATCTTTAATGATTGGGTATAACTCAGCATAAAATACAAAGAATTTCATTTGCTAAATTATGCATATCATATACACACAGTGTGGCTTTAAAAAGAAATTGACATTATTTGGACAAATAATTTGCTATGAAAACTAGGTAGTACCATATTGTCTTAAAATTTTAATTTTTAATAGAGAAATATTGGTTTATTCTAGGAGAGCAGCTTCTACAATGACTAAAACTTGAGATATACTCTTTGCAGTGTATTTTACACCCTGCTGTTGCCACACAGCTAAACATACCTGGTCATTATGAAGCAAGTCTGCATGTAGGTCCATCTTTCTGTTTTAAATATTTGTAAACTTAAAGATATATTATTCTTAAAGTAATTCATGGCCAATTTAGGTCTAGATGTACTATAATTAGTTGGTTGCCAGAACCACAAAATGAGAATAAAGGCTTTTCAATGTGAAAACGTTTTTCCTTATAAAGTTCTGCTTTGAAAATCTAAAATAGAAGTTGATATCAGCATAGATTTCATCAGAAACATTTTGATGTACTTTTTTCTTTAATATTAATTTTATTGATCCAGAGACAACAAGGAAGGAGTCCCATTTTCTATTTCAACTGATCTAAAACAGCTAGAGCTCTGTTTCCACAAGAGCTCTGGAGCTCTGGAGCTGGGTGATGGCCAAGGTCTCCATGTCCTGTAGCACACTGTACACTTCTCCTACAGTCCAAAAGCAGTTACACTGACCAAAGCAGGGTGGACACAGGGGAGCCAGTGGGAAGGGAGTTGCAGCAAATTGTCACATTAAAAGATGGGCAACTTTTGGAAATTCTCATTGAATCTGCAAAGGAATTTCCAAAATCTATGAAAACTCCATTTTTAGAGTGTCAAGTAGCCATCAATAGTAAACAGAAAACACTTTTATTTAAATGAGGATTTTTTTGTTTGGGGGTTTTTTTGTTGGTTGGTTGATTGAGTTGGTTTTTGGTTGTGTTTTGCTGAATGAATTTATGGAAACCTTAGCATAACACATTACCTAGTTTGTACTGTCAATCAACTTGCTACAATGCTTTAAAATATTGCCCATGTTCTCATCATAATTGCATGGTAGCTTACACCTTATTACTATTTAGTTGTAGCCTAACAAACACTGCATCCCTCTGTCTTCTCAAGCAAACAAATGTCCTAGCTCATTGCATAGTATTCATATAAAGCATTATGCTGACCAGCCAGCTCACTAAATCTATGTATTACCTGTCTCTGTGTAGCTTCTGTAAAACTCAGTGGTGACGGCCCCATGTTGGCTGCATTTAGAAGTTGCCATCGTGATTGTCTCAACTGACTCCACCAATGCCTGTGTTATGCTGTCATGTACATAGGCCACAATGCGAAGTGTTCTGCAAGCTGCTTACTCAATAGCTAGTCTAAAAAGGTTTGAGACAGAGCAATCATGCTTGTAGTGAGGATGGCTCGCTGTGTGCATCTTGTCTCCGTGCATTTTTCCCATAGATAATGAAGTAGTGTTTTTAACTGGTTTTTCAGACTTGTAATAAAGATTTCTGTGTCATAGCTACATAGTCAAAATATGTCAAATAATTCAGTTTATGTGTGTCTGCTAGCAAACTAAAGAGAAGTATGTACTGCCTTTCCCATATAACTGCTCAGATTTTTTTCCATTGCCAATGTAAATCCACCTCCACTGGGTTCTTTCACCACTGTTAAGTGTGAATAAAGGGAGAACAGGGTGGTGAATTTCTACCCACCTGACATTAACTTTTTCACAAGTCTATTGACGCTCTTCTGAAGTGACCCATCTTAGGAGGGCCAGTATTCAAAAGCAAACAGTGTTTTAATTTTGACCTCCAGGAGTTAAACTTGAATGTTTACAAAATCAACATGTATAGACCTTAAAGGGCCAGCATTTCGGAAGGGGAAGAAATGGGAAAAAGAAGGAAGGGATGGAGGGAAAATATGTGGGAGGGAAGGAGAACAATGGGGAGGGCATTGAAGACGGGGTAAAGAGAACGCAGTGAAGAGAACGAAGGGCTTCTCGACGAGGTAAATGAGTTAACTGAAGGAAGCTGAGATTTGTAATGTAGATTTTTGGAAAGTTCATTGGCTCTGAGGAGGCTGAATGTGTGTGTGTGCGTGTGTGTGTGTGTGTGTGTGTGTGTGTTATGTGTAAGCATATGTATAGGGTGAAGACGGGGAGCCTGGATTATCGAACACTCTTCGCTTATTTTTAGAAAGTTTCCTAACTCCCCAAACTAATTAAACAATTAATGCTAGAATTATAAGCTTATGGCTAAACTCAGGACAACTCTGTGAAGTGTCATGCAGTAATTTTATGAAAACTTATGGTGAAGTTGTTCAATACCATCTGTAATTTATGCACACAAAACAACCTGTTAAGGACAATCATGAAGGATTCCCTTATAAAGCAAATTGATAGAGCACCTTTTTCTCTGAAGTAGTAGGATTTTATTATTTCTGTTAAGCTCCTAGGATCTCCCAGACTAAAAATACTCAAAGCTATTTTTAAAGCCTAAGGAATAGAGTATTTGAAATTAAATATTAAAAGGATAGTTCTTAAAATTGCTCCACGTGAAGAACAACAATTTCATGTTTCTAAGTAATACCTGGTATTAAGTGGGTAGGTGCAGCAGCATGAAGCATCACTCAATTTAACTATTATCAGTTTTTAAAGGGTTTTCATACTAGTTTAGGAATGCTCTGATTGCTGCAGGGAAAAAGAAGCACAATTCCTATTTTATTTTTAAGATCCCACAGTTGTTATCCTGTCCTGTCTACACATGTAATAGCATTAGCATTTTACCTCCTATGATGTTGACATACTTTAGGCTTCTCAATAGAAGCTGAAGCATATGCGTAAGTGGATAAGTCTTGTCTGGTCTCATTCATGTGTCTCAGCATGCTTTCTTTCTTTGTATTTGCAAACAGAATCTTTTGGTTTCAGTGTGTAAAGAAGATACAATTCAACATACTCGTGTCTGTTTGGCTGTCCATCCCACACCATTGATACAATGCTTTTTTTCTTCCATTTAACGGTGTTTGTATCTATGTCCCCACATCTGTTGCATTTTGACTCCATAAACTGATAATGTGATTTTGTATGACTAGTTTTGCTGATCAACTCAGTATTTCTGCACCAGTCAGCATACTTATTGCATGTAGTGGTCTGTACAATTGTTCAACATCAAAATGCTTGTTTACTTTATGTCAAAATGTCTATGAAACTGCTGGCATTGTTCTCCATTTCAGTTTGGTAGAATAAGTGAGATAGAAAATAAATGTGTAAATGAACCATCCGTGTCATTTTCATTCTCTGCATGAAGCCACTTGCACTACAAGCATGATGCACTTGCCCACCACCCAACAGCCCACGATTTCTTTCCACCTCATTACTGGGTCCTCAGGCAGCTCAAATTTTGGAGAATGTGTAGGACAAAAAAAAGTTGTATCCATTGTCACTCAAAACAAAGAAAAGCTAAACTCTCCCATTCAAAGGAATTCTTTTAGACAGCTAACAGATGTATGCCACTTGCTTTAGTTTTTCTAGAAAAACAACACAAACATGCTTGCTGAAACTCTGAGACAGCATAATCAAAGAACTCTGACATAGTTTTAAGAAAGTCTCCCATTGCCTTTCCTGATATCGATTCAAGGTGTCCTTGTTGGGTGGGTCATGTCATAGCTCCTGACCTGAGGCCAATTTCCCAGGTGCAAGAACTGCACAATTATACAGAAATGCAGACTTGGAGGAGCCTCGTGCACAATTTAAGGTCCTGTCTCACCATCTTGAAACTCTTAGTTTTTGGATGAGAAGCCTGCTGTTTTCACCTTTTACTAGACCTCACGCATTATATGACCAGCCAGGGAGATGATGGGACTGCTCACTAAGTCAGAACCAAGCAGATCAACATATAGCAACACAGCACTTAATCTATGCCAAAACCTATACAATGGCCAGTTTTAGCATTGTCCCCATGTGCAGAAGAGGAACTTAAGGTAGAGAAGGTAGATGCTTTGCCCATGATCACACAACTAGTAGAGTCAGAATTTGAACTCAAGCATCCAGAATTTGGGCACCTGACCCTTTAGGCCATGCTAGCTCTTGCTTTGCCATATGCTGCTCTTCCATCACAGAGAACTTACTTGTTTTGTTGGTTAATATAGTCCTGGCACGTGCTTTACTGTCATTCCTTAAAGGCTTTTTGCTTCATAGTCTGAAAATTTCAAGGATGAGGATGCTACCTCTAAGAAGTTGTAGCTCTCCATGGCAACATTTCCTCAAACTTGCCAAAGAAACTTGCCCAAGTGATATGAACAAGAGATGATGGTGAATATTAAGTGAACCATCACCCCTGGGTTTGTGCCCCAACACAGATGTGAGAGTCAAATGCTTCATTGCTCTAAGTAAATTCCTGTACTGATGATAGAGGGCAAAGG
Source organism: Ochotona princeps (assembly GCF_030435755.1). Classification (NCBI taxonomy): domain Eukaryota; kingdom Metazoa; phylum Chordata; class Mammalia; order Lagomorpha; family Ochotonidae; genus Ochotona; species Ochotona princeps. The sequence continues at coordinate 57,896,825 of NC_080840.1, forward strand.
AAGGGCACTGGCCTTGGGCTCCAAGACAATTTTCTTGCTTACCCTTCTGCCTTCTGAGCTCAAAAAGAGCCATATTCCTGAAACTAAGAGAGCTGGGATGCATGAACAACTGCACCATGGTTGTCAGTCCTGGATTCCAAGAATTAGATGAGAGGCAATGTCCTGGCAACCTGCAAAATTTCTTCCTTTTATGGCTAGAACTTCAAATCCAAAGTCATAGATGAGGACAGAGGAATCCCAAAGAGCCTACCAGGCCCAAACCCATCAGGCTTGACTGTACCACCAAGGAATAGCCATTCTGATCCCTACGTTGGAAAGACTGGTAGGCATGGCAGGTCTGCAACCCCCAGGGAAAGGCACATCCACAGCAGGAAATTTCAGTCTTCTCCCACTAACCCTCTCTATTTTATCCACCACTAATTCATCTCTTGAGTTATACTTCTCTAAAGATTCAGGAAAAACAAAGTAAAAGAGAAAGCAAATGGGAGAAATCAGGGGAAAAGAATTTTGTCAAATTGAAGAGAAATGGAACAGAAGCAAATCTTTCCACTGCTGACTTAGCTGAATGTAAAATTCTCAACCCAGGGTACAAACCACTCTTATACTACCATCCACTTCGTTCAGCAGAAAAATACACCCTCCAGTGTACAATTTGAATCACACACACAAAAAAAATAAGTGGGAGAAGGATAATGGTGTGGGATCTACTCTCTAAGAAAACTAAAAAAAAAAAAAAAAGAATTTTTTTCCTCCCTTCTCCACCTTCTCCCAACTTCAGCCTCACGTAAACAGATGAGTTTGACAGTGTGACTCAATGGCTGCAGAATAACAGAATGCTGGAGCCCAAACGAACATACTCCTTACTTCATCTCCAGGATTTACTTTTCTCAACCCTTATGAACCCACTGACACCTTTTAAAAGCAAACAATAACCAAGTTACCCAGCTAGAACTTTAGAGTTCAACTGGCAAAGTGGTCAATAACCTTGATCAGAGCTTAAATGTTGCAAGGATATTTGATTGACTGAAGCATCATGATACCTCATATGACTTTCAGCTTTATCATTCTTCGCCTAGAAAGTGAAATATGAAGCCAGAAAGCATCAGCACAAAGCATGAGATATCAGAAGTGTAAACCCAAGGTTGTTACAAAACTCGAGATTAACTTGTGGCCTCTATAACTTACAAATAGCCTGAATGAACTTTAGACAATAGTGACAGTGATTGCTCTGGTCAAACAAAAGAATATAGAAGCAGTGAACCAGGAAAGGCTATTGATTTTTCATATTCAAGGACTGTCTTCTTAAACTTTACTTCTTTTTAAAATTTTCTGTTAATTTATATTTATTTTAAAGGTATAGAGAAAGAGGCAAAAGAACAGAGATCGTTGTTCCTCTTATGATTCATTCACCAAATTTCTGCAACAGTCAGGTTTGGGCCAGGCCACAGTCAAGACAGGCACTCAATCCAGGCCTCCTGTGTGGATGACAGGACCCAACCACTATAACCATCTTTGTTCTCTCTCAGAATATACATTAACAGGAAGCTGGAATTGTAGACATACCTGGAATTTGGACCTCAGGTAGTCTGGCATGGGATGCAGACATCTCAAGTGAAATCTCAACCACTTCACTGGACACCCATCTCTAGGACAAATTTTTAGAATTATACCACCATCTTGGAAGATTGGAATAATACCAATATGATAACATATCAGTATTTTGTTTACAGACTTTTTAAATAATCAGTATTCAATTATCCAACATACATCAAGTCTTTCTAGGTTGTGCACTATGCCAAGTACAAGGGTCCCAAGAATAATAAAAAAAGGTTCCTGTCCTCAAAATGCTATGGACATCATCTTGAGGAAGGCAAAATTAACACAGTATGCTATTCCTTCAATGCTCTCTGCTCTTACCCACATCAACTCATTAATCTTGCCTATCTTTCCACTGACCCAACACCCAAATCAACCAGGACCAGACAGACTGTTACTTCCAAAATTATTCCATGTGTGTTTACGAGGTCATAGATAAAGACACTGAGTAGCTCTCTGTAACATGGATGGCAATTAATAATTATTATAGCACCTAATGTACTATGAGAACTCATCATAGGTCAAACAGTATTCTGAGAGCTTCAGAGGCACTGCTACTGCCTTCACTCCCATTGTCTAAAAGTGGTTGGTTAACAGAAATCTATGTGATCATCAATGAAGACTCATTTAAACAAAATGGAAATAAACCCCAGTATGAGGAAATGAGCTGTCCTTCAGACAGATTTTCCACATGTGATGGATTTTTTCCATTAGCTGTAACGAGGGAGCTGGTGAGATCTTCCCAGGATGTCTTCAGAATTAGGATAGATTCTCACCCAGCTGTAATGAGAAGCACAAGCCTGTCGGAATGAATAAGGACAAAGCAGCTGACCTTTCTGTGTCCTTTCCATTTCCGAGAGTCTATCATTTGTGGTTCTCCAGCATCGAATTTATTTTTCGCGAAAGTCTGTGGAAAATGGTCATTAAATTGTCTCTATATCCACTTAGCACAGCAGACAAATTATGAAAGGCAGGGAGGCAAGCAATTTACAAAAACATATTTTTAAGCTTATATGAATCACACATCCACATTTTGTACTGAAACACAAATCTTGTCTAGAAGATCACTCTCAGAAGTATCTCAATGATGCAAAGGTTAAGTCCTAGAACTCAAGCTAACAAGTCATTATAATGAGCGTGAACAGATCAATTTGTACTGAAATGCCTTACATTAGGATGGATGTAATTTCATAAAAATTTATTGTTGTAGACATGAAATTTGAAACTCCAATGACGTAAAGAAAGAACAAAATAATAGAATTACACAGCATTTTTTCTTATTTAAGAATTAAAATTTTGGGCCCAGCGGCCTGCCTAGCGGCTAAAGTCCTCACCTTGAACGCCCCGGGATCCCATATGGGCGCCGGTTCTAATCCTGGCAGCTCCACTTCCCATCCAGCTCCCTGCCTGTGGCCTGGGAAAGCAGTTGAGGATGGCCCAAAGCTTTGGGACCCTGCACCCACATGGGAGACCCGGAAGAGGTTCCTGGTTCCCGGCTTCGGATTGGCGCAGCACCGGCCGTTGCGCTCACTTGGAGAGTGAATCATCGGATGGAAGATCTTCCTCTCTGTCTCTCCTCCTCTCTGTATATCTGACTTTGTAATAAAATAAATAAATCTTTAAAAAAAAGAATTAAATAGTTCTCCAGTTATGAATCGTTGCCAGTTTCACTCGATGAGGTCGTCCACTGATTGATATGGTCCATCATAAAGTCTCCGTTTCCCCCATATTTCGCTGCCAACATATAGCTGAGATGAATGATTGACCTGTTCTTTCTTCTGTCTTTTCTTGGTTAGAGTTCTGAGTCCAGCAGTTCGATTGGGGAGATCTCCAAACAAACCTTGAGGTATTCCCAGACCAGATTCTTGTATGTTCTAGCAAGCACAGGGCCCGGCACAGTCCATCACCCTGATCAGCTGGTGGTTGCAATTGCTGGGTTGGTTCTGTTTTCAGTCCCGAGTTGCACTGGAACCAATGGGTGTTGCAGTCCAGTCTGGTTCTGCCCAGCACATACTCGGCCCTTACATCAACCAGTGGGAGCTGCAGCCTAGTCGGGGTGACCCACAATAACCCCCATCAGGCCCACCCCCTACCCTGGTTTGCCAGTATGTGTAGCAGTAGACCAGTCTGTCCCCCATCCCATTTGGCTCTTGTACTTGTCAATGGGTATTAAAGCTTAGTTTCATCTAACCAACTCAACCATCCAGCCCTCACGGATGTTGTTGAGTGCCTCTGTCTAGCCACCCCAGCCCCCGTCCTAGTTTTCATGCCCTCCCGCGGGACTAGTGACCACAGCAATTCAAAACTGGAGAACTATTAAAACCACTTGAGCAAACATCTCAGAGCATGCCCCACATCCGGGACTTGGGGTGGGCGGGAAACCGGGTGGGGCTTCTCCCTCGATATCCTCCTTTACCTCAGATACATGATGGAAACAATATGGACATAATAGTATTACCCACTTCCCTATACCCCCTGAACCTTTTTTTTTTAACCGCAATTAACTATGTAAAGATTGTCAACAACAATACAATAAAATTTTTAAAAGTAAAAAAAAAAAGAATTAAAATTCTATTCTTACTTTAGCTTTATAGATTTGAGAGAGAGGGACAGGAAAAAAGAGAGAAATCTCCTGCCCACTGTTTAATCTCCAAAAGCCCACAACAGTGAGGGCTAGGTTGGATCAAAGCTAGGGACTGGGAACTCAATTCAGGTCTCCCACATAGTGACAGGGACACAATCCATAAGTTATCACTGCTATTACCCAAATACACACTAATAGGAGCAGGAGGTGAACTCAGGCATGCCAATCTGAGATAGGCGCATTCCAAGTAGCATCACAACCACTGTGCCAAAAACCTGCCCCAAGAATTCAGGTGCTTTTCTCATAAGAATTTAGAAAAAACATCATTTATTTTCACTTGATTTTAAGAAATTGCCATGTAATGGTTGCTATAAAGTCATTTTCCAAAGAAGCTGGAGTTTTACTTAACAAAATCTTACTCTATTTCTTCACTAAAACAACACTTCCAACATTTATGTGCTGTTGGACAGAATCATATAGCTGAAACATTCTTACACCAACCGTCTGTTGAGTGAATTCTCTCCTATTAGGTTGCTGTTTCTTACCCCACCATGAGGTCAGCATAGATCTTCCAAAATAAACTAGAAATCTAATAGCCAATGGCTAACTTATGAAAAAGACAAAATGCATGCCAGTTGCAATAGAGGAAAGAAATGAAGCTGAGGGAGGTGGCCAAGCTGCAAAACAGTTTATAAATTATTGGGATTATTATCAAATCAGGACACAGCAGCAGAAAATACAAATGCCATTTTCTAAGTACTTATTCTTCCTTTGTTTTTCTTTTGCATAAAATTTTGAGTAAAATCATAAGGGAAGAGAATGGCTTGCATATCCGTGAGCACTATGTTCCCAGCCACAGGTCAGCATCAACTACTGGATGCCTCCGTTTCAAGGGTACAGGCCCTTCTGTGGCCCTGTGGGTGACAGTCACATCACTAAGTGCAATGCCAAGATAGGGACGCAGGAGTGGGGACCGCCAGGAAGCACATCATGCCAGGGTACCTCCCAGGGAATCGGCAGTTGCTGTGGAGGGCACAGGCCTAAGTCATCAGTCAGCTCCTGAGCACTGGAACCTCATTATTGCCTGTCACAGCTCCCTACTGTTTCTCATCACTTCTTCTTTTGTTCTCTGTTTTGTTTTTATTTTATGTCTTTTTTTATTCTTATTTTTCCATTTTACAATTTCGCAGGCATAGGGCTTCCTCCTTCTCCCTCCACCCATTCCCTTCTCTCCCCACACTGTCCCCTGTGTTTTGTAGTAAAAAAAAAAGTCCAACAGCTGTGGTCTTGAGTCCAGCTTTCTGCTCTTTACCTGGGTCATGACATTGCTGGTACAGGCAATAGGAGAAAGTTTAGTATTTTGCTTTCTAAGTATATTTAGAAATTTCTTTGGGGGAGGGGGTGGCAAGATGCCTCTTTTTAAAAAAGATTTATTTTTTTTTATTGGAAAGTCAGCTATACAGAGAGGAAGAGAGACAGAGAGGAAGGAAGATCTTCCATCTGATGGTTCACTCCCTAAGTGAGCGCAACGGCCAGTGCTGCGCCAATCCGAAGCCGGGAACCAGGAACCTCCTCCAGGTCTCCATGTGGGTGCAGGGTCCCAAAGCTTTGGGCCATCCTCAACTGCTTTCCCAGGCCACAGGCAGGGAGCTGGATGGGAAGTGGAGCTGCCAGAATTAGAATCAGTGCCCATATGGGATCCCGGCATGTGCAAGGCAAGGACTTTAACCACTACACTATTGCGTTGGGCTCAATCATAGCTTCTTAAGCTTGGGAATTTTCTTGTTTATTTATTTGCTTCCTTGTTTTATTGCCTGTTTCCCATGCAGACCATTAACCCATGAAAAAGTACATCATGTCGGCAGAGTTTCATCTCCCTGTTCATCTATATTGTTCCACCTCTGGATAACTTACAACTGATATTTATTAAGGAGGGAAAATGAAAAAGAAAAAGCTTATAATTGAGAATGATCAGAGCAGGACTAGATCTAGGGAAATCCAGGCAAACTATTTAGAACCTAAGACTATACTATAGTAAGTGGCAAACAGACATTTCTTCTTCACAAGTACCTGAGAAAGGTGACGTCCTTAAGAAATTACACGAAGCCGGGCTCCTCACATTTGGCAACAGAAAGGAGTCAGAGCAGGAACAGTAAACAAGGTGGAAAAGACAAAGGGTCCCTCTGGTAATGTGGCTTGCCCTGGCTGGGAAGCCAGCTTTAGCTACAAACTAAGTGTGACACTAAAACACAAGACAAAATTTTCATTATTTAGTTGGGAGAAAAGCAGACTGATGCCAAGTCACCTAGAAGGCCAGGTGGCTAGAACAGTCTGGGAATAGTCTCAGGAGTAAGGTAAACACAAACAGCTCCCACCACTCCTACCACCAACAGTCAAAACCAATCTGGGGGAATGGTAGATAAGAAGGCAGGAGGAGTTCCCCACACAAGGAACACTTGTCTTAAAGGATCCTATACAAACTTTACAATGGGCATTAAATGCCCAGATCACTTCCCTTCTGTGGATTTTTCTTCCTGAAGAAGACCTTCCCAGCTGCCTTCCTGGGAGCTTTGGCTCTGCTCTCTCAATCTCTCTCTTCCTTTCAATAAGTCTCTATGAAAAATTGCCTACTCAGTCTGCTCATCTGCCTCATACTTCATCGCAAAGAGAACAAGTGCCGGGAATTCAAATTGGTGGTAACACAATGTCTTGTGGAGATACCAAAGGAGAGGAGGAAGCAACCTCTGCATCCAAGGACTCCACAGCCTCGGAGGGAAACATCTCATACATTATCATCCAGAAAAGAAGTAGACACAACCCTGGGATAGAAGTGCAGGCCAAATTCAGGAGCTCTGCTAGGGGTGCAGAGAAAAGGTGTGGAATGCTCAGAGCCGCCTCATGGAAGCAACATAGCTGCCAAGGAGTTCCTCAGAAGCTAAGGAATGGGAACACCCAATCTGAAGAGCATGCACTTAAAAACAGGAAAGTATCCAGTGTCTTCCAGAAATAGCAGACACTTCACAGAATGCATGAAGACACAGTGTAGTTTTGAACTATAGCTGATAGGACCTTGAAAGTCATGCTAAGGAACTTCATCCTAATGAGACATTAGGATCTCTTCAAGAAGGGAGCAGCATAATCAAATGTGAAGCTAATAAGGCATATTTGAGCAAATAAGAGAGAAATTGAAGAAGGCAAAAGTTACTGAGCACCTGCTTTGTGGTACAGAATGTGCTAGGAGTTTTCCATGCCTAGTCATTGTTTGCTTCCTTTGCCATTTGGTTTGCTTGGGTTTTGAGAAGCAGAGAGATTGAGGGATCCCATCTGCTGCTTGGCTGTCAAAACATGATGGTAGCCATGGCTGGAATAGTCTGGACCCAATAGCTGGGAACTCAATGATTCTCCTAAGTTCCATTAGCAATTCAATCAACAACTCGAGCTGTCACCACTGCCTCCCAAGGTCTTCATTAAGAAAAGCTGGAGTCAGGAGCCGGGTATCAAACCTGAATACTCTGGTATGGGCCAGGGCTTCTTCACTGGGATCTTACGCACCAGAACAAATTCCCACCTCAACAGCTTAATCTTACACAATCATCACAACAACCATACGAGTGAAGAGGCCATTTGTGCTAGCCATCTGATAACCTGAAAGTTGAACTTTGAAATTGAGTTTGGCGGGGGCAATGGCCCAATTGGCTTATCCTCTGCCTACATGCTGCAGCATCCTGTACGGGCACCACAGTTCATGTCCCAGCTGCTCCACTTCCCATCCAGCTTCCTGCTTATGTCCTGGGAAGGCAGAGGAGGACAGCCCAAAGTCTTGGGATCCTGCACCTGCATGGGAGACTCAGAAGAAGCTCCTGGCTGCTGGCTTCAGACTGGCTCAGCTCTGGCTGTTATGGCCATTTGGGGAGTGAACCAGCGATGAAAGATCTTTCTCTGTCTCTCCTTCTCTCAGTATATTTGCCTTTGCAATGAAAATAAACAAAACTAAAAAAAAGATTAAAAAAAAAAAGCTAAGAACTTGAATCCAGGACCTCCAGCACGTGATACTGGTGTGCCAAATAGCATCTTAGCAGCTACACCAAAACCTACCCTTATAAAAAGTGGGGTTTTTTCTACTTTTTTTTAAGATTTATTTATTTTTATTGAAAAGTCAGATATACATAGAGGAGAGACAGACAGGAAGCTTTTCTGTGTGCTGACTCACTTCCTAAATGGCTACAGCGGTCAAAGCTGAGCTGATCCGAAGCCAGGAGCTTCTTCCAGGTTTCTCACACAGGCACAGGGTCCCAAGCTTTGGGCTGTACTCGACTGCTTTCCCAGACCACAAGCAGGAAACTGGATGGGAAGCTGGCTGCCGGGATTAGAACCTGTACCCATATGGGAACCCGGCAAGTTCAAGGCAAGGACTTTAGCCACTAGGTCACTGTGCCAGGCCTGCTTCAGTCCTATTTTATCTCTTTGGCGCCAACTTTGGGGCGTTTGGCTGATTGTCTGCACTTCCTTCCTCCAACACGGCTGAGTCAGTCCCTTGCTGCATCTCACCTTTGTTGTATAAATATAACATGTTTTGTTGCTGTTGCTAGGTCTCTACCATGACATTCACCCTGCCTTTAGTTCTGTAAACTTAATTCTAGTAGCTATTTTGAAAACCTTTCCTGATAAATCCGGCATTTGGTCTCTTTCATAAGCATGTTTTGTGCTTGCCTGATTTTCCATGTATGGATTATGTGTTTCTTTGTCTTTGCATGTTCTACAACCTTTTATGGAAAGCTGGACATTTGGAGAAAGATATTGCAGCGATTCTGGGCGCTGATTCAATCCCCTTCAGTTCAAGGGCTTATTTTTGTTGTGTTTTTAACTTGTTCTGTAGATGGTTAGGATTTTTGTTTTAAATGATCTCTGATCTGTCTGTTAAGCTGCAATTTGTTATTATCTTTGCTGAATAGTCTCCATCAGTGAACAAATAATTGCTCTGTGGTTTGCAGCAATTCCATGGGACATAAATTGTTTGATAGTCTGATCCAATAAATTTTAAGAAAGGGAACTTTGCTTTTAAAGGATGGATATAAGCCTTCAAAGATAGCTTCTTTTTAAAGAATATTTGTTTGTCTATTTATTTACATGAACATCAGAGCAACAGAGGGGAATCTGAAATTTTCCATCTGCTGTTTCACTCCCTAAGTGGCCACAATAGTTGGGATTGGGCAAGGCAAAGATGGAGGCCAGGAACTCCATCTAGGTCTCCAGCGTGGGCAGCAGGAATGCAAGTATATGAGCCATCAACTGCTACTTCCCAAGTGTGTTATCAGGGAGTTGGATCAAAAGTGAAATAGCCAGGACTGAAACTAGCACTCTGATATGGGAGGCACGGTATGAGAGCAGAGGACAGAAACCTTGTTATTTCTACAAACACCTATCATATATAGCAGACTGACTTCTTCCACACCATAGTTTACCTCAAAACTTGCCCAATGTCAGGAATTCATTGAGTACATTTTCCTTGTATAATCCCATAGGCAACAGTTTTATCAAATACTTCTCCACTACATAGCATAGGCTACAATTTTTCCAACATGCCTTAGCATTTCTTTACTTTCCAATGTCTGGCCCCAAAACCAAAGTCACATAGAATGTGAAGGCCACACTACACTACTGAAATCAATAATATCACCCTGGATTTGATAAAGAAAATGGTCACTGCAAGTATTTCAGAAATCAAGCAATTTAGTATCAGAATTAGGGAACACACACACACACACACACACAGACACACACACCATGGAAATAGCTGAGGCAATCAAAAGCAAGAATATTGCCCAATAAATAAAGAGAAAACAGCAACTACGGAGCTTAATTTGAAACTCCAAATTGTCCTCGACTTTCAGCAGAAAAATGTTGCAAATCTTTATTTCTTAGTGGAAAGTTCCCCAATGCTCTCAGTAAGGAGCAGTACCTATACTGCCTGAGCAGACCACAGTGTCCACCCACAACGATGTCACAAGAAAGATGGCCTCTCCTCCCTGCCATCTTCTCAAACTCATTCCAGTTCTGCTCATTGACAAATTCAAACCTACAACTACTTAAAAAAGGGACAGGGTAATTCTTGGTAAAATGGACTTTAGAAGAAGATGATAGAGAGAAAAACTTGAAAATAGCCGGTCCAGCAGAGAGAATGACTGACATTGTGGAGCAGTGTTCCTTGCATTTGGTGGGTTACCAAGGCTTCTTCCATCTGAAGTGCCTACATAAGAACAGAAAATAGGATCTATGCTTGTGATGGGTCCTGGGACTTAAGTTTCATGAATTGTTTCACGAATCTCAGTCTCTGAGATTCACAGTCCCTTACCATCACAGAAATTGTATGCCAAACATTTTTGTAAGTGGCCATTAGGCATTGCTTAAGCATAGGTAATAAGGCCCCAAGACCAACTGTATATGCACACACACACACTTGTGTATGAGAAAAGTGAATCAAAGTGATAAAATAATTAAATGCTGAGTAGAATGTTACATTCAGAGAGCTATAAAAAAAAAACTTGAGATCACTAAATTCCCTTTTGTGTGAGTTAAAAATAGAAGAAAATTTTGAAAAGTAAATATAAGAATACCATATTAGATGAGGGAAGGGATTGTATACACAAAGAACTTTTGAGGTTTTAGGACTAGAGAGTAGTTGTGATTTGATCACAGTTATTTTAAGACATCAGAAAAAGGGAACAGCAAGTAATTGTGTGATGTAATGTTAAAATTAGGAATTTTCTTTTGTTTTCCTTTTTTTCTCACAGAAAAATTATTCCACCCACTAGATTAGATGGAAAGAAAAGAGACGATCTTGGGAGTTTTTATGCACTCCGGGCATAAAGCAGAAAAGAAGGGCCAGATTTCAGTGAGTTACAGATAATATTCTGTTTGGTTACAAGAGAGTTAAGTGTGGTAAACATTTCAGCACCCCTGGATTCCACAGTAGGCCAATGCTCTGGGTGAAGCTATGCCACGGCCAGGGCTTAGAATCCTCACACCAACAGAGAATAATGGGACCTTTGGTATCTCATTAGGAGTAGATCTTGTCGTTAGGATGAAGCTCCCAGGACTGCATCCTGGCGGGTTGATGTGAAAAGGGAGAAAAAAATTGAAACAAAGGGGTGCACATGGATGCTGTATGTCACCTTTGCAGTTTCTCATCCTGCAGAATGACAAGCCAAAACAAGCCTTTTCTCTTTGCAATGCAAATTACATCAGATATTGTGCTACAGTAACAAAAATATGACTGATGCAAGTACTCAAATAAATTGTTTTTAGCTAATTAAAAATTGAGTATTCTAGTTATTTTGAGGGATGGGAATCCAAAGTTCTAACTATTCCTCTATTTTAATATGAAACTTTTCAAGTACTCTCTCTCTCACCTGAAATATTTTCTGAAATCCAGTGGGGTTTAAAATAATATAAACTAGGGCCAATGTTGTCTAGAATGGATTAAGTTACTGCTTGTTACACCAGCCACAGGTTCAAGTTCCAGCTATGCAGTGTCTGATCCAGCTTCTTACTAATGCTCCTGAAAAGTCAGCAAATCATGGCCCACATACTTGAGTCCTGGGAAGACCCAGATGGAGTGTTTCTGTCTCCTAGTTTTAATTGGGTCCAGCCCTGGCTACTATAGGCATTTGGGAGACAATCAACAAATGAAAGATCAATTTTTCCCCCTCTCTGTCACTTTTCATATTACATAAGTTTGAAAAAAAATAAAATCAATAAACTAAGTAACAAGTATAAATCCAATTGAGTAGTTTTTTTTACTATAGCAAAGTTGAGATTACAACTTCTCTTTCCTACACATATTAAACAACCCATTTGGTTTAAATCATCAAATAGGTGTGTAACATCTCCTTTGTTAAATAACATTTATGAGGGCCCGGCGGCCTGGCCTAGCAGCTAAAGTCCTCGCCTTGAACGCCCTGGGATCCCATATGGGCGCCGGTTCTAATCCCGGCAGCTCCACTTCCCATCCAGCTCCCTGCTTGTGGCCTGGGAAAGCAGTCAAGGACGACCCAAAGCTTTGGGATCCTGCACCCGCGTGGGAGACCTGGAAGAGTTTCCTGGTTCCCGGCTTCGGATCGGCACGCACTGGCCCATTGCGGCTCACTTGGGGAGTGAAACATCGGATGGAAGATCTTCCTCTCTGTCTCTCCTCCTCTCTGTATATCTGGCTTTCCAATAATAATAAAAAAATCTTTAAAAAAAAATAATAACATTTATGAGAGTGAAATGTATAGGCATCTGTTATCAAGGGCAAGTTCTTGTACTAGACTCAACAGATCAAAACAAAATCTGCTACTTACTCAAAATGATCACACCACCAGGCCAAATGGGTTTTTCATGGCAACTTTTGAGACATCAGAACAAAAGAGATGATAGCAAAATACTCCAAGTTGATTTTCACTGGCATGATAAGGAAATCCTCTCTGCTTTAACGCTTACAAGGAAAGTAACTGAAGTACAACTGAGTAGACTAGTAAGCCATTTGATCTGTCTCTGCTTTCTGTAGCTCTTGTTCTGTCTAGAAGGCCAGAATCCTCTGCTCAAGTGATCAAAACATTCATTCTGTGTTACAGATGATTTGCCTGATTCTAGAACCACAAGCAAAAGCCTATTAAGTTCTTTAGAAGACATGTGTTGTAATTCTTTTTTTTCTTTTTTTGGCACTACATTTGAACTTAGATTTCCAATATCAGGTCATTGGACTCAGAATGATGTCCAACATAGAGGAACAGTTAATATAGTCCAATGAGGAAAGAAAAGCAAAAAGGCAAAGAAAGAAAGAAAGAAAGAAAGAAAGAAAGAAAGAAAGAAAGAAAGAAAGAAAATGTTGAAACTAGTAAGAGAGTTACCAAGAGATCCAAGAGGAAGGAGAGACTTCCAGAAGGAAATGCTGAATTCTGTCAGGTGTGATATAGGGACGATGAAAGAGGAGTTGTGGATTTGCTGATTAATAAGGATGTTTCAGGAGTGGGATTATGTTATAGTACATTAAACCACAACTTAGGATGCCTGCATTCCAAATTGAAGTTTCATTTCAAATCTAAGGACCTCCACTTGAGGTCCAGCTTCTTACTAATGCATCTTGGAAGGCAGTAGATGATGATTCACGAAGTGCTAGAACCTCCTGTCTCCCACATCCAGATGGAATTCCAGGCTGCTGGCCTCAGCCTGGTGCTATCATAACTGTTGCAAACATTTGAGCAGTGAAGCAGCAGATAGAAAATCAATCTCTCTCTCTCCCCTTTCTCTTTCACTTTTTACAAGTAGATGAAAGTGAATAAACATTTTTAAGATGTTTAAGCCCACAATGTTTAAATTAACAAAGATACCATGAATAAATTCAAAAAACAAGGAAAGTGGGATGATATATTTGCAATGTAAATGATTATCAAAGGGTTAGTTTGCTCAACTTATAAAAAGTTCTTCCAAATCAGTTAGAAAAAGAAAACCTATCAGAAAAACACACAAAGGTTGCGAAGAATTACAAAAGATTTTTAAACACCTAGAAAACATGCCACTTTGGCAATGAGACATCATTTTTCTCCCATGAGAACAGCAAGGATTTGTTGTGAGCAGCAATACAAAGTGTTGGCCACCGTGTAAAAAATACATTCTCAGTCTGACGGTATTAATTGGCATAAAATCCTGGAGGAAAAATCTAATGTATTTACTAAAAGTTCAAAATTAGATTTTTCTCTAGATATTCATCTTTCAGGGGTTTATTGTGTACAAATGTTCCCATGTGAACAAAAAAAGATACATACAATATTTACCAGAGCCCACTAAAAGAACAACACTGAAGAATCTTGAACCCCTGTGAACAGAGAGTGGGTATACTAATCACAGGACTGGAAATGGAATCCCATGAAGTTGATTAATAATAATTATAATAAAGTAGATAATTATCTTCATTATCTCCATGAAGGTTCTCAGCTAGGGAAAGAAAGTAGTAACTGGCTGATTCTGGGAAGGAGGCCAGGGCATTGAGGTTTGCTTGGGGGAGAAAATCCATGGTTTACTGCTGTAAAATTTTGCACTGTTTGGACAAAAAAAAAAAAAAGAGTTGATCATGAAGTGAAGAGGATGGAGCTACAATAGAAGGGATTAGGGACCATACAGATTCAACAAATGCCAGGAACAGAGGTGGGATAGAAATGGCGAGAACATTTGTATTCATCTTCCTTTTCTCGAATGCTGATCACAGCACACCCTACTAGTGAAGGGACAGATTTTCCAACTAAGTGATAAGATGATCAGGGAATGCAAAGCCGTGGACCCTGTTCCATGCTGCTTCTGACCCTGAACTGACCGACAGAGCCCAAGCCACTATTTCCTCCTTCCCTTTGACTGACTTGCCTGTTGAGAATTTTCTGCCTCCTGAAGCACCCTCCTGTGAACATCCCTGGGGACCTTGAACTTTCTCTTTACTTACCTGAAATTACCTTAGGAGGTTCCCAGATATCTGGACACAGAAAGAAATTTCATAAACAGCCTGAAAATTCTTCTTTGTGGAAAGGGAAAACTTTGCTCTCAGTGAACAAGTAATCAACCATTATTCTCCAAAGGGCCATTTCCTCTTTGTGAGCACTAAAGCCCATTTCAGAGTCTTTGTAAATGTGGCTATTTAATAAATGAGCTGCCATCAGCAAGACCACTCCACCATTAAAGATGGAAGCAACACACCACGACACAAAACCCCTAGCAGAGCCAGACAAATCCTTTAGCGCTGAAGAATTGTCTACATTGCCTTTTAGGACGCAGCCTTAAAGACAAGCAAAGCAGTTATAGAACTAAGCTTTTTTTTAAGAACTTAGCCATCACCAGGAACATTAGAATAAAATAATGAAAATAGCATTTCAAGCATACACATTACCCAAACAAACCAGGATGCAAAGAACACATGTAAGTGGCTGTGATTTTTGCAAAAGATAGAAACAATGCAATATAGAATTATAAACTTACCATAGAAGAGAATTGGGGCATTTTTCTAGTCCCCATCAAAATATATCATAATGGTTTTTAATTCTTTTGAGCCCAATATGTCTTTTAAAATCTGACAAATGTAGATAGCTAATTCAACAAGCCATTTCACATGGCATAATGATGGCTAAAGTAGATCTTAAAAGCTGTCTGTTAAAATTTAAAATATGGGAGCTGGCAATGTGGGGCTATGGATTAAGCTGCTGCCTATGATTTCAGCATCCAGTGTAAGCACCTTCTCTCTGTCTTTAAAATAAATAACCTTTAAGAAAATCGGGGGCCCGGCGGCGTGGCCTAGTGGCTAAAGTCCTCGCCTTGAACGCCCCGGGATCCCACATGGGCGCCGGTTCTAATCCCGGCAGCTCCACTTCCCATCCAGCTCCCTGCTCGTGGCCTGGGAAAGCAGTCGAGGATGGCCCAATGCATTGGGACCCTGCACCCGCATGGGAGACCCGGAAGAGGTTCCAGGTTCCCAGCTTTGGATTGGCGCGCACCGGCCGTTGCACTCACTTGGGGAGTGAATCATCGGACAGAAGATCTTCCTCTCTGTCTCTCCTCCTCTGTGTATATCTGGCTGTAATAAAAAATGAATAAATATTTAAAAAAAAAAAGAAAAAAGAAAAATCGGTATGTGAGGGGATAGCTATTGATTAGCTTGTCTTAATCACTTCAAATGTATACACACAACAAAAACAGCATGGTATATACCAGAAATACGTACACTTTTATTTGTCTTCTATATCTTCAAAACGTTAAATAACTCGTGCCAGGATTGTGATACAATGGGTTAGGCTACCACCTGCAATTCTGGCACCCCTATAGGAGTGCTGGTTTAAGCCACAGATGTTTCACCTCCAGCTCCCTTGTAGTGCACCTAAGAAATCAGGGACAGATGACCAAAGTACTTGGGCCCCTTCCATCAACATGGAAGACCCAGATAGAGTTCGTGGCTCCTGGTTTCAGCCTAGCTCAGCCCTACTGTCCTTTACAGAGTGAACCAGAGGCTGAACAATCTCTTTTTCTGACTCTGCTCTCTGTCACTCCACCTTTCAAATAAATAAGACAATTTTTTAAATGCACACATACATAGAAATAGCAATGTAATAAATACTTAAAAATTGAAGTTCAAGAGCTGAAAAGCTTGTGTTTAAATTCATGCTTGCCTTTTATTGCCTCTTACACTGCAGAAAACCAACTTAATCCTTTTGTGCATGAATTTTCCCCCTCTGTAAAGTACAAATAACAGCAAAAACTAAAGTGCAAATAACAGTATGAACTGTTTAATAGGAGTGTTGTGAGACTCAGATGGAATAACCCACATGTATGTCTTTCAGCAGTTTCCAGCATTTATACAGCAGATGATAAATGCTACTAGATTAGTCCATTTTTCCCCCACTACCGCAATGAATTGCTATAGGATCTGGGAAACTGGACCCACTCTCCAATGCATGAAAACATAATTATGGAACCAGGGTGCTAGAAGAAAGTACATGTTGATTGGAAAGCATGGAGTAAAAAGCTATCATCGTTTTAATTCTTGGGCGCCCAAAGGGAGTAGAGATAAAGCTTCTTATAGAATGATGTTGCACCTGGGAGGTGTGTGGTCTACTCATGTCCAAGTCTATGACTGGTCTACAGTCTTTACGGATCCACCTTGATTGGTCAGCAATTTGCAAATTTTCTTGGAATTGTGATGATGATAAAGAGGACCCCAGTAAGTCATTGTTCAGAGCCTGGGATTCCTGAAAAATGAACCCCTCAAGACAAAATAAAAAGTCAAAACATTATTCATAAGGGAGAAGTCAGTGGACCTCATGGGTCTCAATCAGGGACCATACAGGGTCAGCTATATCAATCTTTCAATTCAGAGGTTAATTTGCAATTATGAAAGGAAAATGAACTTCAAGCTAAAAGATCAAGGCTAGGAGACTAAAACCTGATGGTTTCTAGCAGCTGCATCAAAAATACCACATAGGAATTTGATTTTACCAAACCATTATTTTAAAAACAAAAATTTTTATTTATTTTGAAAGTTAAGATTATAGAGACAATCTTCCCATCCACTAGGTCATTCCCCAAATGCCTGCAACATTCAGTGATAGGTCAGGCCGAAGCCAGGAGTCACTACATTTTTTTAGGTCTCCAATGTCAGTGCAAGGGCCTCCACAGATTTTCCAAGGCCATTAAGCTAAGAACGTGATTGGGAAATGGAGTGCCCAGGACACAAACCAGTGCCCATATAAGATGCTGGCATTGCTGGTCATGGCTTATCCACTATCACACAATGCCAATCCTACAACATTACTCCTTAACATTGTTAAGAAAACCTCCAAAACTGGATGGAGGAATTGCTAATGTGACTAGGAAAGCAGTGAACAGTGGCCCAAGTGTTTTTTCCCCTGAATACATGTTGGTAATGTGGAAGAAGCTCCTGGCTGCTTGCTCCAGACTGGCCCAGCTTCGCCCATTATAGCCATTTGGGAAGTGAACCAACAGAATATCTCTCTCTCCCTTTTCTCTTTCCCTCTATCTCTTTTTCTCTGTAACTCTGCATTAAAATAAAAATAATAAATACGTTTTTTTAAAAATTGGGATTGGCATAATGATGTGGCATCCTAAGCTTCTGTCTGTAGCACCAGCATCCCATATGGGGTTCAGCCGTGTCCTGGCTGCTCCACTTCCAATCCAGCTCCCTGCTTAGGGTCTAGGAAGTCAGGAGAGGATGGCTTAAGTCCTTAAGTCTCTAAACCCAAGTGGGAGACCTGGATGAAGTTCCTGGATCCTAGGTTTGGATCAGCTCAGCTCTGGCCACAGCAGCCCTTTGGAGAGTGGACCAGTAGACGGAAGACCTCTCTCTGTGTCTCTCTTTTTTGTAACTCTGTCTTTCAAATTAAAAAAAAAAGTTTTTTAAACTTTTTAAATGAAGGTAGTAGCACAGCTTACCTCATTGGGTTTTGTGAACATTCAAAGAACTTAAGGAGCAGACATTGTAAGGTAGCACATTAAGCTGCTGCTTTTGTGGCCTGTATCACATATTGGAGGGCCTCTTTCCAGCTGGTTGCTATGAAAATTTAAAATAACTATAGTTAATATGTGAAGAAATCCATTGAAAAAGTATACAGCTTACAAAGAAAGATGATAATGTAGAAAAATGGAACATCTAAAAAAAGAACAGAAAAATCCTAGAAATTGGGGCTAGTATTCTGGCGCAATGGGTTAAACTGCTGCCTGTGTTGCCAGTGTTCCATAGGAGCACTAGTTAGAATCCCAGCCATTCTACTTCCAGTCTAGCTCCCAGTAGTGCACCTGGGATAGCAATGGAAGACAACCAAGTACATGGGCCCTTGCATCTATGTGGGAGATCTAGACGGAGTTCCAGGCCTCTGACTTTGGCCTGGCTCAGTCCTGGCCATTATGTCACTAAAATAGAAATGATTACCTTTGGTAAGCACATCAGTGACTAGGCACAGCCAAAAGAATAATGACCTCAAAGATAAGTCAACAGAAATCTCTCAATCTAAAAGTCTAAGAGATAAAGGAAAGAAAGAACTAAATAAACTGAACATTATGAACTGTGTGACAATTTGAGAAGGTGTAATATACAGGTAAGTGGACTACCAGAAGGAGAAGAAAGAGAAGGCAAAACAAAACAAATATCTTAAATAATAATAGCTGAGAATTTTCCAGAATTAGCGACAGACACCAAATCACAAATACAAGAATCTTAATGAACACCAAAGAAGATAAACACCAAAAAATCTACACCTAGCACTATCACATTCAAACTGGAAAAACCAAACACCAAATAATCTAGAAAGAAGCCCAAAGAAAAGAGCATTGTACCTACAGAGGAAAATGTATGGAATGTATATTGACTTCTCATCGCAAACCAAGCAAGCAAGAAGAAAATAAGTGAAATATTTAAGTGCCAAAAGAAACATTAGGGCTATTGGTTTCCATTAAACATTTAACAAAACCTATGAAACTATTATTTAAAACAATTGCATTTTAGTGTATACAGATTACAATGGTTCCATAAAGGTTTTTTGTTAAACCTACAAAAGTCAATTGCTAAATCAAGTCAATAGAATCTTAAGAAATAGGCAAACCTGGGGCAGTGGGTAAAGCTTCAGCCTGCAAGGCAGTTACCCCATATGGGTAGTGGTTTGAGTCTTGGCTGCTCTACTTCTGATCCAGATCCCTGCTAGGGCACCTGGGAAATCAACAGAAGACAGTCCAAATACTTGGGCTCTTGTAGCTCATGTGGAAATCCCAGTTGGAATTCTAGCTTTGTGACTTTTACTGTTTGACATCCCTTAAAGTTTATTGTTTTCTTCATTTTAAATTTGAGACTACAGCAGGTTTTTGGCATGCACCAAGAGAACTGATACCTGCAGGCCACACAGTGTCTTGAGTTCAAGTCCTCGCTCTACTTACAGCTCTAGCTCCCCACTAATGCATATCCTGAGATGCAGCAGATCATAGCTCAAGTACTTAGCCCTTGTCACTCAGTTGGGAGAGCCAGACTGAATTCCAGGCTTCTGTCTTTGGCCAGCCCCATCATAGCTATTGCAGCCATTTGCGGAGTTAGGCAGCAGATTCATTCTCTCTCTCTCTCTCTCTCTCTCTCTCTCTCTCTCTCTCTGCATTTGTGTGTGTGTATACCTCTCCCATTCAAATAAATAAGGTTAATAAATGAACTTTTAAATATAAGCCAAAAACTACCTAAAACTGAGGCTATAATGTGTTCAAAACTACTCAAATTTCAATCATCATTTTCTTCTATTCTTTAGATTTCTTATCCAAAAATACTGCAATTATATGCAGAAAATCTTAGTATCAGACAGAGACCTTCACTTTCTTATCCCATGTGGTCAAGTTTTCTGTACTGAAATGTGTCACAAGCTTGTCATTGCTGCTTTCTAAATGTCCAAAGGAAAGCTGACATCAGAGTCAACCTTTAAAACAACACAATCTCCCTGACAGCATTTCCCAGCTTTTCCTCTGCGCAACCTGGATCCCATCCACCTCTCTCAGCACTACAGGGCCAGTCCTGTGACCCAAGGAAGATTTCCTTGGGTGCCTCACTACAGCCTCTTGTACACCTCGAAGGAGCACCAGCCTCTGGCCGCAGAAAACCGGGATCTACTCTGAACCTTTTTCATGTGTCAGAACATTCTTTAATCAGGAGACCACTGGGAGTCTTCACAATCCACACTCCCAAGCAGGTTCTTTTCCTATCCGGAGACGGAAGGACTAGAAAACAATAGATTCAATACTTTCTGTTGGGTTGCCCCAGAGTCGAGCCTACCCATGTGTACTGTACTCACTGACCCTTAACAAAGTTGAAATGTTGAGCCCAATTAAGCCGACCTCATGATGTTGTGTTAAAAGGGACACATGCTGGAACTGCCACAAGTAATCATTCTCATTGGAGGAGGAACAAAATTAGCATTTGTGGGGCCTAATTAAATTCTGGCTTCCAAATATGATGTTTGTGCTTTTCATTAAAAACAAGGAGCTTTTAAACTGGAGAAAGAATTAGTAAAATGCCCAATTAAGTGAAAATTGTTTCAAGAATGGCACCATTTTATATTTTATGGTTTTTGATTTTTTGTGAACTAACCAGAGTTCTATGAATCACAGGAAACCGAGATACACCAATAAGATAATATACAAATCATAAATGTGAATGTACCATGAAAAAGATAAACAATTCCTTTAAACCTTGGTTGTTTACTATTATTGTTGTCACACTAATTATTCCATAAAGACTCCACCATAAAAATGCATAAAATAAAAAAAAATTCATTGCCTTTATTTCTGCCAGGGTTGTGCATACCAAAAGTTGTCCAAAGCCTTTACAAATTCAAATTTAAAAATACTTCCATGAGCAATGGATTGTTAAAAACAATACAAGGCATTGGGAACAGTAGAATATCACCTGGATCTTGTATAGCTTGCTGGCACAAAAACAAGACTTTTCCTCCAAAACACTCTGAAAATTGCCTACGACTGCTCATAACCACTGCGGGAAGATGTCTCCTTCTATTTTGGTGGCCTTGCCACTTTCTCTCCTGAATTAGAGCTTCCATATTGTCTGGCCATCTGCTTCTGGGTTCTACCCAAGTTGTGTTGATGAAAGGGGTATTTTATGGTCTCATGCATTTAGTGGGAGGATAAAGCCCACATTAATTTGATCAGGACAGAAATGCCTTCGGAGAAGACACATGGACCCCCATGGTGTTTCTTAAATTTAAGCTGAACATCCAGGCCTGGCTGCCTGGTCCTGGATATTCCTATCTGACCCTCTCACAGCCAGCTAGCACAAAGAGGCTGCACTCAGAACACCATTTCCTGACTTTCTCAATTGCTGTCCTTTTGTTGCCTCCTACTTGGCTTGTGACTTGATAGAAAGCTCTGTATTTTTTACATATATTTCTGCTTGAACTATTAGCTATAACTCCATCTAGACTTCCTCTGTGACTCCGGCTTCCCATTTTTTAAATGTGGTCATATATTCTGGTAGGTTGTGAACATGGGCTTCAGCAATTCCTCTTACTCCACTCCATGCATGTTCCTCCTTCACCAGAGGTGAAGTCTACCTGTCTGCCACTGTAAGTGAGAATGGAGTTATGGTTGGTTTTGACCAGGAGAGCAAGGAGAAAGTGACTCTGTAGTGTTTTGACCCTGGTCTGTGGGTTTCTGCTCTGGCTATTATGGTTCAAGATACTATGAAAAGAAGTCTAGGCTATCCTGCTTAGAAGAAAGGCCATGAAGACAATCTCAAAAAGAGATACCATGTGGAACAAGAGGCACATAAAGAAAATCCAGGACTCCAACCTATGTATGGGCTCAGCTAACACCTAAAATGCCCAGCCATCCCAGCCAGCTCAGGCTCATTAGCCTTTCCTGCTAATGCCAGCCATGTGACTAAGGCCATCTGGGTCTTCTGGTCCCTAATTCCCTAATGGTTTTCCCCTGCAAGTACGTGGAGAACATAGAAAAGTTCTTCCCATCAAGATATGCCTGAACTCATGACCTGTAGATCTATATGCAGTAAAATGGTTGCTGTGAGCCCCTGAGTTTTTGAGTGGTTTGTAATACAGAAAAATACAAAGGGAAAGTTCATGATAAGTATTATAGAAAAGCTATTTTCAAAAATTTTGCACCAATATAAACTTGTCTTAATTGTATTTTCCATGAGCTCTTTGAATTGCCCTTGTGATTGACAGTAATATTTGATGGACCACACAAACAGGGACTCCCAATGACTAAATCTACTTTGTGTCCATGCACTTTACTATGTGATACTATTGCATCCACCATCAACAGGTGGAGTCCCCTGGCTTCCTTTCACCAAAATAACAAGGCAAAAGAAACTCTGCAAATTCCAGAGCCTAGGCTATGACAAGGAAGGCCTGTGGTTTCAGCTGTGGAAGACCACCATGCTGGAAGCAACCCAGTCTAAGGTAGGTGAGAGGCTTGGGGGAACAAAGCTAGTGTGCCCTAGTTGACCACTAATTCCATCTGTCAGAAACATGAGTGAAGCCATTTCGATGTGTCTGCCATCAGATGACTATACATAAATGGGTGCACCCTGGCCAAAATACCCAGATTGTGAGTCTATGGAGTCATAGGAAATAGCTGTGCATGTTTTATCCCACTGTATAATGAAGTGGCATTCTCTGTAGCAAAGGATAATGGAAAAAAGACTCACTAGCTGAATCCTGGTTCAGCTGATCTAACTCGCTCAGTCTTCTCCATAGGAAGCCCACGATATAACCTTACAGTGCAAGTGGCTTACAGCTCCATCTGACTGTTCAAAGTACTGAGCAGACTCTAGAGCTGCATTGCCTGGAATTAATAAAATGTCCATCTTTGACAAAATGAACTAACATAAGTTTGCTTGTTAGTAAAATAGGAGTGAAAATATCTAGACCCTCCCTGGACGGTTGTGAGCATTCAATGCATAATGAACAAAGTATATACTAAGTCAATGTTAGACAACCTTATGTTTCAAAGGCACAAGATAGGACTCACAGAAAGCCCTAGCAAATTTTTAAATGAAGTCATATTCTCTAAAGATCTTTTTATAAAATGAAAGTGAAAACAAAAAGCCCACATTCCATAGCCCTCAATCCTTCTTTAGGGAGTTGTCATGGTAGTACTGGAAGGATTATAGAGGAAATGATACAGAGCATTTTTATGGGATGTGTCTGTAGGAGGCAATACTTCTAAATGATAATTTAAAATACTTTTGGGCAAAGCTAAAGCTCTGCTTTAAAAAGGAAAATTGTGGGGTGGGCTTTTGGTATAGCAGTGAAGACAGTATTTGGTATGCCTGCTTCGCATATCAGACTTGACTCTGCTTTGTTTCCAGTTCTAGCTTCCTGCTAATGCATCCTGAGAGGACACAGTATGTCTCAAGCACTTGGGTCTCTGCAACCACTTTGGAGATGTGGATTGTGGATTGTGTTCTACGTTCCTGGTTTCTGCCTAGCTTAATCTGGGCTATTATAGCCCTTAGGGAACCAGAGAAAGTAGGTGCTTGAGTTTCTTTCTCTCTGCCCTTCACATAAAATGAAAATCAACAAACAAAACTTTAAAAATTGCTACTCAAAATTATTTCTTGCATGTCATCATTGTGCAGGGACTATACTAACCTGTGCTTTGTTTCAATTTTAGTATACCTGTTGCCAAAATGAGCACTACACCTAAATATGTCTTAAATGACAATCCTTGGGGTGAGTTTTATGGCACAGCAAATTAAATTGCTGGTTGGGATGTCTACAAACCATATTGAAGAAGCTGGGATTGAATGTCACCTCCACTTCGGACACTGCTTCTTGCTAATTTACATGGAAGGTAGGTGATAATCCAAGTACTTATGTTCCGGTTGCCTACGTAAGAATCCTTGATGGAGTTTCTGTTGCTGGATTCAGCTTGGTTCAGTCCAGGCTGTCACAGGCATTGGGGAAGTAAATCAGCATGTTGAAACGCTCTCACTCTCTTCTCTCTTGTTCTTTTTTTTCACTCTGCCTTTTCAATAAATAAGTAAATCTTAAAATTTAGAATCTTTAAAAATGATTTATTTATTTTTATTGCAGAGTCAGACATATAGAGAGGAAGAGAGACAAAGAGGAAGATTTTCCATCCCTTGATTCACTCCCCAGGCGGCCACACCAGACGGAGCTGAGCTGATCCAAAGCCAGGAGCCAGGAGCTTCTTCCAAGTCTTCCATGCTGGTGCAGGATCCCAGGGCTTTGGGCCATCCCCAACTGCTTTCCCAGGCCACAAGCAGGGAGCTGGATGGGAAGTGGGTCCACTGGGACTAGAACTGGCACTCAGAAGGGATCCCAGTGGGCGCAAGGCGAGGACCTTAGCCAGTAGGCTACCACAACAGGCCCCAAAACTAGAATTCTTAAAACATCAGACTTCATGTCAAAATGAAGATAAACCCCTAAATATTTATATAATATTGAGATTGAAAAATCTAAACATGCATGAGGTAAAGTTCAGAAAAATGACACTGGTTTTAGTTTCCTAAAGTAGAACGGAGGACTGGCTGAGGGGATATGACAGTGAAGCAAGAAGAAATAATTAATAGCTTCCCTTGATCATTGAAAAATAAATAAGAAAATAATCACTGAAGATGAAAGATTTGATGAAAGGATATTATGTCTATGCTTCATGAATTTATACACTGGGAATAATGATCACAATAAAAGTCAATGGCCCAATTTCTTGGATTATAATACTAATAATTTATTTTAATTGGTTAGTGCCTTTTACCTCAAGTATTGCTTCATAAGACTGATGCTAAAAAAATGGTCCAAATGGTGGATTTAGAGTGAAGCATTCTAATAAAAAGAAATAAGAAGCTTCTACAGCCAGAGACCATATCACATTTCTGGAATATTGTTCATAATCAACACAGAAAACACTCAAATTTATGCCATTTATTACATTCAGACTGCTATAACAAGATACCACAATTCAGGTGGCTTAAACAACAAAATCACATTTCTCACAGTCCTGGAGGCAGGGGAGGTCAAGATCAAGGTGTCAGAAGATACAGTTCCTGGTGAAGGCCTTCTTCCCTGGTTTGCAGACGGAAACTATTACATCCTCACATGGCATTGTGGGAGAAGGGAGAAAACACTCTCGTGTCTCTTCTCAAAAGATCACAAAGTCTGTCATGTGGCTTCCACCCTCAAAGCCTCGATCTCCAGATACCATCACACTGGGAATTGGTGTTTCAACATATGAATTTGTGAAGAACATAAAATTAAGTCCATAGCATTAGCTAAGAGTAATTGGAGCATAGAATATTTTTCAAAAACGGCTAAAACATTTTTCCTTTCACACATGCTCTGCTGGAGTCTTGCTAGTTTCCTAAACATAATGGAAGGTATATTTGTTTCCCTTGAACTTCATAAGACTTGTGTGACTGTATCAAATAACAGAGCAGTGGTTTTTCACCCAGCAGCATTTTGTCCCCCAGGGTGCATTTGACAGGCTCTGCAGACATTTTGGGGTGTCACAACTAGGAGAAAGGGTGATACTGCTGTTTAACATCCTGTAACGCACAACAGCAATAGTGCTAATGTTGAGCAAGCCTGTTATAAAGTGTGGTGGGAGTGATTCTTTGTGACTCTCTAGGCTAGATCATGAAGAACAATACAACTTCTGCCTAGAACGCTGGCTGTTGATCACTTTGGAACTCAGCCACCACACAATGAAAACCCAAGGTTGCATGCAGATATCCTTATGCAAAAGAATCAAAATGTAAGCTCTTAGCCCTGCTGAGATCCCAACCAACAACCAGCAATAACTCAGCCAGTCAGGTCAGTGTACCATCTTGTAAGCAGATCCTCCAACCATAATTTAAGCTGCTCCAACTGATATGTGGGTCTTGGATGAGCCATTCCTTATGAGCCCTATTCAAACAAGCAAATTCATGAGAAAAAAATATATAGAACTACTGTTTTCGAGTTTGCTAAGGTTGGAAATGCGTTCTGATGTGACAATAGAAAACTGCCATCTATCTACTCAAATAACTTATGATCCAGTTGAGAGTAGATTGGGGATCTTGGGATAGGAACAGGATTTTTTAGGAGACCCTTTGTCACTGCTGTGTTTTGAAATTATTTTGCTCCTGAACGCATATAAATGTTTAAACCTCAGAGTCATAAGTAAAAGGGGGAAACTTGATCTAACTAAGGTGTTTAGGAGGTAGGTGAAGCAGGAGGTCCTTAGGTCACTGGATGCATGGCTTTGGAAGGCAGTTCAAATCAGTTAGAAAGCCTGAATGGGCCCAGCACTCTCAATTTCCTAACTCACCATGTGATTCTCCTTCTAGGCATGCTCATCAGACACCAGACCAACGGAGCTGCCCAGTCTTGAGCTTGGACCTGAAGATCTGTAGGGTAAATAAACTTTTATTTTTCTTTATAAAGTTAGTTTCCTCATATACTTTGTTGCAGAGATAAAGGTCTGACTAATAAAGTTGCATCTGAACTTTGTGAATGATGAATGATGAATACACCATGAAGAATGTTTGCAATATTTAAGCCAGTAAAAATAGAATAATAAAAATAAATTGGAATTCTAAGGTTCTATGCAAGACCATGAAAGAGCATCATTATTGATTCTCTTATAACCGTTCTGAGATAAATATAAGTTCAAATGATTCAGCAAAGTAAGAATTAAAAAAAAATCAATACATTTATTATGGTGTTATAGTGTAGTATAGGGAAAAATTTCAGTAGGAAATTGCTCCACAGTAAAACCAGTGGAAAAAATTTAGATAAAGTCTTCTATTTCTACTCAGAATTTACATTTTACTATATTTTAAAAATTTACCAAGAACTTTCACATGACCATTGACATACTAAATAAAATAACTATGGTAATGGAAACAAAGCTTAACATTAATTGATACCTTGGAATTCATGATAATATTTCTAGTCAATTTTCATGCTCCATTAAAAAAAGAGAGAATATTCAGAGGAAAACAAAGAGCTCCTGAATAGTAAAACAATAACCTAATAGAAACAAGTATTTTGAAAAACATTTAAATATTAAGACCCTATCACAGAAAGTGAAAGTGAAAAGATAAAAGGATTGCTTTGTGAGGAGAAAGGATTCGTGTTTATTTTACTATGTACTGCCATCTTTGTTTGGAAGGCAGAGAGAGGAGAGATCTTCCATTTCACTAGTATGTAGTCAGGATGTGACCAAGCTGAAAGTTGCCTGGAACTCAGTCCAGGTCTCCTATGTGGATGGCAGAGACCCAGACACTTGTGCCACCACCTGCTGTCTCCAAGGATGTGCATTAACAGAAGGCTGTATCAGAAGCAGAATAACCAAGACTTGGACAAGGCAGACTCTAATATAGGCCTTAAGTATACCAAGCAGCAATACCACTGCACCAAACACTTTCCCTTTTAAAACTGAAATGATTAGGAGTTCCAAAAAGATAGAACTAAATGGGTGGAAAGAGCAAATGGTCAGAAATAATACAATTTTTAGACATATGAGACAATTCTGAAGAATATAACTTTGTAGATTAAAAATAATTTCTAAAGTTTCAGTACAATAAATAAAAATATAACTGTCAGAAAACAGTACCACAAAATTTGAGAGGCCTAGGAATAAGAAGATAATTTATAAAATAAATTTCATTTATTTAAAAAGATAAAGAGAAAAGCTTCCAGATAAGAAGGAAAAATAGCTTCCAAACAAGGAATTAAAACCTGCCATCACATGATGCTACTCCATAGTATTCTAGGAGCAATAGAACAGTAGAGCACTACCTCCCATCAGTTTCCAATTTCATTCTACACTCAAATTATCATTTCAAATGGAAGGGAAAATTACTGGATTTTTTTTAGGCAGAAATAGTTACCTCTTACACATTTGAGGATAGTTCAAAAACTATAGAAAATTAAATTAAAAGAGAAGTGTGGGGCTGGCAGTTAGTACAGCATTAAGGAGCTATTAAGACTGCCTGCCTGGTTTGTACCCTGGCTCCCTGCTTCCAAGCCAGCCTCCTGCTAAAGTGCATGCCAAAGTGGGGAGGGGTCAAAGATGAGGATTCCAGTACTGAAGCCCTGCCATTCATGTAGGGGATCTAGATTGGGTTCCTGCCTCCTGGCTTCCACCCAACCCAGTCCTGGCTACTGGGGATACTTGAGAGTGTGAACTGCATCTCTTTCAAGCAAAATGAAAATGAATACATTAAAAATGTCTTAAAATAATAACATTTATTCTGACACACACACACACAGGAAATTTGAAATCCATGCATGTTTTTTTTTTCACATATGCATCCTCCATGAGCTTTTTTGATGATACCCTCCTATGCATGGATTTCAAATTTTTTTCACCAAAATAATGTTATTTTTATAATTCCATTTCCCATGAATTTGAGGTACCCTTAGAGGAGGCAAGCTCTTCCAGAGGTGAAGCAGCCCTTGCAGGAAAGGGCACTGCTATTTGACATCTTTAGTGTCCTTACACGCCAATCCTAATATTCCTGCTCCCCTCAGTGTACAGCCACAAGGTTTAAAGGACTCCAAACCCCTCCCCAGCCATAGCAGTAAATCCTGATGCTCTCCTTGTCCATCTTGGTCATGGCATTCTCCTGGAGGCACAGTTGGCTAATGTAAGCATATGACCCTCTCCAGGACACTGGCAAGCAGGGGACGTTCCAAGGGTCTGCTTCAAGAGATTGTTTTCTCACTAAAGATGTGAGTCTTGGGTAAGATTTAGCAATGAGATTGGAACACAAGACACACAAACGACAAAGAAGAAAAAGAAGAATTTAAGGGTTTCTGAATGGAGCACCAATACTGTCTTCTCCCAGATATTTGGTGGTATTTTCTGCAGTAAGCTTCTTGCAACCCACAAGGGAGCTATTGTCAAAAAAACACAAGTACAATGAGCAGAGTAGAGTGGACAGAAGGAAAGAACGCTGGCATTTGATGATGTTGTTGACTGTGTGATTGACCTATCTCAGTGTGACCCCCCTCCAGCTTTCTTATTATGAAGTGGAATTGCATTCTCCCTGTGATGTAAGCTATTCTAAATGAGATTTTATGCTATTTGCAAACAAATGCATGTTAAGCAATCTAAA
This sequence comes from Ochotona princeps, assembly GCF_030435755.1. Lineage (NCBI taxonomy): Eukaryota > Metazoa > Chordata > Mammalia > Lagomorpha > Ochotonidae > Ochotona > Ochotona princeps. The sequence continues at coordinate 57,926,170 of NC_080840.1, forward strand.
GAGAAAGGTAATTTATAATAGAAAATAATTGCTATTGGTGGGATAAGCCATTCTGGTGCAGAATCAGCATGCAAAGCCTTGTTCTGGATGACACCTGGGGGTGCCAGTGGGTGCCACCTTGGCCATGAGGGAGAGCATCATCTGGAAGTGCCCTCTGAACAGGTGGTGCCATGTTCCTGAGCTCTTTGGCTCTCACGGACTTTTTACAAAAGGTTCTCCATCAGAGGCTGTGGAATAGGGAGAGGAAACTCAGATTTTGAAATCAAATGAAATTCCTGGGACCTAAAGAACAAGCATAAGAAGTCCATTCACACATGCAACTTGTTGTGTTTTCAGTCCAGTTTCTTGGACTTGTGGCTGCCACTCTGCCTTGTAGTTAGCTCTTTCATATATTAGGTTTACAAGTGATGTGATCAGAAAGAATTTCTGGAAATAAGGAAAAAGAATAAAAAATATTTGCAGAGTGAGAATTATAGACCTTGTAGTCACATCATTTAACTGAATAGTTCATTTCATAGTGACCTCTACTGGCAGAATAAATGTACTGCCAGGGCTGATAAAAATCAGCCAATTTTATTGGTTCAAAAAATTGGTGCAATATCAAAAGAAAATGTTAGCCATGAGAACTGAGTGTGTGGTGGGCTGGGTTACGCTGAACTGTAGCATCCATTAGCTTGTGTAAGAGATGGGGCTGGAGATAGAAATTACCCAACAACTGCAACCTCCAGTGTGTGTATAGCAGATGTGGGTAGCCAACTTAGCCGGATCCCATAACGGCTAGTACGCACAGGAGTCAGGTCTGGGGTTACCTCAAACAAGGTTTCTTAGGGGACTCCCCATCCCCGACTGAACTACTGGACTCATAACTTCAGCCACGGGGAGAATCTCAGGATCTGTGGTCTGACCCTGGAGTGCATGTTTCAGAACTGGACCTCTTCAGTGGCTTAGATGGTGTAGTGGATGGCATGTCCAGATGCACATAGGAGATATGACAATCCATTGGGCCTGCAGAGGACATCTAATATCATAGTAGTGGATGGAGAAGAAATTGGATAACTCCTCAGCCAAGCATTGACAGCAAGTATCCGGGCAAATGGATAGTCTAAGGTGGAATACGTCAGCCAACAGAACTTGAAAGGATTTCCTCAACACTGGAGCAATAAAGTCAACAGCATTGCAAAACTATTGAAACCACCTGAACAGTACCCTTGGAGTACGCTGCACATCAGGGACCCTGGGATGACATCAGGTGGCTGTCCCCCATTCCCAGTACTGATGCATTTAGGATGTTGGGGTGGCTTCTCTCTTTCTCTCCCTCCTTCCCCCACAAACAGAAAGAAGAAAAAGAAAACTGGAAACAATGGTCTCATTCATTTTCTCCTATTCCTTGACCTTTCCCACCCTTATCAGTGGTCTACATGGGCATGCATCCTTCTCAACTATGTAAACATCATCAAAAATAAATGAAATAATAAAATAAAATAATTCAGTTGCTGTAAGAAAAACAAAGAAAGTGCTAGCCAAAAATGAAATTTAGAAAATGTTAATGCATGGCCCTGGCATGGTAGTCTAGTGGCTAAAGTACTTGCCCTGCATGTGCCCAGATTCCATTTGGGTGCTGGTTCTAACCCTGGCTGCCCTGCTTCCCAGTCCAGCTCCCTGCTGGTGGTCTGAGAAGGCAGTCAAGGATGGCCCAGAGCCTTGGGACCCTTCACCTGTGTGGGAGACCTGGAAGAAGCTCCTGGCTCCTGGCTTTGGATTGGCTCAGCTCTAGCTGTTGTGGCCGCTTGGGGAGTGAATCAAGGGATGGAAGATCTTCCTCTCTGTCTCTCCTCTTCTCTGTATACTTGAATTTCCAATAAAAATACATAGATCTTTAAAAAATGATAATGCCCAATTGCACTGTGAATATTGTTATTTTTAGAATGATTGTGTGACATATTTTGATCTTAGATAGTGAATAATACATACAGATCTGCCACCAAACATGCTTAAATCACTATAGTCCTCCATATTTACCTCAGATCTTTTCAAAATATTTATTCATCTATTTGAAAGGAGAAATAATAGAGAGAAAGTGAGAAAGTCCTTCTTTCTGTCAGTTCACTACCCAAATCGTTGCAACAACCAGAAGCTGGGCCAGACCAAATCCAGGAACTCAAAACTCAATCCATGTTACCCATGTGGTTGTCGGGGACTCAAGTTGTCAACTGCTGCCTCTCAAGTTATGAAATATCAGGAAACTGGATTGCAAGCAGAGCTGGGTCTAGCACCCAGGTGTCCCAATACAGGACATACATGCATTCCAAGTGGTGTCAACCACTAGCCCATTTTCAAATCATAAATATGTCTTCTAGGAATGTCTCTAATTTCACCTTGGAAAAAATGGTTGCAGAGTGGTCTTCTAAAAGTTTATAGAAATTTTGCATTATGATAAAACTAGGTATGTATTTTAAAATTTTCTTGCACCAAAATAGATTTATCCTTTTTTAAAAGTTGTATTTTTTTTTCTTTGTTTGTTTGAAAAGCAGAGTGGGGAAAGACAGAGAAAAGTTTTCCATTCACTGTCTCATTGCCAAAATGCCTCCAACAGGCCAGGCCCAAGTCAGGGTCTCCCAGCTGGATAGCAGGAATCCAAGTCCTTGGACCATCACTTGCTGCCTCCCAGGTGCAGGAAGCTGGAAGGGAAATAGAGTCAGTACTCGATACCAGGCACTCCTATATGGGATGTTGGCATCACACAACACTCACCTTCAAATTTATGTCTTAATTTCCATGAACTTCTGAAGCCCCTTTATATTTTATCCCTTTAAACCTTACTAACAGCTCTCTGAGTTTGATGTTACTCTTTCCAAAAACAAAACAAAATGCAATGAAATAAAATTTAAAATTTGTAGTGAGTTAAAAAATCATGCCCATAGCATCCCAAAGCTACTTAGTGAAAGATGCAAACCTCGACACAAATCCTCTTCACTTTGCACACTGAAAACACTGGGATTAGACTAACAACCACAACTCTTTGTGAGTGAGACTGTGGAAGAGGTTCCAAGGATGAGATGTAAGACATGCCAACCTACACAGGGCCCTTAGGCCCTTGAATGACTCTTTAAAGTAAATGCTATTATTTCTACCTTGCAAATGAGAACAGAGGAGTCGATGTCTTTCAGCAATTTGCTCACTGGTAAGAGTTCGACTATGTTGGAAAAGAATTCAAATCTAAATCTCTTGGATTCCAGAGCCTTAAATCCTGTGTGGTACAATAATTTCCAATATTATAACCACTAGTTATATTTGGGACACTTAAAATGTGACCCAAAATTGAGATGTGTTAAAGTAGAAAACATGAATGTGGGATAGTCATTTGGCCTACCGGTTAAGGACACTCACAACATGTGTCAGATCGCCTGGGTTTAAGTTCCAGCTCTGCCTCTTAATTCCAGCTTCTTGTTACTGCAAACTCTGGGAAGCAGCATGTATGGTTTGAGTGATCAGGTTCCTACCACACACGTGGTAGACTCATGTGGAGATACAGGGTCCTAGCTTTGGTCTGCCCCAACTCTAGCCTTTGCAAATACTTGGGGAGTGAACCAGAGGACAGGGAAGCTCTCAGTCCTTCCACTTCTTAAATCATAAAAACAGACAAGTACAATAAAATGTACACAGGATTTCAAAGGCATTATATTTAAGTTCTATTTTCCTTTTGGTCAATGAATACTCATTATATATGTAGCTACAGGGTGCAATGTGATGTTACAGAACATGTATATATTTGGGATGAATAAATTGGCTAATCAGCCTATCTGTCACCTCATATATTTATCACTGTGTAATGAGTACATTTAAATTCTCTTCTAGCTTTCTTGAAATATACATCATTATTGACAGTCAACATGCTGTATCATGAAATATCAAAATGTTTTGTCCCTGCCTAACTGAAACTTTGTACTCATCCATCAACATCACCCCTTCTGCTATCCATTGCCACCCCAGCCTTTGTAACCACCATTGCATTTTCTACTTCTATAAATTCCAATCTTTTACATTTCAGTATAAGTGAGATCAAGAAATACTTGTATCTTTGTGCCAGATTTATATCAGTTGATATAGTAACATATTTTAGGCTCATCCATTTTGTCACAGACAACAGATTTTCTTGGGGTGCTTTGTGACTGAATACTACACTGTAATGCCTTCTCCTATTCATTCAGTCATTGATGGAGGCTTAGGTTGTTTCCATTATCTTGGTTATCATGAATAATGCTGCAGTGAACAGAACAGTGCAAATAAAATAAAGATTTCTTTTCAGAGATCTATTTTTTGAAAGGCAGAGTGACCAAAAGATAAAGAGAAATAACTTTCTTCCACTGGTTAACTCCCCAAACGGCAGAATCCCCCTGGGACCCAAGCACTTACGCCATCCTCACATGCTTTCCCAGTGATGTTAACAGGAAGCTGAAGCAGTGAAGCAGTCAGATTTCTACTTAGCATTCACACAGGATATTGGCATTACAGGTGGGCTGCTAACTCCAGCCCTACCACAATATCAGCCCAGGGAAACTTTTAAAAATGTAATAGATCTCAGAAAGTTTTTACTTTTTCCCCTTCTTCTAAAATTTTTTATTTATTTGAAAGACAGAGAGACATTGATGAGGAATGCATGGCATTCCCAACCACTGGATTACTCCCAAATGTCTGCATTGGGCCAGGTTGAAACTAGATCTCCCACATGGATACAGGTGAAACCAGCAGCCTGGACCTCCATCCACATCTCCCACATGCATACAGAACTCCACATACCTGAAGCACTTCCAGGTGCCCAATAGGAGGACGCCTGAACGAGTGCTGAGCCAGGATTCATACCCAGGCACTTTGATACTACATGTGTGCTCATCCCTTAATACTGTTTAGTATTAATTACATGTTAAAATAATAATAACTTATATACATGTGATGAAGTAAACCAAGATAGCATAAATTTCTCTCATGTGTTTTTTTTTAAATGTAGCTTCTAGAAAATTAAAAATTTTGTGTGGCTCATGGGCTGCTTTAGTAAGTGGAGGCTGTCCATAGTTCTGTTTATTTAGTATTATTGCTGTCAGGCACCCTGTTTTTTCTATTCAAGCATAAATGCATCACCAGGATGCACTGTTTTAGCTGAGGTTAAATATACTTCCAGGGGGTAAAACAGAGAGAGGCAGGATTCTTCCCCTAGTTTCCCAGCTGTGGTCGTCATCTTCTTGTACTCCTACACAATGTTATCATGTCCACGTTTAGCAGATGCATTTTATTAACAATATTGGCTATTCAGTGACTTATTAAAGGCACACACCAGAAGGTATTTTTCTTAAATAATAGCAGTAAAATAAAATATCCATGGAGTTAGTATTGGACCTATCTTTCAACTACAGTCATACACTGCAAGAAGACATTTCAGCCAATGGTGAACCACACAGCGATGCTCCCACAAAATTATGATGGATCCAAAAACGTCCCATCCCCCAATGACCTCATGGCTGTCCTAACATAGTTCAATGTATTAAGCATGTGCTTGTGGTGATGCTGATATAAATAAACCTACTCTGCTGCTATAGTCTGAAAATAAAACACAGGTAAAAGTAGAAAACACTTGGTAAAAAGCCTCTATGTTATGGCTGATGTATTCACCATACTTTTTACTATTACTTTAGAATATACTTCTCCTTATTAAAAAATTACTGTAAAACTCCACATTATGTTACATTGGCAGTAACCTTATACATCCTACTTCTCTCTTTATGTTCAACTAATTTTATTTATTAATTTCCAGTTTATTTTAAAGGCAGATAGACAGAGGGAGATCTACCATCTGCTGGTTTACTGTCCAAATGGCCAACATAGTCAGGACTGGATTAGGCAGAAACCAAGAACCCAGAATGCCATATGGGCCTGCAATTTGCTTGGCAGGGATCAAGCATTTAAGACATCACCTGTTGCTTCCCAGGGTGTGCCTACATGGGAAGCTAGATCAGAAACAGAGCCTGGGCTCCACCCATATTCTCTGATGTGCGATGCAGGAGTCTGGGTGTCCAAACTACTGTGCCATAGGTCCTCCTTGCTGTATGTTGATTACACTAAGAAATCATTTCCAGTGATTGATCTGCATCATCTGGGTTCAGATAAGCATTCTTCACAATATTCAAAGGATTATTAAATTTCCTCAAAACAAATGTCTTAGAACCTGTCCCCATCACTATGCAATGCATGACTGTAACAGCATTTCCTTACGGAGAGAGCCAGCACAATGCCTTTAGATCACCACAGCCCTGCTTTGGTCTGACACACTTTAAAGTATGCATACTCAGCCTCCAATGCATGAAACACTTAGGAAAAAAAAAAAAACTCAAGGGTCAACTTTGTGGTACAGCAAGTCAAATCACTGCCTATAATACCAGTATCCTATAGGATTGCTGTTTTGAGGCCTGGCTACTCCACTTTCAATGTAGCTCCCTGCTCATGCACCTGGGAAGGCAGCAGAAGATGGCCCAAGTGCTTGGGCCTCCACTACCCACATGAAAGATCCAGATGAGTTCCAGACTCCTGGATTCTAGCTTAAAAAAGGACATTTAGGAAGTAAGCCAGTAGATGGAAGATTCTCTCTTCCTTCCTCCCTCCAACTCTTTTTTTTTTTTAAGATTCATTAATTTTTATTTTGAAATGCTGATTTTACAGAGAAAGAGAGGTCTTCCATTCTCTGGTTTACTTTCTGAATAGCTGCAATGGGCAGATTTGAGTTGATCCAAAGCTGGGAACCAGGAGCTTCCTTTGAGTCTCCTATGTGAATGCAGGGACTCAAGGACTTGGACCATCTTCCACTACCATAAGCAGAGAGCTGGATTGGAAGTGGAGCAGCCAGTACACAAACCAGCACCCATGTGGGATGCCAGCACTGCAAGGTGGAGTATTAGCCTGTTGAGCTACTGTGTCAGCCCCATCTCTGTGCAACATCCTTTTGAAATAAACACATCTTCTTAAAAAAAAAATTTAAAAATCTTGGTGGCCACAAACATCTTCCTTTAAATACATTAAAAACTACAAAAATTTAAATTACCTAACACACTGTTTTTCCTGAAATCTGTTTCATTGTAACTTGGAGCATTCTTTCAGTCCTTGGTGTTGAAGCCCAGTCCTCAGCCTTAATGCCTTTGATGTGGATTTTATCAGGTTTCAGTCTCCCTCCCCTTGCAGTTCCTCTGCCTCACCTGGATGTTTACAAGTCACCTCCTAACTAAAGGCTGATGCACTACATCAAGGGAGTGGTGCAAGTGTCGGGTTTGCCTGGCAAGATCCTGAATCCTAAAGGCACAAAATTACCCTGCCAGTTAAGATTCTAATGCTAGACTCTGTCTTGAGAAGCTTCCCAGGAACTCCAGGTGCTGATCAAATCAAGTCATAACCAAGCTTTCAGTGGATCATAGACAATGCTTTGGCTATCAGGGCATTTCCAGAGAAACTCGCCTGCTTCCTATTGCAGACTAATCAAGGATGGCAGTGATCACAGTGGACCAGCCGGAGGTTGGTCCCATTCTGTTGTACCTTAAATTTAATCTATAGGAATCATCACTGTGATCCCTTAGGGAGTCTGGGAGTCGAGTAATAGCTGCTCACAGCCACCCAACTCCTTGCTCTGTGCATTGTAAAATAAATTCCTACTTTATTGTACCATTCCAGTGGCAGTGACTGGCTTGCTACGTGTCAAGTGAGTGGGCCCAAGGCTATGGAGAGGAGAGACAGAGAGATCTTCCATGTGCTGATTCCCTCCCCCAGAAGACCACAATATGTGGAGCTAGACCGATATGAAGCCAGGAATCAGGTGCACATTGTAAATTTTCTGCCAAAAGCCTTTTTTTTTCATTTGATATAAGGCCTATGAATTATACACATCTTAATGAAACGGCATGTGTTTGATTAATCTATCATACCTTTAAATGAAGAAAGGTAAGATGTAATGATGTTGAGATTTTATGTACTCTTAAGTTCTATTGTAACTGCTTTATTCTTATGACAGTTGAATTTTCAGATCATAGCCATACTGAAGCACTTGTTGCAGAAGAATATATCTACGAAGATTCTTGGCAGGTAGTTGTTTTTAAGATTTATTTATTTTTATTGGAAAGGCAGATATACAGAGGAGGAGAGACAAAGAGGAAGATCTTCAGTCCGATGGTTCACTTCCCATGTGGCTGCAATGGCTGGAGCTGAGCCAACCCGAAGCCAGAAGCCAGGATCTCCCACACAGGTGCAGGGTCCCATGGCTTTGGGCTGTCCTCGACTGCTTGTCCCAGGCCACAGCAGGGAGCTGGATGGGAAGCAGGGCTGCCAGGATTAGAAGCGGTGCCCATATGGGATCCTGGCGCGTTCAAGGCAAGGACTTGAACCACTACGCTATCGTGCCAGGCCCGGCAGGCAGTTTTTAAGAATGTCTTAGATTTCTTCTTTATAAGATGCCCTGCTTCTGTCTTGGCTCATAACTCAATAAAATTGTATATTATTGACTGTTACACTGTAGGGACAGAAATTTTGAAATAATTTTTGTTCCCTCCTGCCCCTTTTAGGCCACTGAGATTTTTTTTTTATTTTGATGATGTTTACATTTTTTGAATTTTATTTTTGAAGATGTTTACATAGTTAATCATGGAGGAGAGGAGGATACAAGGGGATAAAACACATCCAGCCTCCCAACCACCGTAGCACCCAGGGGATAGGGTGCTGCAACCCGATGTCATCCCAGGGTCCCCACTGTGGAACACTGTCTTAGCGTTCTGTTCATGTGTTTTCAATAGTTCTGAGATCCTGCTGATAACACTGCTCCAAGGATGAGGAAATCCTTTCGAGATCAACTGGCTGTCATAGTCAGCCTCCGAGTCTCCACTGGCCCAGAAATTTACTGTCAAACAAATTTGTTTGGGTGGTTTGGGGTGGTTGATCACTTTGTTCTGCCCTCCATCCTCAGCAAACCAATGGGTGCTGCAGCCCAGCAAATTCTACCCACCATATGCTTGGCCCTCAGCCACCACAGGCAGAGCAGCAGCTACCATTGGGCTGCCCCCCAGACTCTGGTTCCTGTGCCTGCCAGCATATGCAGTAGACTAGTCAGGTCTGTCCCACATCCCGTTGAGATCTCATATATATCATTGGGCACTGAAGCCTAACTCAACCCAACTGACTCCACCCTCCAGCCCACACTCCACCACCTGTGCAGCTAGGCCCACCCCCAGTCCTGGTTCTCATTCACCAATGGGAGTGCAACCCATCAGATAGGAGCCCACAACCCCTCCACTGGACCCACTCACCGCCCTGGATCTTGCATTCTCCAGGTGGTTCTGCAATCTAGCTTGACAGCACTTATCCCTAATCCCAGCCCTTGTCAGCTGATACTGTGGTAAAGCCCAACCTGCTGGCCCTTATTCTGGTTCATACCTCTACCAGTGGATATTCTACTGAATCTTAAATTTCTTTCACTTACCCTTTAATAAGGGAGAAGGACAGAGAATGCAGCATACAGTATCTATAGTGAAAATTTTAGGGCCCAGCGTGATAGCCTAGTGGCTAAAGTTCTTGCCTTGCTCACACCCAGATCCCATATGGGTACTGGTTCTAACCCTGGCTGCCCTACTTCCCATCCTGTTCCCTGATGTGGCCTGGTAAAGCAGTTGAGGATGCCTCGTTATTAGCACAGCTCCAGCCATTGTGGCCACTTGGGGTGTAAATCATAGGACAGAAGATCTTTCTGTCCCTCCTCTCTGTATATCTGACTTTCCAATGAAAATAAATTTTTATCTAAAAAAATTTTATTAAGGATTATGATTTAGTCCTAATTACAAATCGACTTTGAGACACACAAAGGCTTACTTCCCTAATTCTTCGAGTACATTGTTGTCAGGAAAATATGCTAAGCCTATTTTGCGACTTGAACTTGGTTGAATTACCTAAGAGTAACCCCTGGAAACGGCTGGACAGGATTATTAGGAGCTGGAAGAAAAAGAAAAGAAAGGAAAAGCCCATTTGAAAACTTTGCAGTGGGAAGTGTCAGACTGGAAACTTCAACTGTCCTGAATGATGCCATTCCACTGCTTAACAGACACATCATGTGCCTGGTGGCATAAACAACAAACATTGTTTGACTCTACTTCACGAGTGGGTGCTGCAGGACAGAAGATTCCAGAACCAGCCCAGACTTCCCTTTGTGCATAATTAACCCAGACTTGAATTTTCTAAGAAAATGCTTCTAGGAATTATGAACATAAAAACTTTCCTGTCTTATCCAGTAAAAGCAAACACTCTGCATTGAAACTACCTTAACGAACTGTCAAAACAGACACAAATAAATGCATCTCTCGGGCTGAGCCTGGAAGCCCACCTGAAGGAGCAGGTAGATCTGGGGCAGGTTTGCAGATGGCCAGCAGCGTACAGGGAGGGTAGCTCCTTCTCTCCTCCCCCTCCCCACCACTTGCCTTCAGTTTATTCAAAAGGCACAAACACAGAGACAGGAATTTCCCATCTTGTGGTTCACTCCCCAAATGCCTGCAAAAGTTGATCTCTCTTCAAGGAGGGAGAGACTCAACAGCTTGAGCCAACACCACTGGTTTCACGGATGTCACAAGCAGGGAACAGCCCTCCCAAGTTCATCCAGTAGCTCTTGTGCACAAAGTTTCAAACTCAGTGTAAGCAGTCACTTAATATTGTCACACCAAATAACGTCTGAAATGCATTGAATCCTATGATCTTGATGGGAAAACACCATAGTAACATACTCTCATCTATCGCAGTTGTTTCTCAATATGTGGTCCCCAGTCTCCGCACCACCTAGTGGCCTTCTCAGATTCTGGACACAATGGCTGGGAGTATATCCAGGCCAAATCCAGGAACCTGCAGCTGAGCCTCCAACTCCATTTGGGTTTCCCCAGGTGGCTTCAGAGGCCTGAGCAGTTTTCGCCATCTACCACTGCTTTGCTAAGCCTATAGCAGGGAAGCGGAGCAGCTGAGACTTACTCCACCGGGCCACAACGCCTCCCTGGCTTGTTTTAACAAGTTCCCAGGTGATTCTGGAGTACTACAAAAGAACAATTTGAGCTTATGCTCATCCGGTTGTGCTGGATGAATCATTAGGCTCTAACGGTGTTGAGTAACGGCGAGAAGTCGCAATTATCGTAAACATGTTTTTACTATACCAAACATGCTGCTTCCAGTCAAGGTCGCACTTTAAAGGGTGGATAAAGGAGTCCAGTGCACCATCCGCTCAGTCCGCGCGCGGTCACAGCTGACCCGGCGGGAAACTGAAGCTCCGCAGACTGAAATGGCGTCAGCCAATCACAAGCCGCGCTCCGGCCTCTCGCCCATCGCCGCACTGTGATTGGCGGGCTTCCCGCTATCGCCGCGCGAGCCAATCGTCGCTTGGCAGTCGCCGGGACGGAATCGGCGCGAGCGATTTAACATGGCGGAGGACTCCTCCTCCGGGGTTTCGAGCCCGCGGGGGTGCGCCGACGGCCGGGATGCCGACTCCCTGGAGAAGCGGACCCCAGAAACAGCGACAGGCCAGGAGGAGGAGTTCGTGTGCCAGGAACTGATCGGGTGCGAGGTGCAGGCGGAGCTTTCTGAGGAGGAGGAGGAGGACGTGGGCCTGGTGGCCGAGGCGGAGGCCGTGGCTGCCGGCTGGATGCTCGATTTCCTGTGCCTGTCTCTCTGCCGGGCCTTCCGTGACGGCCGCACCGAGGACTTCCACAGGACCCGCGACAGCGCCGAGGGTGAGCGCGGGGCGCCGAGCGGCCGGGGGCGGCGGCGGAGGCCTCTTTCCCGCGCTGGAGCCCCGGTGGGATCCGGGGGCAGGGGCCCATCCAGCGGCTCGAGTCCCTGGTCAACCTGGCATTTTTTCTCCTTGGGAAAAGTGAGACAGACGACCCTCTGTTTAGGGTGGACGCGGGAGTTTAAGAAAATGCGCGCAGCCGCTTTTATCTCCTCAGGCTGTTCTTCAGGTCTTGCTTGTGGCGCTGTGTTTACGCGGCGCTCCATGTGGACGCCCGTGAAGCTCGGGGGTGTGTGTGTTTCCGTGAGCTAGTTCAACTCCTTTGGCCTCAAACGTAACTCGCAGAAATCTGATGTCTAGTTGATGAGCAAAAGCCGATCCAGGAAGATGCCTTGCCTGGTCCTTCAGAGGCGGCGCTCCATGAAGGCACGTGGGCTGCCAAAGCAATGGGAAACAGTGGGATTTTAAAACTGGGAGATTGTCCACCAACTTTTTAACTATTTGTAGTCTTAGAGGATTTAATGGAAATTTTCTCGAAAAGTTACACGAGTTAGGTCAGTGATCCTAACTTGTGGAGGAGCAAAGTAGCTAGCCTGAGACACTGGTCTGGATCCATGCTCTGTCTTCCAGTGCCAGGACCTTTCTCTGTCACAGATAATCCTGGAGCCGTGGGTAATAGAAAAGTCATGGGAAAAATCAATCTTGCGCTGAAGCAGGGCTGGCAGCGTTAGGATTATTCAAGATCTCTCTTTGGGGAACGGGCTGGAATTATCCGTGTTGTCATGCGTTAGAGTTGAACTGGCAGACTCAGGTAAAGATGCCGGCAGAAATATTCATAGAGCATGTGCAGACCTAGGTTCCTAGGCAACGGATTTCCTCACTCAGACTCATAAAAGGACCAAGAAAGCCACCAGCCCTAGTAGCAGTGAGCACCTTAGACCTTGGTTTCTAACACTATTATCCAACAATAGGAAACAAGGCTTTGTTTTTCCTTTTTTTTTTTTTCAAAAAAGTGGCTGAATCTGGGACTAAGGACAGCTACCAGAAAACTCCGTTCCTCTCTGCCATAGTGCTGGACACTAAAGAAAGTGCTCCAGAAGGAGAGAACATGAGCAGTGGCGATTGTCAGGGCCACAGGAATCCTTCCCAAGAGCGCCCCAAGACCAGAGCTGAACGGAGCGTGAGGAAATAAGGTTTATAACCCAGAGTAAGAAAGATCTATCATCATTCCATCCTGATGTAATGTAAATAATACATCACAATGTAATATAAATCTAAAATATATCAGTAAATATAATGTAGTACAAGGAAAATCTTACAGAATTTAAGTGACTTTGATATAGCTGCTTTGTGCTACTGAAGGGCACCTGGTGACTTTGTTCTGAGGCTTAACTTTGTAGCAGCAAATCCTCACAAACACTGTCTCAGCTGGGTGACCAGAGGCCTGCTCAACAATGACAGCTGTACTATATACAAGTGGTATTCCTATGGTCTTCCTCTCAAAAACTAGAAAAATATCAAACCCCGACAAAGTGACAACCTTCAGAAGCCCTCACTGTATTTCTTAAAAATGCCAAGGTCATCAAAATAAGAAAAATCTGAAAAAATTGTCGTAGTCCCCCAAAGTGTCATGAGGATTGTGAGGTCTCCTGGGTAGGTTTCTACAACAGGAAAAAATGCTTGAAGTAAAAAAAGGGAAGTAAATTCGAATAACCTGTGGGCTTTAGTTGGGAATAATAAACCTTGATTTGATCACAGAAACTACCACGTAAAAGTTGTTAATAATAGAAGAAGCTATTGCAGGGTGTATGGAACTTTCACTGTGGTCGTATCAAGTTAAAACTAGTCTAGGAGGGCTCGGTAGCGTGGCCTAGTGGCTAAGGTCCTCGCCTTGATCCCATATGGCCGCTGGTTCTAATCCTGGCGGCTCCACTTCCTCTCTCTCTCCTCCTCTCAGTATATCTGACTTTGTCATAAAAATAAAATAAGTCTTTAAAAAAAAAAAACTAGTCTAGGAAGTAGTTTATTTAAGATAAAATCCTTTTCAAAGTTCCAGCTCAAAGCCTGAGTAGTTTGGCAATGTAATGTTAAGGACACGAAAACCCAGAGAAAAACTTTTTTGGGTTGCTGCTAATCCTTGGTGAGTGAAAATTCTGTTGCCTCTGTTTCTGTTTTTTGGGAACTTGTAAGGAAGTGAAGATGGGAAGGGTCTGACTTCTTAGAATACATTAGATTTTTTTTGTTTTAAAATATTTGTTTATTTAAAAGGCATAGTGACAGAGAGAAACCTTTCATCTGCTGGTTCACTCCCTAAGTGGCCACAACTGAGCCAGTCAGTCTGAAGCCAGAAGCCAGGAGCTTCTTCGAAATTCCTCACATGGAAGCAATTGCCCAAGCATTTACACAGTATTTTGCTGCTTTCCCAGACACATTAGCAGGGAACTAGGCCAGAAGTGGGGCAGTCCAGACTCGAACTGATGCTCCTAGGGCATGGTGGCATCATGGATAGTTGCTGTCCCTGCTATGCCACAGCACTAGCCTCTAGATCTTTCTTTTGCTTTATTCCCTAACTATGGAGTTTTCCTTTACCCTTTGCTGTCTTCCAGGGATTGGTTCTAGCATCTTCCTGATTATTTTTTTCTAAGTAAGGTATACATAGCAAGAAATGCAGGTAAGTGTTAGATTCGCTGACCACCCTGTAGGAACAAATCAGCCAAGTATAGAAAAATATGGATGGCCTTTTTTCACAGGCCTTTCTTACAGTGGAAAAACACATGAAGAAGGGGCTACAGAGGAACAGAAAAAAAGGCAAGGAAAGGGGTGTGCAGGGTGTTTTAAACCCTGGGTGTGATACAGTGCTACCAGGAAACCTTCAGCTCTTAACCAAAACATTTCCTTAGAGAATACTCTGATGGCTGTTCCCCCCAAAAAGATGTTTAAGCATATTCCAAGATTTCTCCCTTTTTGTGTTTCCATGGTATTCTGTACTTTTTTACATTTTCACTTCACTGGTTCTAATGTTTGTCTCTCATTGCTACATAGTTATAAGCTTACAGAGGTACAGAAGTATAGTTTACTTACCATTATATATATACCAACCTGGATAACATCTAGGAGAGTCTTCAAAAGTTTGGGGGATTAATATTAATTATTTTTTAAATGTAGCTTAAATTAAACAGATTTCTTAACTGAAATCTTGACAGAAGTGATATGTTTCCTATAAAATGAAGTTTCACAGTATCAAATGTTTCCAACTAGTGATTTCAGACATTTTATAATTTTGATATGACACTTTATTATTGACTGCTCTGAAAGCAATTTTAAATATTTGTTATTTTAGGTGTGAATGTTAGGTTTTGCAAAATATTCACTGTAAGGCTATTCTTTGTTCTGATCTTTGAAAAGTCAACTTAACTATATAACTTAATTTAATGAGAATGTGAAATCATTGTAATTTTTTAGCAAACCACATAGTGGCACTATTGGATCAAGTTTCATTTTATTTTAATAAACTTTACCTTTTTCTTTTTCAGCCATAATTCATGGACTATCCAATCTAACAGCATATCAGTTAAGAACAATATATATATGTCAGTTTTTGACAAGAATTGCAGCAGGAAAATCCCTGGGTAAATATGTATTTTCATCTTATTTTAAAACTAAAATCTAATATTAGAAGTCTTTAAAGTATCTTAGATTTCTAAGATGGAAGGCAGATTAATAAGGATTAGGTAATGTCAGTCAAGAAAAATTTATAGGTGCCAGTTTTATGGCTGGTTCATTTTCAAACCAATTGTCTGCTGACACTCCTGGGAAGGCAGTAGAAGATGACCCAGGTATTTGGCCCCATGCCACACAAATGAGAAACCCAAATGGAGTTCCTGGCTCT
This sequence comes from Ochotona princeps, assembly GCF_030435755.1. Classification (NCBI taxonomy): domain Eukaryota; kingdom Metazoa; phylum Chordata; class Mammalia; order Lagomorpha; family Ochotonidae; genus Ochotona; species Ochotona princeps. Next base: position 57,941,838 of record NC_080840.1, read on the forward strand.
GGGCTTTTGCCTAGCCCAGCCCTGGCTGCTGCGGCCATTTGGGGTGTGAACCATTGGACTAAAGGTGACCCAGTCTCTCAGTCCCTCTACTTTTCAAATTAAATGAACATAAATAATTGAAAAAAATTTTTAAAACTAATGCAGTGTTGTGTAGAAAAACACAGGAAGGTGTAAAGAGGTAGAAATAACGTGAGATTTAGGGAAAGAAAATGTCCTACTCTTACATGGAATTCATTTAGGAATGAAGTAGTTTGCTTTATGCTTGGAAGTATTACTAAGTTTTGTCAGAAAGAAAATACAAAAATGGTATTTTGAATAAAAAACATCAGCATTATTTGGAGAATAACCTGTAGTTTATCTGAAAAATTCATCTTTTGATTTGTTTGTTCAGTTTCCTCAGTTTGTTCCTCATTAGACTTCCTGTGTTAGTAAAACCAGCATTGTCCGTTTAGTTGTTGAAACCTGAGAATCCTGCATTTTCCCTCATATCCTTTGCAGTCTGCTGGCAAGCTCTGTTCTGCATTCAAAGTGAATTCCAAATGCTGCAACTACTTGTTTCTTATATTGTTTTTCCGCTGATGTGCACTCAGTCTGTCACCGTTCTTGTTTTTGCCTTGGAATGCCAAATTCCCACCAAGCACCTTTGCATTTTTTCATTCTCTAAATCTTTGTATGACTCTTTTTCCTGTTTCATATTCTGCTACTCTGACTAGCCCTTCTCTTGGCTACTTTATCTGAAAAGGCTTTCCTTGCCTTCCCTTACCATTCTTGCTTGCTGCTTTCCCACCCTTATTCTGAAATCATACCTGCTGGTTTGTTACTCTCCCAGTAGCATGTAACAATTTTTAGAATAATTACTTTGTCTTATTCTCTGAGATACTCTCCTTAGGCAAGTTTCTGTATGTACTAAGTAGTTCATATATGTTTATTGAATGACCTCTAATTATAGATGCAAGATATGTGAGGCATACATAGTGAATCTTCTTTAATGTACATGCTTGTTTGTTTTAAAGGTAGAGTGATAATGAGGGAGAGACAGAGAAAGCAGAGATGTCTTTAAGTACTGGTTCACTCCACAAATGCCTGCAACAGCCAGCTGGGCTAGGTTGAAGCAAGGATTCGGGAATTCAGGCCTAGTCTCCCATGTGGGTGTCAGGAACCTAAGAAGTTAGGCCATTCGTTGTTGCCTCTGAGCACATAAGCTGGGAGCTGGGTTGGATGTGTGCTAGCTGGGATTCTGTCCAAGCTCTCATACAGGCATGCGACTGCCTACGGTGGTGGTTTAACCTGCTGTGCCATATGCCAGTCCCGGGTGAAGGTTTTTGAGTGTCAGACTGAGTTGTCCGTAATTTGTTAATTGGTTACATATGTCTTTATTCAGAGTAACCCGATAAAAATTCTGCTTTAGGAAAGTTTAATAATAGATGTTCATTTTGTTATTCCATAAATTCCGTAACATGCTATTTATTGTCACCATTTCTTAGCGAAGAAAATTGAGATTGTATTTTGATATGTATAAGAACCATACTTGGCTTAATAGTATATACTATTACTAAGTGCTTAATGAAACTAATATACGTATTAAGAAATCTATTTTGAAAAACCTGATGAAGATTTTACTTAGTTTTTAACTTATTTTTGTGTTTTTTAAAAGATGCACAATTCGAAAATGATGAGCGAATTACACCCTTGGAATCAGCTCTAATGATTTGGGATACAATTGAAAAGGAACGTGACAAACTTCATGAAGAAATACAGAATTTAATTAAAATTCAGGTATGAATGCCACTCCATGTTTACAATGCTTATTTTGTTAGGAACTGAAAACCTATTTAATATCTAAAAGAAATTAAGAGAAACCTGTTGGGAGTAAGTTTCAGTGTAATTCTTTTTCTTTAGAAATTAACCTTTGGTTTTTCCTCTTGGAGTGAGCACTAAAAATGGAAACTTACTTTCTGTGCTTACATATGTGTTATCGTTGTGTAGCAGAAAATGTACTGCGTCAATTTAAAGATCACCAGGCAACTTGAATATGAAAAAATACAACAATTTTAATTAACTTAATACATTAAGGATTGTTATGATCAAGAGCAGACTAACTATACAGTAGGCAATTTAAGAAAAGCCAAAAAAGTAAAGAATAAAGCAGGGAAAAATGTTTTGCCATTCAAAGCAAATATTCTACATGCATAAAATGGCTTTTATTTGATTAGTTTTTGCTTTTAATTTGAGTTAGTTTAGAACTAGGATGCTGAGCATTTATGCAACTACTGGTGTATAAGTGGTGTCTTAACCAGCTGCTCCACAATGCCAGCCCCTCAAACTTTTAGGGCCATTGCAATAGCTCAGTTGGCTAATTTTCTGGCTACAAGTGCCAGCCCCATATGGGCACTGGTTCTGCTGCCTTCCAAGATGCAAAGCAAGGAGCTGGATGAAAAGCTGAATAACAGGGACTTTAACCAAGCACACCAATATGGTATGTAGGCATGCCAAAGCTGAAGCTTAACCCACTGCATCGCAAAGTCCACCCCATCTACTCAGCTTGGAAGTTATATTGTACCATGGTGTAATAAGTTAAGCCTTTGACTCTAGAATCCATGTGGGTTCAAGTCCTGGCTGCTCCTCTTATGATCAGCTGCTTGCTGGTGTGCCTGGGAAAGCAGCAGAGGGTGGCCTGGGTACTTAGGTCCCTGCACCCACATGGGAATCTCAGAGGAGGCTCCAGGCTCCTGGCTCCAGACTCAGAACCATTTAAGAGTGAACCAAAGGAATGGAGGATATCTCTTTCTCCGTTTCTCTCTATAATTCTGCCTTTTGGGCCCCGCGTGGGAGACCCAGAAGAAGGTCTGGCTACTGTCTTTAGATTGGCTCAGCTCTGGCTGTTGTGGCCACTGGGGAGTGAACTAGTGGATGGGAAGAAGAGCGATTAACAACAAAAATGTCAGCTTCCTTTAGTGCCTGAAAAGATTAGGATAACATAATAAATCTTTTTTTCCTGATTTCAGTTCTTAAAAGCAGTCATATTTCTGCCCATTTTCTATTCTTTGGGCCCTAATTCTACTTGATAGTCACCATGGTACTTCTTAGGGAGTTGAAAAAACCACCTGGATATTTCTTTCCTATATAACAGATCAAGAAAAAAAAATTGTTTTTTGAGATTTATTTTTATTGGAAAGAGAATTACAGAGAAGGAGAGAGGGAGAAAGATCTTTTGTCTGTTGGCTGCGTGGCCAAAGCTGACACAATCCCAAGCCAGGATCCTCCAGGAGCTTATTCCAGGTCTCCCACATGGGTGCAGGGTGTCCCAAGGCTTTTGGCCCTCTCCCACTGCTTTTCCAAGTCGTAAGCAGGATCCTGGATTTGAAGTAGAACAGCCAGGACATATCAGAAAACATAGATTCACCTAGTGTGATGCTTTCCAGTTACATCCTTTTTTTTTTTTAATATCTGAGTAGCATTCCAAAGTATGTGTGTATGACACTTTCTTTAAATAGTCATCAGTTGATGAACATCTGGGTTGATTCCATATCTTAGCTGTTGTGAATTAAACTGCACTAAGCATGCAGGTATAGACAAGTCATGCTGATTGCATTTCCTCTGAGTAAACTCCTGAGAGTGATACGGCCATGCCATTAGAGCCGATCTATTTTCAGATTTCTGAGTAATCGCTGTACTGTCTTTTCGTTCTTGTTCATCCAAATTTTTACTCTTTATTTTTCCTTCATTATGGTGCAACATTTTCTCTTTATCATTTCCTTTCTGCTTAGAGAATTTTCTTCAGACATTTCTTTTATGATAGGCCTGTTGGTGACAAACTGAGTTTCACCTGAGAATATCTTAATTTTCTCTTTATTTCAAGATATTTTTACTGGCTATAAAATTCCAGGTTGATGATTCTTTTAGTACTTGAAAATTTTTATGCCCCTTACTTACTTACTTTGCGATATCTGGTAAGAAGTCCATTGTCATTGTTTTTCTCTTAACAAAGCATTCTTCCGCCCTTCCCCCCCCCGCCCCCCGCCGCCGCTTTTTTTTTTATCATTTTATTATTTCATGATACAGTTTCAGAGTCTGGAATTTCTCTTACTCCCTTCCTAAATCCCCTCCTCTCCAACTTGTTTCCCCTATATTATTAAAATAATACAGTTCTTCATAAACATTCATAAGTCCATCAGTGCGGGCATGGACAATGGCAGAGTCTAGCATCTTGTTGTCAGGATGTAGTTAAGTTTCATTGGGAGTACATCTTTGTCTGGAAGTACAGATGCATACTGCATTGTATCCTCTCATCTGGATATGATAGTCTGCATGACGTGGTTATTATACATCCCCTTAAATAAAAAGCCACAATACAAAATCAACAACATGAAGAAAAAAAGAAATTTGAAACATGAAGTTAAATAGCATGCTACTGAATGACTAATCTGTCATTAAAGAAATGAAAAAGAAAATCAAGAATGTTCTTGAAGAAAATGATGCTACTTTATGACGTATGAGTCAGTGAAGAATTTAAGGAGAAAAAAACTGTTTTGATACCGTCTTGGTAAGATAGCTGAAGTTTATTAATGGCATCAGGCTGTTGTAGACTGAGGATCACATAGGATAAGGGAGGAGGTATCGAGCTTACATAGTTCCCATTAAGCCATCAGTTTCCCCACCCTTGTTTGGAACTATGTTTTGTTTTGTGTATCCCATCAAGTGTTCTCATTCAGTTGTATCCAATCAGTTGTTATCCTATGTTCACTGTCCTCCCACAAGTGGCAGTGGCCTTCTACAAAAGAAATGCAATAAAAACAGACATCAAAAACCATGAGATACAGTTTCCACTGATCTCTGTTGGTATGATATGTCTCCCATAGGCAACAGATATGGGTTTTGTTTTTTTAATTCGGTCTACTAATCTGTGTGTGATCGATGGATTTAAGCCATTTACACTCAGGGTTATAAATGGGTGGTAATTTGGTCCTGTCATTTTAGCTATGGGTGGAGCTCAGATCGCCACTTGCTGACCACTGCTGTGGTATCTAGTCACTGCAACACTACACCGTTATGTCCGCTTCTTTCCTGTGTCCATCAGTCACCAGGTGCCCCTTTGCTGCCGGCCTGTCCTCTTCTATTATCTGGACTGTGTCCTCTCTGCTTTACCCTGGCTAATTTGTTTGAACGTGTCCTTACCCTATTCCGCCGTCTTGATTCCGTTTCTCATTTTCCCATACTTTTTCATAACAGTTGCACTAGTTCACATTCCCACCAACAGTGCATTTTGGTTCCTTTTCCCCACATCCTCTACAACATTTATAGCTTTTTGATTTTCAAATGCTAGCCTTTCAAGCTGGGATGAGTGAAACCTCACTGAGGTCCTTACATTTCTCAATGGCTAGTAATCCTAATTATTTTTAATGTGTCTGTCGGCCATCTCAACTACTTGCCTATTTATGTTCATTTTCTAACTGGATTGTTTGATTTGCTGTGTTTCTAGACTCTATAGATCTTGGTTTTTAATCCTTTATCAGTTGCATTATTTGCAAATGTTTTTTTTTCATTCTGTTGATTTCCTTTGTTTGCTTTGTTAACTTTGTAGTACAGAAGCTTCTTAACTTGATGTAACCCCATTCCTCTATTTTTATTTTAACTGCCTGTCCTGGGCAGTTTCACCTCTGCCTTTTTATTTCTTGCTGAGTTTCCAGCTGTTTTCCTTTAATTTGATGGTATTATACCATTGATTTAGATCCTTGATTAATTTAGAGTTGATCTTTTGTGTGAAGTCAAGTACGGATCTTATTTCATACTTCTGCTCACAGAGATTCAGTTCTCCCAAATGTCATTTGTTGAGGAGTCTCCTTTCTTGAAGGGTTGATTTCAGCTCATTTGTCAGATTTATTGGTTGAGGCTGCATGGACTAATTTTGGGGATTTCTTTTCTGGTCCTTTTATATGTGCATGGGATAACCTCTAATTTATTGGTGACTGCTTTTAATTTTGCCAGAATTAGAGATAGTCGGCAGGCATTTATTAATATGTGTAGGGCCAATCAAAATTTTTCATCTTTTTTAAGCCACAGATATTTATTTATATACACATATATATTTATATAAAGTGTGTGTGTATATATACATATATATATAGGGCTTTTTCATCTAATGACTTGCTCCTCGAATGACCATAACAACTAGAGTTAGGCCATTCTGAAGCCAGAAGCCAATAGTTTTTTCCAGGTCTCTCACGATGCAGGGGCTGAAGAACTGGGACCATCTTCCACTGCTTTTGTAGGCACATTAATAATGATCTGATCAGAAATGGAGTTAGCTGGGACTTGGGCTAGTGCCTTTATGGGATTCTCATGCCACAGGCGGCATTAAATTGCATATAAAAATGTTTAAATGAAGTATTTTGGACTTGAGCAATTTCAATAATTATTTTGCTATTCAATTTCTTTAAAAGCAGTGTCGTGTTATTGTCTTTTAGGCTGTAGCTGTTTGTATGGAAAATGGCAATTTTAAGGAAGCAGAAGAAGTCTTTGAAAGAGTATTTGGTGATCCAAATTCTTATACGGTAACTATTTAAGACTGGTATTTTAATATAGATTGAAGAAAACAAAGTGAATCGAAAGAAAAGAAATACATCATTCTTTAATATAGACAACACTGTCCAACAGAAACTATGCAAGTGACGTACAAGTGTAGAATTTCACAAACTTTGTTTTAAAAATTTATTTTTTTATTGCAAAGTCAGATATGCAGAGACACATAGAGGAAGATCTTTGTCCGATGATTCACTCCCCAAGTGACTGCAATGGCTGTCACTGTGCCTATCTGAAGCCAGGAGCTTCCATGTCTCCCATGGGGGTACAGGGTCCCAAGGCTCTGGGCTGTCCTCGACTGCTTTCCCAGGCAGGGAGCTGGATGGGAAGCGGGGCTGCCAGGATTAGAACCGGCACCCGCATGGATCCCTGTGCGTTCAAGGCTAGGACTTTAGCTGCTAGGCCACTGTGCCTGGCCCAAATTTCAAACTTTTATTTTTGAATTTTATGATATAATTGCATAGGGTCTGGGATTTCCTCACTCCCTACTCCCCAAATTCGCACCCCCGACTGATTTCCCCTTTTTTATTGCAGTAATACAGTCCTTCATAAGTCATATGTCCATCAGTCTGTTAAAGTATGTCCTGTCATTGCTGGTACAGACAATGGCAAACAATCCAGCATCCTATTGTCACGATATATCTAAGTTTCCTTGGGAGTCCGTCTTTGATTTGGAAATAGAAATGCATACTGTATTGTATCTTCACATCTGGATATGATAATCTATTACGCATCACTATACATTCCCTTAAATGAAGCCATAAAATAAAGTCAACAGTAGGAATGAAGTTAAAAATTTACAGCAGCATGGAGTTAAACAACATGCTACTGAATAACTAATGTATTGATGAAGAAATGAAAAAGAAAACAAACCTTTCGTAAAATGATGCTACTATATGATCTAAAAGTCGGTGAAGAATTTGATAAGAGAAAAGAAGCTATTTGGAAGAAATGAAAATAAAAAATATCAAAACCCGTGGGTTGCAGCAAAAACAGTATAGAAAGGGTTATTGATCTTACAGTTTGTATAAAGGTTGCATTATATCAGAGAGAACATGATATTTATCCTTTTGAGATTGACTTATTTCACCGAACATGATGGATTCTATTTGGAACCATCTAGTTGCAAATGATATAATTTCATTCTTTTTAGTGGCTGAAAAATTTCACAAATTCTCTATTAGCATATTGGAAAAGTAAAAGGTAGGGCCATTGCAGTGACTCAGTGGCTGAATCCTCACCTTGCACATCCTGGGATCAAACATGAGTGCCAGTTCGTGTCCCAGCTGCACTTCCCATCCAGCTCCCTGCTTATGACCTGGGAAAACAGTGTAGTCCAAAGCCTTGGGACCCTGCATCCATGTGGGAGACCCATAGGAGTCTCTTGGCTTTGGATCAACTCAGTGCCGGCTGCTGCGGCCATTGGGGAAGTAAACCAGTAGATGGAAGATCTGTCTCATTTGAATTAGTTCAAGTTTTTATCTTTGGTATCCTTTTAAGTTTTATAGGATAAATGTATGTATGTATTTTTTTTTAGGTTTATTTGTTTTTATTGGAAAGTCAGATTTCCAGAGAGAAGGAGGAGAGTGGCTGCAGTGGCTGGAGCTGAGGTGAATCAAAGCTAGGAGCTTCCTCTGGGTCTCCCACTCAGGTACAGGGTCAAGGCCTTGGACCATCCTTAACTACTTTTCCAGGCCACAAGCAGGGAGCTGGAAGGGAAGTGGAGCAGCCAGGACATGAATCGGCACCCACATGGGACCCTGGTGCATGCAAGATGAGAACTTTAGCCACTAGGCTACTGCGCCAGGCCCATATATGCATTTCTTTTGAGTATATGTCTAGGAGTAGGATTCATGAGGCATAGGATATATATACATTCTCGGTTTTAGTTAATGCCACCACACTATTTTCCAAAGTATTTTTGTGGCACATATGATTATGGCAATTCCTCTGAAGTGCAGGAGAGTTCTAATTGCTCCACATATCATATCTGTGACTTTTATTTTAGCCATTCTGGTTTTAGTTTCTTTTTCTTCTAATAAGGGACTAAAATAAATTGAGGGCAGGTTGTGATTATAGTAAAGCTTAGTCTGTCTTTAGACTGACTATGTTCCTAGCCTATGGAATTTTCAGCTGCTAGCCTGGTGTGCTTCTGTCCCTATGCTTTGTCTTTTTCATTAGTAGAGTACTGTGAAACCCCTCTGTTTATATTTCCTGAGAGGAAAATTTACAGCCAGTGAACATTAAGACATCCATTTAGACAGTAGTGCTTAACCTCCTGAACTAGTGTTTGTACTGAAGACAATACCATGTAAGATGTTCAAATATCATTTGCTAGCCCTCATACTGGCTGCAATAACAGCAGTTGGCTCAGAGTGAAAAGTGTCTGCCTGCATAACTTCCTCCCCAAATATAAATTGCATTTTAACTTGGGAGAGCATCTTAGCAAAATTTGTAGGCATGCATTCCACTTGGACGACACATAAGAAAGCCATGAAGCTTCAAGACATAAGCAAAAATCCCATGCTGTCTTACAGCATTTGACCTGAGATGAACCTGAGAGTTTGTTTTAAATTTACATTTAGCATTGGAAGAATTACTTCCAAGAAAAACCTGTACTATGCAAAATAAGATATATAGAAAGATATTTAGGTCCAGTGCAGTAGACTACTGGCTGAAGTCCTTGCCTTGCATGTGCCGTGATCCCACATGGGCGCTGGCTCCTGTCCCAGCTGTTCTACTTCCCATCCAGCTTCCTGCCTGTGACCTGGGAAAGCGTCCAGGATGGCCCATAGCCTTGGGACCCTGTACCCGTGTGGGAGACCTGGAAGAAGCTCCTGGCTTTGGATCAGCTCAGCTCCAGCTGTTTCAGCCATTTGGGGGAGTGATAGAGAATCTTTTTGTCTCCTCTCTGTAAATCTGACTTTCCAATAAAAAAAAAAATCTTAAAATATATTAGTATTATAGTGATATCCACTATCTAAATTCTTTAACAGGCTGGAAGGATTGATGCATGAATTATATTTTTATTGATGCGTTACTATACCAGTGGTGCAAATTACTAGTTCTCCAAATTTCATCAACATAATTAATTGTCTTAAACATGGCCATATAATAATATGTTACAAAATTTTTGTGCTTGTAATTTTGTAACTGCTTTTTTCTCATTTGCTTTAGTCTTTAGAAAGGAAACTGCTTATGATAATATCTCAGAAAGATCCATTCCATTCCTTTTTTCAACACTTCAGCTATGACCACATGATGGAGAAAATTAAAAGTTACGTGAATTTTGTGCTGAATGAAAAATCATCAGCCTTTCTGATGAAGGTATACATGTTATTTGTTGTATTAAAAGAATAAAAAGAAGAAACTAGTTTCCAGGTTTTTTTCTAGTGGTTTTATAGAATGTGTAAGAATTTTATAATTAGTGAACATAATTAATAGGGTATGTAAGTATTTTTGCAAGTTTTAGAATGATGAGTTGAACAGAAAACATCAGAATGTATTAAGAATAAGTAGTAGAAACATGTAGTTTTAAGTACTTTTTTCTTTAAATATTCATTTGAAAGAGAGGGAGAAGCAGAGAGGAGCTTCATGTGCTTGTTTACTACCAAAGTAGCCGCAGCGGCCAGGGCTGAGCCAAGGCAGAGCCAGCAGCCCAGAGGTTCATCAGGATCTGCCTTGTTGGGTGGCAGGGGTTCAGGCACGCAGGCCATTTTCCTCTAGTGCTTTTTCCATGCACATTAGCAGGGAGCTGGATTGGAAGTAGAGCATCTG